>NC_135661.1:30780110-31137610 GCF_964188315.1 Podarcis muralis | reverse complement strand
AGAGAGGCAGAGTTCTCTCTCTCTCTCCTTTCTCTTTCTCTCTCTCTCTCTCTCTCTCTCTCTCCCTTTTAGAACCAAAATCGACAAGCAGTAAATGCAACACAGGCCTCTGTAAAGGAGTGCAGTTTTAAGACCCAAATGTCTACTAGGAATAGCTCTAACGAGTGACTTTATCAGGACAAAAAACGGCACCCGCCATTTAGGTTTCTGTGAGTAGGCAGAGAAATGGGGTGGCGGGGGGTGGGGGGGAGAGAGAAGGGATGTACAATAGGAGCCATGTAGTTACAGCATCTGAAGGTCAAAATAGAAACAGCAATGAGAGATGCTTCAGAAATAAGGAGTAGGCTGGAGAACACCCAAGAGACAGCAAGAAGACCTTTTATTTATCAACTTCACATCTGCTGTTTTTGTTCAATTAGAGGTCCAAATTAGTATTGATATTTCCTACAGTAAAAAAAAAGAAGAAGAAGAAGAAGAAGAAGGGGGGGAAGAGCCACCGCTTTGAATGGAAGAGTGAGCTGAAATAAACGTGTTAACACTCCAAGCGAAAGCGATAGAAGTGACTAAAGATTATCATTTGCGGAGGATGTGCATCTTAAAGATGTCCTTGATGGACTAAAGTGCAGCTACAGAGGCTCACACTGGTCATTCAAAAGTGTTCAGAGACACCAGCAAGAACTTAAGCTTGCTCCAGATGGAATTGATTGGAACTCGTTTCCTACTTGTCATTGAAGGGTTTCTGAAGCACTGGAAACTTCTAGAACTAGAGAAAGTTTGGAGAACATGGGCTATGCCCTCAGAGAAATGTCTTTAGTTGAATGTCATGAGAGCTATGTTGCCTTTGGTATTCAGAGGCTGCTCAGCTCCGAATACCGGTTGCTAGAGACCATAAGGAGAAAAGTGAAATTGTGGACGTGTCCTGCTTCAGAGCTTCCCATTGGGGCATCTGGGCTGCCACTGTGAGAACAGGATGCTGAACTACATGGGCCTTCAGTCTGATCCAGCAAGACTTCTTCTTGTGTCTCTGCATACATCTGGAGCAGCCTTAAACTAAATCAGATCATGGCTCCTACCAGTCAAGTATTGTCTGCTATTTATTTTTATTTCATAAATTTATACTTGATTGCAAAAAAAAAGAACCCACAAAGTGGTTTACAGAAAGAAGAAAGCAAAACAAAAGCAACTATTTAAAACATAGGAAAATTGAACTAAAAACATATTAAACCTTCTACATATTTGGGTGGATTTGTCTAAAGAAAAGTGTTTTTAATAGGCACCATAAAAACTACAATGAAAGCACCTTTCATAGAAGCCTGTTTTCCCAGTATTCACACTGGGGCACATACTGGGGCACAGCTGCCCCTTATGAGGGATTGAACCCTTAACCTTGGTGTTATCAGCACAACACTCTAACCAACTGAGCTACGCAGTCTGCCTGAAGTCAATAGGCAGGGAGTTCCAAAGTGTGTGTGCTGTTGCATTGAAAGATCAATATCTAACAAATGTGGAATTGGCTTCTGTGGTACCTGTAAGAGTGCCAGTTTTGCAGATCAGAGCAACTGAGTAAGATATACAGTGGAACCTCAGGTTAAGAACTTAATTCGTTCTGGAGGTCTGTTCTTAACCTGAAACTGTTCTTAACCTGAAGCACCACTTTAGCCAATGGGGCCTCCTGCTGCCACTGCGCCACTGCTGCACGATTTCTGTTCTCATCCTGAAGCAAAGTTCTTAACCCAAGGTAATATTTTTGGGTTAGTGGAGTCTGTAACCTGAAGCATATGTAACCCGAGGTACATATTATTTATTTATTATTTATACCCCGCCCATCTTGCTGGGTTTCCCCAGCCACTCTGGGCGGCTTCCAACAGAATATTAAAATACAATAGCCTATTAAACATTAAAAGCTTCCCTTAACAGGGCTGCCTTCAGATGTCTTTTAAAAGTCTGGTAGTTGTTTTTCTCTTTGACATCTGGTGGGAGGGCGTTCCACAGGGCGGGTGCCACTACCGAGAAGGCCCTCTGCCTGGTTCCCTGTAACTTGGCTTCTCGCAGCGAGGGAACTGCCAGAAAGCCCTCGGCACTGGACCTCAGTGTCCGGGCAGAACGATGGGGGTGGAGACACTCCTTCCGGTATACAGGACCGAGGGCGTTTAGGGCTTTAAAGGTCAGCACCAACACTTTAAATTGTGCTCAGAAACATACTGGGAGCCAGTGTAGGTCTTTCAAGACCAGTGTTATGTGGTCTTGGTGAACGTTCCCAGTCACTAGTCTAGCTGCCACATTCTGGATTAGTTGTAGTTTCCGGGTCACCTTCAGGTAAGGTGATCTCACAGGTAAACTGGTCCGCAGTTGACTGACTGACAGCAGCTCTTTGGGGTGTGAAACGAAGGTCTGCTACTTGACTATTACACTGGAGAAACTGAGGACTGAACCTGAGACTATTTGGCGTTCAGAGCTTGTGCCCTACTATGGAGCTATTTGGGAACGGCTGAAGGTGGTTTCCCTGCTTGAGAAAAGACCGGACTATTTGTTAAACACAGTTGCACATAGCTCTATATAATATGTTCTATGGTCCAAATAAGCATTGTCAGAAAAGCATTGATTTAATTGCTGCTGTGATGACCCCACCACACACACACACACACACACCAAGAAAACCTTTTGCAGGTGTTTCTCACACAGGGTAACCTTTTCCCTTTCTAAGGCAGTTTAGTCAAAGAACTTGCTCTAGAGATGTATTATTTCTTTAAAATATTTCTGTGCCGTTGTTGTTGTTTTTTTACCCTTCTCCAAAACAGTATCTGGAATGGATTTACAAAATTCAGCATGAAATCACAATAAAAAGCACATCAAACCATTAGGCGCAACTGCTTCTGCAATCTCCCGCCATGCCCTACGTCCCAGTTAAAAGGAAAAGAAAAGAAAATTCCATCATTTCATCCTAAAAGGTGGTTTGGAAACTTCAGAGATCCTGCCTGAAACAGATGGGATTCCGTTGCTCAAAGGCTGGTCTTTAAAATCTATCATCATTATTAAAAACGTGGACACGGTTAAACCTTGAATGCTGTGTGCCCAGCTGGATTAATTAATACCCACCAGTCATTGACCTTTCACTGAGAGCGTGGACAATCATTCCCCTCAAGACAGATGATCCTTTCACTCGCCTTCCATAGATGATGCATGGAGGGACCCCCACATGCAAGACCACACACTTTCTCTCTCTCTCTCTCTCTCTCTCTCTCTCTCTCTCTCTCTCTCTCTCTTTCTCTCTCTCTTTCTATCTCTCAGAGATCAGACTCCCAGGGTGTGACATGTTTTCTTTCGGATCAACCCATAATTCACTGAATATTCATAAAACTGAAAATCAATAATATTTGTGGTGCAGCCAGCAATTCAAATAAAGGAACCCTTCTGTGGATATGCATTGGAAACTTTTGCTGCCTGGATTGAGACCAAATGGCCTTTGTGCCATTATGGGGGTGGGGTGGGGGGCAATATTATGTAGACATATGAGGAAAGGTCTCTTTTGCCAGCACATCCACTCACCCACCCTGACAATTTTGTTTTGCCAGGCCCCCCAAAAAGAGAAAGAGTACCTGAGTACCCTCTGACATTCAGCTACAGAGGGAAACAAGTGGGAGCTGCAACAAAATGTTGCAGTGTTGAGTGCTGCTTTTTAGTGTGTCAGCCAGCCCTGCCTTCTTTCAGGGAGCCAGTGTGGTGTAGTGGTTAAGAGCGGTAGTCTTGTAATCTGGGGAACCGGGTTCGCTTCCCTGCTCCTCCACATGCAGCTGCTGGGTGACTTTGGACTAGTCACACTTCTTTGAAGTCTCTCAGCCTCACTCACCTCACAGAGTGTTTGTCATGGGGGAGGAAGGGAAAGGAGAATGTTAGCCGCTTTGAGACTCCTTCGGGTAGTAATAAAGCGGGATATCAAATCCAAACTCTTCTTCTTCTTCAGGGCAGCCCATGACACTCCCTGTTTAGTCCGAAACTCTTTTCTAGCAATTTGAATCTATTGGTTTGGGTTCTACCATCTGGAGCTGCAGAAAACAAGCTTTATTCATCTTCCATGTGACAGCCCTTAAGATATTTTCCTCAGTCTTCTCTTCTCCAGGCTAAACGCCCCCAACTCCACCAATCATTCCTCATAAGGCTTGGTTTCCAGGCCCTTGATCATCTTGGCTGCTCTCTTCTGCACACATTCCAGCTTGTCAATATCCTTCTTAAATTGAGGTACCCAGAACTGAACACAGGACTCTAGGTAGGGGGTGACGAAAGCAGAATAGAGCAGTTCCTACTACTTCTTTTGATCTGAACACAATCTTTCTTGGAAACCAGTGCAGGTGAAATTAATCAGGGGTGATATGATCAGCAAAGTTTCTGAATGTTTTTGGGAGGCAACATTCTCACACGGAGCATGTTGCCATCTGGATGTGACCAGGGCATGGGGGACAGTGGCCAGATCCAGGAAAGCACATAACTGGCAGAAGGAGGCAACCTTCTGAATTCTGGTGTGAAACGTGGTGCAACTAGAAACCTGCAGTTCCTAGACACTTTTCTCAGCCAACCATATACAACTAGCACAATTTGAAAATTATATGTATTTGAGGCCATTCTCAGTATGTAAGAGTACCCCTCATAGAAGATACCAGCCTTCTGCAAACTTGACCCCTTACAGATGCTTTGGACCCACCTCACGGTACACTAATTACACAAATTTCTACAATTTACTACAGATTATATAGTGGGGGACTTGTGTGAGGGAAAACTTAATGATTTAGAGTCTCTGGCAGGAGCTGGTCAAACAAACAAGAAAAGCTTTATTAAACAAAAAGAAGTTTATGAAACAAAGTGGGTCAGGAAATGTGTTGTTTCATGTAGAAGTTAACTTATTCACTTTAACTAACTATAAGATGTCTCAGGCTTATGCACAATACTATAGGCCCAACTCTTCTTAAACTTCAGTTACTAAAAATCAGTTGTTATGCTTCAGGTGGTAGATGTTCAGGTTTCTAAAATAGGTGATAAAATGCTCAACTCAGTTTCTGTTACCTAGATATTACAGTTGAACACTTTCAACACCATACAGTTTCCTTCACAGCTTAATATTTTGGTTCATAAGCAAGGGGCATTTCTCCTCAGTTACCCACTCTCTTAACCATCCCACACCTGAGGTCTTCTAAATGGTACAACAGACCCAGGGGGTCACCTCACCCCTTGTCACTGGGCTGGGGGTCTTCTGCACCTAGAAGAACTCTCCCTTCCTGGCTATACTGGCCCAGGTAGCCTGAATTCCCACAGGATCTATCTCTCCGAGTTCAGACTCAGCCCTCCCAGAACACTCCTGTCTGTATACCTTTCCCAGACCCTCAACCCAGTCTCCCTATCCAAGCTGCGAGGCTCTGTCCTCTCGCTGTGGATAGTCTCCTCAGTGTGGATGTTTAACTTAACTCAGAACCAGTTCTCCCTATCTCATTCCCTATCTCCCAACCTGAAATGTAGCCCTGTCTGAAAACCAAACCCTGTCTCTCGTCTTAAATCCAGCCCTATCTAACTCTCTCCCTCAGAAAATGCTCCTTTTATCCCTCCCCCCCCAAAGTGCTGTTCCTCCCCACTCTGTGGCTAGCTGACTTTGGAGCCAATCAGCAAGAGGCTCCAATACTCTGGCAAAGTTTAAGAGGAACTGCATCACCAGACTCTAGTCTGGCTCTGCTGTCCATCACAGACACCATCCAAACGTCTTAGGGACTCCACTCTGGATTTGTGGAGACACTCCTAGACTTACCAGCCTCCGTAGCTGGAGGCAGCAATGCTTCTGAAGACCAGTCGGTGGAAAGCCTGGGGGAGGGGAGTGCTCTTGTGCTCGAATCCTGCTTGCTGCTTTCCCCATAGGCATCTGTTTGGCCACTGTGAGAACAGGATGCTAGACTAGATGGGCCATTGACCTAACCCAGCAGTCTCTTCCTATTTCCTTATGTTCATATATTCTTACCTACGGATGCTGAGGATTGAACCTGGGACCTTCTGCATGCAAAGCAGGTGCTCTGTTACTCATCCACAGCCCTGCCAAATTAAAAGCCATTTTATTGGCATTGACATTCAACACATTGTAATCTCTTCTGATGCTGTCGCGCAAAGCTCACCTTCCACAGAGGATCTGAAATTCTTCTGATCCCGCCAGCTGTGCCTCAGCACTCTTCCAAGGTGCTGTTTCAGAACTCAGCATCAGTCCCTGGAATGAAAAGCAAGGTTACATACAAGTAATTGAAGACAAAAATGCAGATCAATTAAAGCTGAGAAAATTCAATGTCTATTAATTTTTAATGTGCGTTGAGTGGATCTGCTGTCATCCCTTGCCTATGGAATTTCAGTTGACGCTACTTGGTGTATTCCTTGATTCTCTGTTTATATAGCATGCAAACGAAGGGGAAGGAGAAAATAAGGTGGTCCTCAGACGCTTTCGAAGGAGCGACTAATTGTACGTTTCCCATCAAACACGCTGCACTCGTCTTCCATCACTGTCCCAAGTCCATCTTTTATTTATAACGTGACGAGATTTTTAAGGCTTTTTAAAATTTTGATGACTTCGATGGAGAATGACGACAGGATGGAGCTACAGTTAGAAAATGCCTCCGAAGTCCAAGGAGAGCGAAAAAGAAGATAAGGAAACATGTTTTGGTTTTGTCAGAGACCAGAATATCCATGTTGCTTAATAGAACATTGAATGTATCAGGAAGTCAATTTCACATAATCCCAGAAGCCATGAAATATAGACAAACATGACAGCTAAGGATGAGTTTTTATCATCAAGAGTAGCACATCTGTTTCTTCCCCTTCAGTGCAATCCTACTCAGAAGTCCCTTTGAGTTCAATGGCTTGCTCCCATGTCATATGATTACAGCCCTTATTTGCATTCTGTGTGGATCTTTGATTGATAGTGGTGAAATCTACAAAAGAACATAAGCAGAGCCCTGCTGGATCTGACCAAAGGCCCATCTACTCCAGCATGCTGTTCTCACAGTCGTCAAGCAGATTCCTATGGAAAGCCCAGAAGTTTCCCACAATGTCACTGTTCAGAATGGTTCTCTTTTCTAGGAAGGTTCTGTTCCAATGGTGTCTTGCTCGTCACCTTGGAAATCCATGTATAAAAATTGTGTCGCTACCCTACCCTAATGCACCTGATGACTTGCACTACCTTCAAAGGAAGAGTTGTGTGAAGAATCTCTTTAACCTCTTAATCGTTAAGATTTGCTCCAGATGAAATTCTCTAAGGACTTCCATATCAGATGGATGTCAACCAGAAGGAGGGGCTTTTCAGTGGTGAGCACTCTGGTTATGAAATACACACACACACACACACACACACACACACACACACCAAAAAAAGAGAGAGATTCTGAAGGTAGGAACACAAATGTCATTTTAAAATCTGGCTAATATATGAGTCCTGGCTAAGGACTCATAGTTATTGAACTGTGCTTATGCTGTTTCATTTGATTTCATTTGATTCTTGGCTGTTTTACTAAGCCTGCCATCTCATCTGATTTCTCTGCTGTTTTACACTAGCTTGGAGTGTATACAATTTTAATGCTTGAGTTGGCTTTTAAAATTTGTAACCCACTTCAAAGAGTTTTTAGCATCGGAAGATAATATAAATGCTTAGCAAAAAAAACCATGAACGCACACAAGTTTTTTTAAAAAAAGTTTTTGCATTAAAGTGGGTTATGCTTTCTTCAGACACTAGATATCACTATTAGTCATGTCCCACTGAATTCAGGAAGCAAAGACTACATTTTGTTATGCCGCGTTCTGACTTTAGGTGTCACTATTAGCTTTTCTAAAAAAGGTAAATGACTGGTCTATCACCCCACCAATACAGGAGTATTGGAGTGGCTTCTCGTGTTACATGAAGAGAGCAACCAAAATGAACAAGGAAATGGAACAACTCCCCTATTAGGAAAGGTTATAGCATTTGGGGTTTTTTAGTTTAGAGGGGGGAAAGGCAGGTAGGAGGAGATATTATGGAAGTACATAAAATTATGTGTGATGCAGTGAACATGGATAGGAAAATGTTTTCCTCCTCATAATTCTAAAATTTCTTGAATTCTAGAATTCCAGTTCATTCAGCGAAGGTGGATGCTGGAAGGTTCACAACAGTCAATAAAGTCCTTCTGAATTCACTCTCACAAGATGGTCACTAACTTGGATGGTTTCAAAAGAGGATTAGACAAATTCATGTAGGAAGAGAAGGCTATCAGTGGCTATTACCTATGATGGCCATGTTCTGCCTCCATTGTTAAAGGCGGTATGCCGCTCAATACCAGTTGCTGGAAATCACAAGTGGGGAGATTGCTCTTGTTCTCAGTTCCTGCTTGTGGGCTTTCCATTGGAGCATCTGGGTGGCCACTGAAAGAACAGGATGCTGAACTAGATAAGTCATTGGCCTGATGCAACAAGCTCTTCTTATGTTCTTATGAATTCCACATGAATTTGGAGCCCAAGCATATCTTCCGAAGTGTTCTGTACAAATGGCAGTTTAACACATTCTAAGAACCATCGAAAATGCATTCACTTGTTCATGTTTTGCTGCTTAATGTGATGGGTTAAGGGACTGTTCACTACTGATGTCATATTTGAAAGTGGGCGGGGTGGGGGAAACCAGGAGACAAATCTACTCTGCACAGCTTTAAACTCTTTTCTCAACCCCCCCCCCCTCTCCCTACCTCCACAACACATCTCTGTATTATCATTAGCTTTATGAAATCTGCAGAAGCTAGCTATATTTTGATTAACTACCTTTCCTGTTTTATCAACTGCTTTTAGTTCCTTGGCTTCCTTCCAAACTCATTTGGGTGGCCACATGGACCAAGCAATCTTGGCATCAAGAAGCATTTGCCTTTACAAATCCAGATCCTACTATTTTTTAAATTGTCATCTTCCAGTCCAAACAATCAGCCTGTCCTAAAGTAGACAACACAACACTTCACATGGTTTTTGAGGTGCATTGCATTTCCATGGTGAAGTTCTCTGATAGTTTTCTGATGTGAACTTCAACATTTCTCTCCAGGCCATTTCCCCATTGTGTGGATGTGTATCAGCAAGACAATATTCACCGCATCATACTCTGAAAAACAAATTTGATCCAGTACAAACCACCAAAACCATGGTCTACACCAGCACCAGACATTTTTTAAAGCACTCTTAAACCTCTTGTTTTTGACAGGGATGCCCAACTGTCAATCCCCTGATGTCACTATGATTTTCTTTTTGTGGGACACTTTGCAAGGGGTTTCCCCAGGATCTGAAAAGCAGCTTCTACTCATAAGACCATTAGATGGGCCACTGGATCAGGTATATGGCTTATCTAGTCCAGCATCCTGTTCTCACAGTAGCCAGCCACTGCCAACCACTTAAGCCAGGATTCAAGCACAAGAGCTCCTGTGGTTTCCAGCAACTGGTATTCAGAAACATTGCTGCCTCCATCTATGGAGGGCAGAGTAGAACCATCATGGTAGTGGCCATCCACGGAACATGAATTTATCTTTTAAAGCCATTCCAAATTGGTGTCTATCACTCCTATGGGAGTGAATTCCATAGTTTAACTATGTGCCGCATGCTAAAACCTGAATCTTCCAACATTCAGTTTCATTGAATATCCACGACTTCTACTGTTATGAGAGAAGAAAAACTTTTCTCTGTCCACTCTCTCCATGCCAGGCTTAATTTTATAAACTTCTATCATGTTACCTCTTGCTTGTCTTTTCTACAAACTGAAAAAGTCCCCCAAGCTTCTGCCACTACTCCACTCTTAACCCATTTCTTAGTTCACCCACCATTATTAGCTAGCAATGCTGTTTCAGTATGAACTGGGCTGAAATTTTCCAGGAAAAGAAATAAGATGCACATAAAGAAAGCCCTTCTGGATCAGGCCAGTGCCCTGCCCCAGTCCAGCCTCCTGTTTTCACAGTGGCCAGCTAGATGCCTATGATGAAAAGCTGCAAGGAGGACCTTCCTGTGACTTGCAACAACAGACATTGAGAAGCATTTCTGCCTCTTACAATGGAGGCAGGCCATAGACATCATGGCATATAGCTATTGATAGCCTTCTCCTCCATGAATTTGTCTAATCCTCATTTAAAGGCATCTGTGAAACAATCACCTTGCCAACAAAGGTCCGTATAGTTAAAGCCATGGTTTTCCCAGTAGTGATGTATGGAAGTGAGAGCTGGACCATAAAGAAGGCTGATCGCCGAAGAATTGATGCTTTTGAATTCTGGTGCTGGAGGAGACTCTTGAGAGTCCCATGGACTCCTATCCATTCTTAAGGAAATCAGCCCTGAGTGCTCACTGGACGGACAGATCCTGAAGCTGAGGCTCCAATACTTTGGCCACCTCATGAGAAGAGAAGACTCCCTAGAAAAGACCCTGATGTTGGGAAAGATGGAGGGCACCGGGAGAAGGGGACGACAGAGGACGAGATGGTTGGATAATGTTCTCGAAGCTACCAGCATGAGTTTGACCAAACTGCGGGAGGCAGTGGAAGACAGGAGTGCCTGGCGTGCTCTGGTCCATGGGGTCACAAAGAGTCAGACACAACTAAACGACTAAACAGCAACAACGTGAAACAATCCCCCCAAAAAACTGTTGGAGAATTCACCAAAGTTCCTGCGCGCGCACACACCGCCTTGCCCTCTCTCTGTCACCTCCAAATCAAGGAGGCAAATTCAAAGAGACCGTTTTAGTTTGGGGAAATGATCTCTGAAAGCAACCCTAAATATTAGTTAGCTAATCGGGCTATTTGATAGAGTGCTTAAAAGCCGAGGATGTTTGAAGGCCCAACATAATATAATTTCTGTCAGTGATGTTCAGTTATAGCGGTGTCAACATTCATCAAGCTCGCTCACTCTGGTAACTTCATTATAGCAGCCACTCTGCTCTTTAACCTGTTTCCCCCACTCCTTTGCAAGAGGAAAACCTCCCTGAGTGCCTTAAGCGTATTTGGAGATCTCTTGCATAATGAACATCCCCTTCTGCAGCTGAGGGCACAGGTGTCAGCTCCTTGTCAGCCTCCAGGGCCAAAAACGAGAGTCCCTGAAATGTTGAACGAGACACCCTGCCACTGCATTTCCCTGGTAGATGCTAAACTGTGAAACAGATTGTTCAAACCTTACGACGCCCCCACCGCACCCCTCTGCATTCATAAGGCTCATTACGGCCTCTAATTGCATTGCCTACTTATTGTTTCCTCCGCTGCACCATAGCCTTCGCAGCATCATTCCTAATTGATGCCATCCAGGCCGAAGCATTTTTAATAAATAAATAAATGCCCAAGTGCAATTTAGGCCAACGTATCCCACGATGAAGGAGATTTAGCCCCCCTCCTTCTTTTTGCCACCACCAGGACAGAAACTCATTACGAAGTTAAATGAACTTGTTCCAAATTTCTGCATCCTCCTTCAGTTTCTCCCATCAATCTTTTTAAAGTGGCTTTTTGGCAGTCAAAGTGGCCATCTCTGTTCTGCAACAAAAGGACTTCCAGCTGAAGCGGTGACCTGACTCTCAGAAACGATAGCGTCTTTGTTAACAGCTGCAGCCACTCTTCCATTTGTTTCGTAGACAACTGTACAGCCCTACTTGATGAATGAGGAACTCCTCCCCACTCTGAATTCTCTTATGACCAAGAAGCTTAAGGCTTGCCCCATTGGTCTCCTGTTCCTGAGAAGAAGTACATGGAAGTGCCTGGAAGACAATCTTCCCATCCCACCAAATGGCAGTCAATGTAGCAAATTCACTCACACAACGTTCCCTTGATGTATTGCAATTGGGTGTATTCAAATGACCAGAAAGGAGATTGGACCAGAGGTTGAATGGCCGTCAGTCATGGATTCTTTAGCTGGATTCCTGCATTGCAAGAGATTGAACTAGATTACCTTTTGGGTCCATTTCAGGCCTACAATTCTATGATTCTATATTCCTGCATGTTCTGTTATCAGTTATTTATATTGGACAATGTGATGATGTATCCATTCCAAACTTAAACCTGTTTCTCTTTAAGTTTCTCTTAGATTTGTTCCCAATAGAGGCAGCACACTATTCATGATAAAACTGAAAACAACCACTGCTGAGCAAAAATAAATTCCATGGAGAACACTGAACAGTCACTTTAGTCTGAAGCAAATGTACTGTATTGCTGCTGTGTTATTGACAAAAGTCATATTCCAGCCCACTAGTAACATTCAAAGAGCCATGTGGCTATTTTAATGCCACATTTTCAGTTATTACTATAAAAATTAGGTAGAAAATTACAGTGCTAATATTCATTTTGAACAAAATAGTTGAGGGAATTTGCATTATTATGATAGCATGGTGACTTATTCACCAAGGAAAGCTTTGCCTTTCTTCATAAAACTTTCCCATTTTTCAGAGTTTCTTCCCTCAAACTTTCCTCTAAAAGTAACCCATGCAACAAGCTAAAAAAATAATCTCCAGTCCATTCAATAGAGAGTCAACTGCTCTGGATACTGTGAGATGTCTAGTCCAGCCTTTGCTCAAAAATCTCAAATGAACGAGTGTCCACCACCTTACAAGGGAGTCCATTCCACTGTCAAACAGCTTTTACCCTCAGAAAGTTCTTCCTAATGTACATTCAGAATATTCTTTCTCGCCATTTCTTTCTGATGGTTTGGGTCCTTTCCTCCTTAGCAGAAGAAAACAAGCTTGCTACCTCTTCCAGTGACAGCTATTTAGATATTTGAAGATATTGTGTTTCTTATTGTGTTTTGACCGCATATATCAGGGATGTCCGACAGGTCGATCCCAATCTACCGGTCAATCTTGGGGTGTCCCTGGTTGATCCTGGTCGATCGCTCAACAATTTCCTCCCCAAGACAACTTTGGTCAATCCAATGTGTAGATCACTTCCAGTTTTTTAATAGTGGGAGTAGACCGCAGCCTCTTGGGAGTCGGACATGCCTGCCATAGATTGCTTTGAAGACCCAACTCTGTAATGAGGAAGGACCTTAGCTCAGTGGTAGAGCTTTGCATGCCAATGACCCCAAGTTCAATCAACAGGAGCATCTCCAGGTAAGGCTGGAAGAGGACCCTTCCTGAAACCCTGGAGAGCTGCTGATGGTCAGTGTAGACAATACTGAGCTAGATGGATCAATAGCCTTACTCAGTGCAAGGCAGCTTCTGTGATTCTAAGCTCATCCACTACCACACAGGTTCCCCTTGGCAGTGATATCTGTGTTGTGGAGCTGCTTCCTAAGAAAAGTGTGTCGAGCCTGCTCTGTTTCAATCTTCAGAAAAATAGTAAAGACTCATTATATTTATCCCAGCAAGCATTTGGGGGATTGTGATGGATTTTTAATTGCTACATTTTTATGTTGTTTATGGTGTCTATGCTGCTTTTAAAAGTTTGCCTTTATTGTTTTGCTTTAGGATGATGGATTTTTAATGGTTTTTATTTATTGTGGGCTCCTGCTTTTATGTGATGTTGCAAGCCACCCCGAGGGTTCTCATGACAGGCAAGGTAGCAGTCTAAAGTGAAATAAAATCAAAACATCTATCCTGAAAAAAACAAACAAACACTTTTTGTTTCGGAGATCTGAAATGGCGTGGCACACTCTGTGTACTCTTCCCGTGTCTGGGCTCTGAACATTTACCGGATTGCAGAGCGAAATAACATTATCACTTTAGCAAGGGGGAAAGTCCCATCGAGTTGCTCCTTTGTTTTCCTTCATAAATGAGTTGCAATAGTTAATGAGCGGGACTAATTAGGACTGCAGCAACCACAGCATGTAACAAAGACTCCTGCCTCACTAGCAGCACTACAGACTGTTGACTGTTGAACCAGTTTGGAGAAGATCCATTATTTTCATTAATGGATCTCATTCTTATTTTAGTGTGTGTGTGTGTGTGTGTGTGTGCACGTGTGTTTTACTATCAGATTAAAGTCACATTTTTTATTGTTTTTCCTAATGCAATCTGGTGTAATAAGTACAGAATGAATGGAATAGTTATTGTTTTAATTATTTTTTCATTTTGTTCTTTATCTTGCATCTCCCTGCCCTTATTTACTACTTTTATGTCTCCTGATCCTCCTGTAACTTGCTGATTTACCTGTAGGCATTTAAGTGTATGTGTAAGTTTTCCTGCACGCGCAGGCATATTTGGGGGGGGGCACACACACACTCAAGGGCGTCCATAAAAACACATCATGCGTTATTGCTTCTGCCAGCATTAGAAAATAAACTTAAAAGGAAAAACATAATAATTATCCTAATTAAAATCGCCTCCGCCACTGCAAAAGGCAAAGTTCTGGGTTCCCTGAGGTAGTGCTTCACTGGAATAGAAACTTAGCCTGTTTACTAATATGCAGGGGTGCCAAGTTGAATAAAATATTGTGGGGGCCCAGGTAAGACCCGCCCTGCATAACTGATCAGATGACACAGTGCACGCACACCATTTGAATAGGAAGCCAATCAACTTTGTGGGGGCCCAGCCCCCACAAATATTTTATTGTGGGGCCTGAAGCCCCTACAACCCCTAGGAGTTGCCTCTTATGCTAATATGGGTCACACAGTTCTGCATACACTTCTTAATTATTGATTGATCTGTTTTCACCTTGCTGCACTTCACATTGTTCCTGAAATGCATAATAAAGGGTGTAGCCCTAGGCTTCCATTATGGCCATGGGATATTTCAGACTTCCATTTCCACAGGTAGAGAGAGAGAGAGGACCATTGGACTCCCCTGTAGAAGCCTCCTTATTGCATCTGTAGAAGCCACCTGTCTCCCACCATCAATGCTATGGCAGCAGAAGAGCATATCAGAAGCTGATCAAAGGAGTCTATTCCCCCAACATTCCCTATGCAAGGTAAATGTACCAGCCATAGAGCCTGTGAATTTATTTTTTTGTCTGACTACACCACAACCCCTTTTCCATCCAGGTACCACATTCATCTTTCAAACACACACACACACACACAGCAGGATTGCTCTGGAATTCACACAATTCACGGTTATAAGATGTGATGGTCGTGGTAAATAGCTTAAATGGCTAAGAGTGGTTTAACAACCAATCCCTTTCCCCAGGGAATTGTGGAATTGTAGCTCTGTGAGGGGCAATAGGAGTCTCATAACCACTCTCAGCACTCTGAACAAGCTATAGTTCCCAGAATTTATTTATTTTTTTTGCTGGGGGAGCCAGGACTGTTTAAAGTGGCATCAGTAATTATTCCTGCCTCCTTTCAGAAGTTGCCTAAAAATTGTGTTACTCAGGCAGCCCTTCAAAGTGCGGATTTTCTTTTGACCGACAGTATATACGTATGATTTTTTTCCTGATATTTTTTCCTGTGGGTTTTGTTTTGTTTTTGTAGCTTTTGTATGGGGTACACATTTTGCTGTTTGTGTTTTGTTTGTTTTTTACCAAAGTGCTATTTAGAAACGTTCACTGAAAAAAGTCAGGGTTACGGTCTGGTTGACATGTGCAAACCAGACATGTTGCCTTTTAGCAATCTCGTTCTGGGGTACTAGATCACCTGCAGAAACCTCAGCACGAATCGGATTTGCAACAATACTGGTAATTTTCCAGATGTTTCCGTCGCTGGTTGCTAAAGCAAAGTCTGGCTCACAGTGAGGTTTCTTTATGCAGCCCTGTAGACAGGGCATGGTAACTGGCTCGAAGAGGGTTCAGTTGTAATTCCCAGTGGAAAACAGCAAGGAACAAAGAAGATCACTTGTAGCCACTGAAGATCAAGTCAGCACATTTAAAAGTTTAAGAGGAGACAATGTCACAAAGACCCAGGCCCTCTGCAAAATCTTTAAGCATTGACTTCAGCAAAGTAACAGCAAGAAATGCTCTCAGAGATACAAAATCTAAGAAAAATAATGCTGGCATCTAATTACTCCAGTGCAGTTTGCTGCTTTTATCTGTAATTGGACTGTATAGTCTTTCATTCTAATTTACTTTACATCTAAACTGTGATAATCAAGACAAGCAGAACAGAATGGCCTGTAACTGACTATACCACTGACACCCGTTAATGCCTAATTATAACAACTAAATTAAAGATGTGACTGTAAAGAGGTTGAGTACCAGTCTGAAGCATTTAATTCGGTGGAAAGAAGTAGAGATTTTAAATCCTATGTACGAAAATCAATATTATGGCTCATTATATTGGTATTGCTAAACAGATTAATGAAATTAAGTATTTTGCTTTTTTAAAAAAAAAATGTTTTATTGCGATGTAAAGATTGTTGCTACTGTTGTTTTAACAAAAGGCCTAGATAAAGAAGAAAACCCACATCCTGAACCAATTTACACAGCAATCTAATTAAGATAGTGTTCAGAAGACTCTCTTGTGATACCCACATGTCATTTCAGGATACGGGTTATAAGTGTCATTCATAGGATTGTTATCTTGCAGAGGCTTTCACTTAAAAGGGCTCATTTCCATGGCTTTGAAAATCATATGTAATGTTGTATAGAGGGCAAGGATTGTATCTGTAGGATAGATTGTTGTGTCACCCAGAGCCACAGAGGCATCCAAGTTGAGGTTAATGTAAGGGAAACACCCAACCAAGTGAATCAGACGATGAACAGGGACTAAGAGGGAACGTAAACTGGTGGTGAAGGAAGAATTTAAGCTAGAAAACCGAACAATTGTCAGAACAAGGACAGAAATGTTGGCCTATAATGAACCACATGACTCCTATTCCTAGGGCAGATGAAAATAGGAAACATCTTGCACAAAGTGTCATCCACTTCAATCAGGGATGGGGAACCTTTAGCCCTCGGGATGTTCTGGAGGTATTTTGGGATCGATTTCAGCTTATTCAGTCAGCTGATATGGGCAAAGTGCTGGCCAACCACACACCCTCTTGATTCTTGTCCCTCTTGTCTTATTAAATCTAGCAGGGTGGGTAGGGTTGGCTGGTTGGCTGGCTCCAGGATGTGGTTGATGCTCCATCGCATGACTGGGTGGTCCCTATTGCATTGAAAGAGATGCAACATTAAAATGCTGGTGAATTTTCATGAAGACTTCTAAAAACAAACAAAAACAAGCAAAACACCCCAAACTGATGTGGAAATATGGAGAGCAAATATGGAGATTGGAAAAATGAGAAACTGAGAGGTCAGAATTGACCCATCCCAAATTTTAAGTGCAGTCAAGGATGCTGCCTCATCACCATAAGTTGAAATAAGAGTCAGTTGCCAGTCGAGCCAGATTTTTCACATGGAATGTAAAGCACCATTTCACCCTTTCCCTCAGGGAGCAAACGTCTCAAGACAGTCTTGCAAAAGCACTTGAAGAGGGTGCAGAGTCAGGCCTGGAGAGAGACCTGAAGGCAAGACAGAGATGCCTGGAAAACCCCATTCAGCAACCAGGCCATCCCTGGTACAAAGGAGAGAGAAAAAGAGCAAAAGTGAAATAGCCATGGACTAGAAAAAGCACAGTTGAGACAATTCAACTGCAAATTAAATGCATGCAAAACTCACAATGACCCTTTGCGGCAACAGTGAACGGTGATGACATAATCTTATTAAAGTTGATGACTAGTTTTTAATGAGTAATTAACTGGAATTTAAACTTTTCTGGAAGAATGCAAACAAACAAAAACAGTAAAAGGGGGGGAATACCAGCAAACCATGTCGATTTGTAATATGGCGCCATATAAAATCAGATAGATGCAATCAAAGTCAAGCAAGAAAAAGAAGAAGAGGGGTCAGGTTGGAAGGGGGCAAGGGGGCATGGAGGCTGGTGCAGTACAGGCACAGCAAGAATTTGGGACTGACTCCACCACTGCCCCCCCCACTGCACTGATCTTCCTGCCAGCACGTCTTCTCCCCACCCCGTCCTTCTCAGTTACTAGCAGCAACCTCCATGTTGGGCATGCAATGTGCCCTGCTAATCGCTACTGGGGAATCAGTCTGTTCCTGATGTTCACTTCTTTGCCTGAGCCGAGTAGCAGCTGAGGAACTGGGGACCTTGTTAAGGGAAGTATCGAAGGTCCTCCATTGCTATGCAGGGCACAGTCCTGATGATGTCAATCTCTTGAGGTACGGTCATGAGTGCAGCAGCATCCCGTTCCTTGGTCCCGCACATTTTGGTCTTCCTCCCATCATTCTAACAAGAGGTTTCAAGACAAGTTATGACATTTGGAGGACTAGCACATTTCCCTGCTTAACTGCAATTTCTTATGAGCCAATGCCCTTAGACACATTTATTTCCTTTTGTCCAAAAATACAGCTAATAAGACAAAGCCAAAAGCTGGATAATAATCTTTCCCCACCCCACCCCAGGGATTGCTTGTTCCCTACAGAAAATGCAGGGAGTTTTATTTTTACAATATGAACAGGGAACATTCTCTGAATGACAACTCTGTCAAAATGAGTGGCCAAGAAAGTTTGCAAGGATGCCAAAGTCATAAAGGAAAATAAGTTCAGAAGAAGAAAAACCCAGCTTTGCTGCCTTCTAAAGCAGAAACAAGGGACCTGGAAGCCTCCAGAAGTTGTTGGACTCCAATTCCCATCAGCCTCAACCAGTATGGCCAATGGCCAGGGATCATCGGAGTTGCAATCCCTCTGCTTGCAAATCATCTGTCTAACCCCTCCCCAGAGAGACGATTTCTGGGATATAAGGAAGGGATTGGATGGGGTGGATTGGAGCTTAGCTACCAAGACTTCACATCTGGATAATTTGATATCAGATCAGACTTGAAATATGTCTTATGGATTTGCCTACAAGCTGATTACTGTACTCTGGATGATTGGCACACAAATCTGAAACCCAGGTGGTGCCATAAAGTGAGCAAAAAGGCCCCTTTCACATTTTCAAATGAATGCATATAGCTGGAAACAGAATCAGAGCAACAGATTATGCCCTCAAGTTGTCTGTGTCCCTTTGAAAGTGGAAAGAAAGACTCCACAGACAACTGCATGTCTGAAGGGCTCTCTCTCTCTCCTGCTTTTCCATAGTTCCCAATCACACCAGAATATGAACTTCCTCAGTTCCAAAATACTCACCCAGCCAGTTTCAGCCAGGCCCCAAGCCATTCAGCTATGGGCTAGCAAAGGAAAAGGAAGAGCAAAGAAACGCAAGCAGAAGAAGCAGAATTCCCCACAGCAGCAACTCAAGTTGGAAGAAGAAAGGTGATGGAAGAAGTATCAGGAATGACAGCCAGTTGGGAAGATCCACAGTATACATTTAAAGCACATGACTTAGAATAATAGAATTGCAGAACTGGAAAGGATCCCCAGTGATCATCTGGTCCAAACCCCTTCAATGCAGGAATCACAGCACAAGATGGCCATCCGACCTCTGTTTAAAAACCTCCAAAGACGGAGAGTCCACAACCTTCCAAGGTAGTCCATTCCATTGTCAAATAGCTCTTAACATCAGGAAGTTCTTCCTAATGTTTAGTTGGAATCTCCTTTCATGTAATTTGAATGCATTGGTTTGGGTCCTCCCCTCTGGAGCAGCCAAAAGGAAGCTTGCTCCATCTTTCACATGACAGCCCTTCAGGTATTTGAAGATGGCTCCCATGTCACCTCTCGGTCTCCTCTTCTCCAGGCTAAACATGCCTAGATAGAATAGAATAGAATAGAATAGATTCTTTATTGTCATTACACAAGTGCAACATTGCACAAGTGCAACAAAATTGGATGCCATCCCTTAAAAACAACAAAAGCAAAACAACAACAACAACCAAACAAACCACATTCCAGCCACACCCACACCAACACCCATCAAACTCCCAGGTCACACTATCGAGTTACAGCATTCAAAAAGGCCACAGCTCTTGGATAGAAACTGTTTTTCAGTCTATTTGTCCTTGACTTGATGTTTCTATATCTCCTGCCAGAAGGCAGTAGTGCAAACAGACTGTGTCCCGGGTGAGATGAATCCTGCAGGATGTTGTTTGCTTTCCTAAGACAACGGGAACCGTACAGTTCTTCCAAAGATGGGAGAGGATGACCAATAATCCTTTGGGCTGTGGTTATGACCTTCTGGAGCACCTTCCTCTCCCTAGCTGTACAACTGGAGAACCAAGCACAAATACAGTATGTAAGAATGCTCTCTATGGAGCCTCGGTAGAAGGACACCAGCAGTCTCTCACTCAGATTGTTCTTCTTTAAAAGTCTGAGGAAATAAATTCTCTGCTGGGCCTTCTTCACCAGAGCAGTGGTATTTGCGCTCCAAGTCATGCCCTGATCGATAGTTACTCCCAAAAACCTGAATTCCGCCACCCTCTCCACCCGTTCCCCGTTGATATACAAGGGCTGAATGTCCGCCTTTTTTTCCCCTGTAATCCACCACCAATTCCTTGGTCTTAGCCGTATTAAGAGCCAGATTGTTCTCTCCACACCAAACACAGAGCCGCTCCACCTCGTCCCGATAGGCGGACTCATCCCCTCCTGAAATGAGCCCTACCACCGTAGTGTCATCAGCAAACTTGATGATTTTGTTGCTGGAATAGATGGCTGTACAGTCATACGTATAGAGAGCATAGAGCAGGGGACTCAACACACAACCCTGTGGTGAGCCGGTGTTAAGGCTAAGGGCTGTGGACATATGTGACCCTACTCTAACCCTCTGAGAACGTTCTGACAAAAAATCCAAAACCCAGAGACAGGTGGAGTTGGAGAGTCCAATGTAAACAGATGTAAACAGAGCCGAAATTATTCATATTTGTTATTGTATATGCCTTTTTTAAGGACCCATCATACAAAATCAGATGCCATGACAGTATAAAATGCTGCTGCAATAAAGTGGAAAACTCTCCTCCCCGATAATGTCTAATGTTCCTTTTCTTTCCCCAAAAGTGCCACTTCTGGCTGCACCTGCTTGATGCACAGTTCAGGAAAGCAGATGAAATCGCATCCAAATTTATTACCGAAGACGGTCCCCGGGTGAATGGCAACACTATCCATCTTTTTATAGGCAGGCACATATAACAGGTTTAAGCATCTCTTTTGGAGCAGTTTAAAGACTTCTTTGCTTTCACAGGTTTATTAAGTTTTCATTAAATTATGAAATGGCCCCAGTGGTGAGGTCCAGCCATTTTCATACACCTGAACCAGCAAAAGTCAAACCATTCAATAAACCAGGAAATTTCTTCTCCTCCGACCCCAGTGCCTGCACACCCAATATGGGGCCTTGTAATCAATAAAATGTGACAGCTGAAATACTGTCACATGGCCAGCCTTAAGGCCGATTGCCTGCCACAGGTGTGCAGTAAATAATGGCAACCTGGTTGCAGGCAGGCAGTGAACTGTTCCCTGTGATCACCTGAAGCACGAGAAATGCAGTTCCTCACACGGCTGTTTTAGAAATGTGCTCTGTGTAGGCAGCGGAAGGAGGCTGCCAAATCCTGAGATGATGGATAGAAGAGGTTGGGGTGATAACATTGTTTAATGTTCGCCCATACACTAAAGACTCAGTGTAAGTAGAAAACTAATTTATTCCTGATTATTATTATTGAACATAAATATTATCAAAGGTCAAAATAGGCTTCTAAGTGGTTTACAAGTATAAAAGACAATGATATGTTATTAAAATACATAAATCACTAATTAAAATGCAGTGCAACTGCTTCTTATGCACAAATATCTGGGTAACTAACTTTATCATTTCTTCACATCGTCCTGGGAAAAAGAGACAAATGGGTGCCACAAGGTTCTGTCCTGGGCCCTGGTTGGTATACAAATTCAGTATTGGTCAAGTTTTTCGTTTTATGATCCACAACACACAATTCCAGCAGCATATCTGTATGGGCAAAACATCTGCTACAGGAAAGTCAAAGGCAAGAACTAAAAGTAACACTAGTCCAGCTTTGGACTCAGGGTGTAATCCTAACTATGTCTACTCAGAAGTAAGCACTATTGCATTCAGTGGGGCTTACTGCCAGGTAAGTGAGGGTTGGATTGCAGCCTTAGCCTCAACTCTGTTATTTAAGGCTAAGTGCTGAGTCTTCTGTTGCGTTCACTGAGGGCCCTCTTTCAAATTAAATAATCAAGCGTTATAGCTTCCACACCTTGTAATCCTATGATCTCCGCAACGACTTTTTGAAATACCACAGAAGTGGAAGTAATGCCAAACGGCATTCACTTAAATTTATAATGTCCAAATGGTGTATTAAAAGTCATTAGCTCACAGTTTGAGTCATCTAACTTTCCTTGTGAATATGCATGTCCAACATCTTAGTACTCAGAATACTTTCTGCTTCTGAAGTGTTGTCTGCTTCCTCTTCAGTACTATTTATTGGACAATATTCATATTTTATGACTTTATTTGAATCATATGGATCAATGAGTATCTGTACTTTTTTTTTTAGGAGACTCACCTGTTCAAGCTGCAAAATTAACTCTTTGTAGATGGTTAGACTTTTTGAAGCATTATACCGTACCTTTTGAGGAAGATTGACATTGTCTATAGTAACAAAGTATATTGTGGCTGCATCGCCGGGAGAAGGTCAAGCACGGAGCCCAGTGTGGCATGGGTTCAATGGCCGATGGCTCCTCACACTTACTCAAGAGGACAAGAGGAACCAAACACTGAAGCTGCATTGAGCTCCATGCGCAGCCTTCTCTGCCCCCTCCCCACAGATATTGAGGGGGCCAAAGACACCTCGGCCCTATAGAGTTGGTGCCAGTGGAGTCTTCTAACAACTCTCAGTCCCCTTCACAAACTAAAGCTCCCAGTTATTGAGAACCAGTGTGGTGTAGTGGTTAAGAGCGGTGGACTCGTAATCTGGTGGACTGGGTTTGTGTCCCTGCTCCTCCACATGCAGCTGCTGGGTGACCTTGGGCTAGTCACACTTCTCTGAAGTCTCTCAGCCTCACTCACCTCACACAGTGTTTGTTGTTGGGGAGGAAGGGAAAGGAGAATGTTAGCCGCTTTGAGACTCCTTAGGGTAGTGATAAAGTGGGATATCAAATCCAAACTCTTCTTCATCTTCTTCTAATATATAATGGTGTTTTAAATGTATAGTGTAGATTGGACCAATGACAGCTGCCTCAGCTCTGAGGGATCTGGGGCCTGGTGACTGTGACAGAGTGCTTCATAGTTGGCATTTATAAGGAAAAAAAACACATCTATGTCTGATTAAAAAAAATTAAAAAATTAAATGCATAAAGTTTGTTTGTGTTTGTGTCATTGTATTTATATCCCACCTCTTTCTCCAAGGAGCTCAAGGTGGCATACATGGTTCTTCCGTATCTCATTTAATCCCCACAAAAACCCTGTGAGGTAGGTTAAGCTGAGAGGCAGTGACTGGCCCCCTGAGCTGACACACAGTGAGCTTTGTGGCCAAGTGGGAATTTGAACCCTGGTCTCTCCCAAGTCCTAGTCCAACACTTTAACGACTATACCAAACTGGCTCTCAATGTGCATAAACTAAATGGGGCCAAGTCTCAGCATTTGTTTGGGAATACTCTAATGTGCAGAGTATTAATGTAGTCTCTCCCCCCTTCATACCGGTATTTTTAAAAAATGGAGGGGGGCCATTCATTTACTCTGCCAGTGTGCATTCACACATTTCTAGGGTGGAGAATGCCAATGTAGGAGCGATGTAATTTGAACTCTCCAATGTACACACAATTTACTTTAAATGTTGTATGGTTGCAAGCTGGTTAACAAGTCAGCTCAGGATCCAATTTATTATCATTCTTGTCATATTTTGGATTCTTCCCCTTTCCGTATGACTAGAAAATAGCAGTAAAAAAATTAACCTAAAGCTTAACGGCTTATGTAAGAATGCTCGACTAAAAAATGTCACTGGAGTTATTGAGCTGCACCATTAAACCCCTCCCTCCCAAATACGTTGCAGACTAATTTCCATCTAACGCTTAGTCAGCAAACAGAAATGCCAATGGTTTTCTTAAAATTCCATCTGTATGAACCAAACCAATAAAGGATCTCTTCTTAAAGTTGTGTATATCTTTGTAGCTTTAAAAAAAAACCAACACCAAACAGCAGCCTAATATTTAATTTTGTTATACAAAATATCTTTAAGGAGATATATATATATATATATATATATATATATATATATGATTCTTCTGATTTCCTTCAGCTCACTGTATTTGATTTACATCAATTAGGTCTTTCTTATAAGATATCATATAACAAGAAGGCTAATAACCCAGAAATAACCTCATTAAAAAGACAGCATATCAGTCTAAGCAGAATGAACTCTTAAGCAGAAAAACTACTGACCTGGAAAGTAGCAGGAAGAGGTAATAGCAATGGGAGGGGGGGGGGAATGCATTCCTATTAACTAGTCAAAAGTAGAAATCACTGGCTATATTTTTTAAAATAATAATAATAATACAATACATGTCTGGGAGAAAGGTGTGTTTTGAAAAACAAATTATTTTTTATCTTTTCAGATTCTGCAACCCAGAGGCTTCCTAAGATGTCAAGGTATGAAATGGCTAATTTGGGGTGTTGCCTGGTGCTATCTAACTAGGACATTTATGGGTCACAGAATACGTTTTTGGCCAGCCAAGCAACAATAAGCTTGTGCGTTTCACAAGAGTGGATGACCCCTCAAATACCATTGCTAGCTCTCTGGTTACTCTCTGTTACACAAGAGAAGCACTGACAGGGTGTAATGCGCTGACATCATCAGCATGCTGTTCCAATGATTACAAATCCACCTTATTATGCCTGGTAATGGCCATAAAGAGTTGTTTATAGAGGGCAAGCAGAAAAGGTGATTGGAAAACCCTTGGCTCCTCAGAAGAGAGGCCAGCATAACATAGCGCCCTTATAAAACCAGCATGATAAACATGCAAAGGTGGTTTTCTTCTGCCCCAAAACTTTCCTTGAGGAATTGTTCGCATGTTTTGGAAGTTGGCGTAGGGCCAGTGAGGGAGAAGAACATCATGGGATTCTTGGAAACATGGGATTGGCTATGCATGGTGCTTTGAAGTCCCAACATCAAGACTGCATTGCACTTGACTGCATGATGTCAGATGATTGACAGGTAGGAAGCCCCATTCCTCTGTCAAATTTAGGACCTGGCCAGTGAAGTCAAACAGGCTCCCCCACCTCTGATTTAAAACGTTGGCCACCAGCAGTAATGGCCACCCACTTGGATGGCTTTAAACGAGGATGAGACAAAATTATGAAGGGGAGGGCTACTAACAGCTCCTTCCAACCTATCATTTTGAAAGCACGCCAAAAAGTGCAAGTAGATAAATAGGTACCTCTCCAGTGGGAAGTTAAACAGTGTTTCCATGCACCGCTCTGGTTTCAGTGTTCTGTTGTGCCAGAAGTGGCTTAGTCATGCTGGCCACATGACCCGGAAAAACAGTGTGAGGCCCCATAAGCTAAAGTGGTACCTCAGGTTAAGAACAGTTTCAGGTTAAGAACGGACCTCCAGAATGAATTAAGTTCTTAACCAGAGGTACCACTGTACATGCCTTGTTTCTTTTTTCAAATTGTACACTGGATTCATCCAACCTAGCTCCAGAAGTGGCAGAAAAAACTGCACTCATTTATTTTCTCACACAAAAAGTCAAGAATAAGCCCCAAATATTGCACCTCCCCTCCTCAGAAGGAGGAAGGGGAATCCCCAACACAGAATCGCCAACCAAGTATGCCACATAATCCTGTATATCCTAGAAGACGAGACAAAACAATGGGTCCACTTGGAGGGAGACACCGTCGAAAATATCCCCACAGCTGCAATGCATTACTGAATTAAGTCTGGATAAGAAGAAGAAGAAGAAGAGTTTGGATTTGATATCCCGCTTTATCACTACCCTAAGGAGTCTCAAAGCGGCTAACATTCTCCTTTCCCTTCCTCCCCCACAACAAACACTCTGTTAGGTGAGTGAGGCTGAGAGACTTCAGAGAAGTGTGACTGGCCCAAGGTCACCCAGCAGCTGCATGTGGAGGAGCGGAGACACGAACCCAGTTCCCTAGATTACGAGACCACTACACCACATTGTTGTGAGCCTCTTGTATTGAACCCTCAAAGGGAATTTTCTCCTACAGGCTCAGTTCCGTTGATCCACGTGTATTTTACACTGCTGATTACTTTTGGTCTTTGACTTGTTCTTAGGACTTGCTCAGTGTTTTATGGTTTTCTTTACCATTTGATAAAGAGATTTACACATTTCCTAAAAACACACAACCCCCCCCAAAAAAAACAAGAAGTAATCTTTCTCTCTCTTTAGAACCTCAAAGCCAAAGTGAGAGCATTTGGGTCAAAATTAAGGGAGAGAAGAATAACAGAGACCTCATTGTGGGAGTTTACTATAGATCCCCAAGCCAAACGGAGGACATAGATGATGCCTTCCTGGAACAGATGGCCAAGCATGCAAAAGGAAGGGAGATAGTAGTAATGGGGGACTTCAATTACCCGGATATTTGTTGGATGTCAAACTCAGCCAAGAGCATAAGGTCAAACAGATTCCTCACTGGACTTGCAGACAACTTCATTGTCCAGAAAGTGGGAGAAGCAACAAGAGGAACAGCCATTTTAGATCTGGTCCTAACCAATGTTGAGGACCTGGTTAGTGGGGTAGAAGTGGAAGGATCATTAGGCGCGAGTGATCATGCTCTTCTGAAGTTTACTATACAGCGGAAAGGAGCAGCCAAGCATACTAGGACTCAATTTCTTGACTTTAAGAAAGCCGACTTCATAAAACTTAGGGAAGTGCTGGGTGAGATCCCATGGACAGTAAGACTAAAAGGAAAGGGAGTTCATGATGGCTGGGAGTTTGTTAAGAGGGAGATAGTAAAAGCACAACTTCAGGCAATACCAATGAGACGGAAACATGGAAGGTGCCTAAAGAAGCCAGGGTGGCTATCTAAAGAACTTTTAACTGAGTTAAGATTAAAAAAGGATGTGTACAAAAAATGGAAAAGGGGGGAAACCACCAAAGAGGAATTCAAACAAATAGCCAGCACGTGTAGACACAAAGTCAGAAAAGCTAAAGCACAGAATGAACTCAGGCTTGCTAGAGAGGTTAAAAGCAACAAAAAAGGCTTTTATGGGTATGTTCGTAGCAAAAGGAAGAACAAAGAAACCGTGGGGTCACTCAGAGGAGAAGATGGTGAAATGCAAACAGGGGACACAGAAAGGGCTGAACTCCTCAATGCCTTCTTTGCCTCAGTCTTCTCCGATAAAGAAAACAATGCCCGACCTGAAGAATTTGGAGCAAATGATTCAGCAGAGGAAACACAGCCCAGAATAACTAAGGAGATAGTACAAGAATACTTGGCTAGTCTAGATGTATTCAAGTCTCCAGGGCCAGATGAACTGCATCCAAGAGTATTAAAAGAACTGGCAGATGTGATCTCAGAACCACTGGCAGTCATCTTTGAGAATTCCTGGAGAACAGGCGAAGTCCCGGCAGACTGGAGGAGGGCAAATGTTGTCCCTATTTTCAAAAAGGGGAAAAGAGAGGACCCAAATAATTACCGCCCAGTCAGTCTGACATCAATACCAGGGAAGATTCTGGAGCAGATCATTAAGCAAACAGTCTGTGAGCACCTAGAAAGGAATGCTGTGATCACCAATAGTCAGCATGGATTTCTGAAAAATAAGTCATGTCAGACTAACCTGATCTCGTTTTTTGACAGAATTACAACCCTGGTAGATGAAGGGAATGCAGTGGATGTAGCCTACCTTGATTTCAGCAAGGCATTTGACAAGGTGCCCCATGATATTCTTGTAAAGAAGCTGGTAAAATGCGGACTTGACTATGCTACCACTCAGTGGATTTGTAACTGGCTGAATGACCGAACCCAAAGGGTGCTCATCAATGGTTCCTCTTCATCCTGGAGAAGAGTGACTAGTGGGGTGCCACAGGGTTCTGTCTTGGGCCCGGTCTTATTCAACATCTTTATCAACGACTTGGATGATGGACTCAAGGGCATCCTGATCAAATTTGCAGATGACACCAAACTGGGAGGGGTGGCTAACACCCCAGAGGACAGGATCACACTTCAAAACGACCTTGACAGATTAGAGAACTGGGCCAAAACAAACAAGATGAATTTTAACAGGGAGAAATGTAAAGTATTGCACTTGGGCAAAAAAAATGAGAGGCACAAATACAAGATGGGTGACACCTGGCTTGAGAGCAGTACATGTGAAAAGGATCTAGGAGTCTTGGTTGACCACAAACTTGACATGAGCCAACAGTGTGACGCGGCAGCTAAAAAAGCCAATGCAATTCTGGGCTGCATCAATAGGAGTATAGCATCTAGATCAAGGGAAGTAATAGTGCCACTGTATTCTGCTCTGGTCAGACCTCACCTGGAGTACTGTGTCCAGTTCTGGGCACCACAGTTCAAGAAGGACACTGACAAACTGGAACGTGTCCAGAGGAGGGCAACCAAAATGGTCAAAGGTCTGGAAACAATGCCTTATGAGGAACGGCTAAGGGAGCTGGGCATGTTTAGCCTGGAGAAGAGGAGGTTAAGGGGTGATATGATAGCCATGTTCAAATATATAAAAGGATGTCACATAGAGGAGGGAGAAAGGTTGTTTTCTGCTGCTCCAGAGAAGCGGACACGGAGCAATGGGTCCAAACTACAAGAAAGAAGATTCCACCTAAACATTAGGAAGAACTTCCTGACAGTAAGAGCTGTTCGACAGTGGAATTTGCTGCCAAGGAGTGTGGTGGAGTCTCCTTCTTTGGAGGTCTTTAAGCAGAGGCTTGACAACCATATGTCAGGAGTGCTCTGATGGTGTTTCCTGCTTGGCAGGGGGTTGGACTCGATGGCCCTTGTGGTCTCTTCCAACTCTATGATTCTATGATTCTATGATTCTATGATTCTCTCTTCCCTTACCCTTCCCAGTAGAGTTTCGATGCATAAAATCTGTGTTAACACCGTCATACTTCCAGTTTTGCAAAAAGAGAAAGAAAAACCCTTCCAGCTACATGTTTATTCTAGGTTTAATCTACTCAAAATGGATGTAGCTTCCTTTTGCTCAGGGCTGCACTGCAGGCCAAACCACACTGGCTGGTCAATGAGGAAGTTGCTTTGAAATTTCATGACATCTCAATACATTTCCTTGAGCTCAAAAGGATTCATCTATAATAAATGCTACAAACTCAAGATCAGACCTCAAATACGCTGCACTGGATATATTGGAAGATGAGTATGGGTTGTATCCCATTCAAGTTCCACTCTGAGTAGACCCATCGAAAGTAATAATCCAAAGTAAGTTATGTCCATTGATTTCAATAGATCTACTCTGAGTCAGACTAGCACTGGCTTAAAACCTTTAGTGTTTAATCCACTACTTGAACTATAGGTACAGGGCCTTATCTCTTCCGCAGTGATAGCTGATCAGGAATAACTTCCTTGTGGTAAGAGCTGTTTGACAGTAGAATTGACCACCTCAGTAGGTGGTGGACTCTCTTTCCTTGCAGATTTTAAAACAGACGTTGGATGGACATTTGTCAGGGATTCTTCCAGGGATTGGACTAGATGACGCTTTGATCTCTTCCACCTTTTCAGTGCTGTGATTCTATGATTGCCGCTCTTTGCGGCTGAATTGCATGCTATATTTAAATGTAAAACAACTGTGACCCTATTCAGGGAGTCAAGTTTTGCGAATGACAGTTTGACCACAATGACAAAGAAATAGCATTATCCACCTTTCAAAGAGAACTGGCAGATATAATGTATTTGGATTCTCATCAAGCTTCTGATGGCCACACCTTGGAGGAGGCAATTAAGGAAATCACCAAATAGTTTCACACTTAAAGGCAAAGTTATGTACTGGTAATGAAGAGCAGGAAGTGACAAAAAACTTTTTAGCCTCCAACCAAGTCAATAATATCTCAATTTTTATTAGGAAAAAAATGGGCTCCGGTGTATTAAATTTCAATTTCCGTGCTGTTTCACATGTTATTTTTCCTAACCTGAAGATTAATATTTGAGCATAGATCTGTGTGTGCAATTAATGGATAGATATGCAAGTGGCTATTTTGCATAGCTGAACATTGGCTGGCTGGAAAGTAGACTGTTGCTTTAATAGAACAATTGGAGATGGGTGCATCAGTTGCTTCACAGCCTGTGCCAATTTTGCACAGGTTCATCCCAAAATTCATTCTCCCGTCAGGAAAATTTGTCTTTAGGAAAATTCTCACTGCAGTGCCCCATTTTCTAAATTATTTTCTCTCACATTATTATTATTATTATTATTATTATTATTATTATTATTATTATTATTAGTCTTCTTCCCAGATTGGGGCTCAAGGCAGCTTAAACAAATTCAAGCAGCACAGATAAAATACAAAAAGCTAAAAACATGTAAAAGATATACCAGAACATCCTATTCATCCATCTCCTTCAGTATTGTCCACTCTGACTGGTTGCAGTTCTTCAAGGTCTCAGGCAGAGGTCTGGCCCATCCCTGAAGAAAATATTTCTGGGGAGAAAGTAAAAGATAGGCTGGGTTAGAGCTCAGCTGCCAAGACTTCAGACCTCAGTCAGATGACATCACACTAGACTTGAAATGGGGCTCATGGATTTGAGGGCTTTTACGCAACCTGTGAGAAGAGGGCACTTTCAGCCTTTTTCAAGCACATTCATTTGTTATTATTATCATAGCTGTTTTAAAAAGAAAGACCATCCTTTTTGGGGGGGAAATAATCCTCTAAAGCCCCAAGTGAGCTAAGTAGGAGGTTTTGCCGCCAAAATTTTGGCAGCCGGGCCCCATCAATAATTTACACATCACCCAGAAAGCATATTTCTCACTGTCATAGCAATTTATCATTAGATAGATGTTCTTGGCACCCAACACACAGTGTTAAAACTTGATATAGACAGCCAAATAAGTGAAATGCGGAATGCTGACAGAGTAGCTATTGGCAAGCTTTGATGTATCAGTATTTTAGAAGATATCAACTTCTCCGATGAATGCTGAGGCAAGGCGAACAGTTGTCAAAAGGGAGAGATTGGTGGCTTGTCTTCCTTAGGCGGTTGTGGGGGGTTTTTTCTTCCCCTTAATGCATATGTTTAGTGCTAATGATTTGAGCAGTTCCAGTTGCTCCTAATTGCACTGTGTAGATTTCAGTTTATTTATTTATAAAAAACTATTTATATACCGCTGTACTATGAAAATATATCACAGCGGTCTACAATGTAAAATCATAAAACCATACAGTAAAATAATATAAAAAATTAAAAACAAGTTAAAAGGAAACACACACCAGTAGACCATTGTGGGAGATGTACTACTGATGTCCTGCATCAGCCTGGTAGAATAGGAAAGTTTTCAGTAGGCATTTAAAAGTTGTTACAGGAGGTGCCCATTGATTTTCTATTTGCAGGGTGTTCTACAGGACTGGGCTGATGACACAAAAAGCTCAGTTTTCTCACTGTCTGGGTTAAGCCCAAGGAGAATGCCCCATGGTAAGTTCCTGAACCAAACTCCTAGGCACAGTAAAACGATATGGTGCCTATACGCTTTCTGTGTGTGCAGAGCTTCCTCCTACAGAAGGAGAGCCAATTGAAATGTCATACAAAATAATGAATGAATTAATTAATTGTAATGTGTCCCGTTCTGGACACCATTCTTTAAGAAGGATATTGACAAGCTGGAGCATGTACAGAGGAAAGTGACCAGGATGGTTGAAGGTCTGGAAACCAAGCCTTATGAATAACGATGGAGGAAGCTGCATATGTTTAACCTGGAGAAGAGGAAACCAAGAGATGTGATAGCCACCTTCAGATATCTAAAGGGCTATCATATGGAGCAACTGTTCCTCATAAGGCTTGGTTTCCAGAACCTCAATCATCTTGGAGTCAAGACTTAGTGTTGGAAATGCTTGCTTTTTTCTGCTGTTCTTGGTATTAATTTTTTGTATCTTGATTGCTGGGCCTTATTATGACTTATGTGGGGATCGTTTAATTTTACTGTGTGCTTATGGAGATGTTTTCATTTATTGCTCATGACTCTTTTTTGCTGTATTTTCATAATTATGTAAATCTCTTCATGTTGTAAGCAGCCTTGGAAAGGAGGCATATGGATAAATTATGGTGATGATGATAACCGATCAAATTTCGCCCCCATATTTCGTCTCTCTCTAGACTCCATCTGCCCCAGCTGCCTAAAGAATTTGACAAGGGATGCGGGGATGACTGCTTCTTTTCCCTGCTCCGCCTTCCCCTTGATGCCTGTTTGCAGGAACAGGGTGTTCCTTGAAGAGTAATGTTTGCTAACTCTCTCATGCACATGCTTCCTCCACTGCCACCCAGCTCCCATTGCACTCATGGTAGCCAAGAAGGATTTCGGAAGACAGACAGCAAACCGGGCTCTAGCAATTGGCAACTGTGTCAGGAGTGACACTCAAACAGAGTGAACACCTCAGTCGTGGAGAAATATGGCCTCCTCAGCAAAGGTTGCTTAAAACAAAAGCTCATTTATCTGAATGCGGCAGACACGCAATCAATTTACATGAAGAATTTCAAAATTAGTCAGATTGTAATGAACTATGAAATGCTGATTAATGCGTTTTTGCAATGTTTGGTTAGAAGTGCACGGTGCCCTGTAGCATATTCTTGCTATTTCCAACATGTACAGGCTAATCATAAGGTTCATATCAATTGCCAGAACATAAACAGTCTCTCAATTCTGACAATCTCTCATCCTTAAGCGCGCGCACACAGAGAGAGACACACAAACACAAATATTTGCAAATAGAGAGCCTGTCATTAAGGTGAGAAGGTGAAGTAGTTGGTGAGGCTGGGAGACACCTGCTGGCTTCCAGGGTCACCCATTGAGTTCCATGGCTGAGTGGGGATTTGAACCCTAGTCTCCAAGGTCCTGGTTTGACACTCTAACCACTACACCACTGACTTGATAGGGAAGGGTAAAAGACCCATTGACCCCTAGAATTTGGCTCCTATGGATGGATGAATAGGTAGGTAGGAATATCTATCTATCATCCATCTATCTATCATCTATCTATCTATCTATCTATCTATCTATCTATCTATCTATCATCTATCTATCTATATCTATCTATATCTATCATCTATCTATCATCTATCATCTATTTATCTATCATCTACCTTTCCTCCAACAACCTCAAAGCAGCTTACAAGATACTCCCTTCAAATATCATCTTCATAACAATGCTATGAGGTAGTGTGATTGGCCGAGGATAGGTGAATGGCTGAGCAGGAATTAGAACTCCAGTCCCAATGCTGTGGTGCCCTTCTAGCTATCAAGAGGGGGAGAGGGAAGCTACCAAGAGTGGAGAGCAGGTCATTTGGTGAAGGGGTGGTGGTGGAGCCAATCTGACGCTCTTGACACTGTGCGCCCAGCACACCCATACCACCCAGTTGGCAGCTACCCCTATTGGTCACACTGGCTGTGGTTGATGGGAGTTGGGAGTCCAACATCTGGAAGGTGAAAAGTTCTCCAGTAGGCGAAGTTTGAAACTAGAGATTCCGAAGAAATATTGTTTCTGATTCTCCCATCCCAAAAGTCACATCCTTACAGGGCATGTCTTAAATAGTTTCTTTCTTATTTATCTGAATCAGTCCAATTATTCATGTTTATGCAAGAAATGCATGAGCTTTCTGGCTTCAATCCTCCACATCCTTTCCTCCAAAATGAAGGAAATCCCAGCTGGACTTTGGAGTTGACATGCATAAATTTTTTGCTGAATGCGGACTGGCCTCTTTCTGTAGTTTGATATGGTTGGCGTCATTACTATATATATATATATATATATATATATATATATATATATATCCCATAGCTGGATTTTAAATGTTCATGCTGCTTATCTCATCTAATTCTATTCAGAGTCAGATTTGTTAATGAAGAATAGAAAACAATATTATTGGTTATGTGGTTATCAATGAGAGTTTTGGAACTGCCCTTGCAATAAAAATTCAGAAGCAGGGCAAAATTATTGTTATTTTAAAAGAGTTTATTATCTTGTGTAGGTGAAGTCTTTTCTCAGAAGTATGGGATATGTGAAAAAAATAAACATAAATCCCATTGTACACAATGGAAGATCTTTCAGTTTGGGGTTGGTGGTTGCCAGTAGCAACAAAGAATGGAAAATTGCCATCTGGCTTCAGGTTTTAAATGGGATTTGAATAATCAATTTAATAATGGATCTTGTACACGCCTCACAAAAATAATCACTTGTGTTGGCTTCTGAACAAAACTTTTGAATAAGACAAAGATATGCCGCACAAACGTAATACAAAGCGAACAATCATCTACCACAGTTTTGATTTGCATTCCTAACTTTACTTAAAGTTGAGAGGAGCTGCTCTCCTCATCTGCTGGGTTGTTCAGATATAGCTCATTTGTAAATAGACAAGATGATCACTGCAAAGAGGCAACAGAGCTAGAGGACTCCAGTTCCCCAATCCTCCCACAGAGTATAAAATGGCTGCCCTGAGGGAAGCCATTTTAACTGGCATAACACAGCAGCCATTGCCTCATGGTAGGCTTGCCAATTCTCCCAAGGTTCATGGGTAAGATATGTGGCCCATTGGCAGAGCACGTGCAACTGACACCGAAGGTCCCAGGTTCAATCCCTGCCAACTCCATGTCAAGTTTTTCTGTGCCCTTACTAGGTAAAGGTAAAGGGACCCCTGACCATTAGGTCCAGTCGTGACCGACTCTGGGGTTGCGGCGCTCATCTCACTTTATTGGCCGAGGGAGCCGGCGTACAGCTTCCGGGTCATGTGGCCAGCATGACTAAGACGCTTCTGGTGAACCAGAGCAGCGCACGGAAACGCCATTTACCTTCCCGCCAGAGCGGTACCTATTTATCTTCTTGCACTTTGACATGCTTTTGAACTGCTAGGTTGGCAGGAGCAGGGACCGAGCAACGGGAGCTCACCCCGTCGCAGGGATTCGAACCACCGACCTTCTGATCAGCAAATCCTAGGCTCTGTGGTTTAACCCACAGCGCCACCCACGTCCTATGTGCCCTTACTATATGATTATAAATTATTTCAAAGGTTCCATTTGGAAGGTCCTTGCACTACAACTTACCATAGGTAAGGGAACTTTTATTTTTTTGTTTTAGAACAGGGTTTTCATAAAATGGGTGAAGTCTATGAAAAGGCTGGCGAAATTAAACATCTGCATTGTTAATATCTTCACTCTTGCTAGATGGAATTATTGTTTAGGAACAGGGATGCTGCATAAAGGTTTCACACTATTCCTTCATTTACAAGATAAATATCGTACCAAAAATATCCTCACACAGTGCTGAGACCAGCAAAAAAGATGGAACTGATTATCCTGAGCTAGAAGGGTTACAGTTGTACAGAGAAGCTTGAGAAAGATTTCTATTTCTGCAAAGTGTCCTTAATGTGGCACATATCAAATTAGGGAATTACATGGCACTCCTGTGGAAGCAAAATCTGAAGCCGAGCACTTATGTTTTCAAGCTAACATCTTCCTGACTAGGGTTGATTTTTACTTCTGCCATTAGTCATCAGACCAGTTCCTACTCCTTAGCCTTGGGATGTCCACTGTTGCTGAGGTGGGGTTTTCTCCTGACAACCTGCTCAGCCCCTCCACAGTGTCCCAAGCCACTGGGCCTCTCTCCTGGTTTCCATGCTCTCATGGCATTCCTACTCCTCCTCTGGCAAAACCTGCCAAGAAGTCTCCATGGGGATCATGACCTGATCCAGTGGGGTCTTCTTATATACTTACTACAACTTCATGTGAAGGAACAGTTGAGGATATTTAGCCTGCAGAAGAGAAGACCTGAAAGGTGATATGATGGCCATCTTCAAATATCTTGAAGGGCTGTCACATGGATGATGGAGCAAGCTTGTGCCAGAAGGTAGAAACCAAACCAATGGATTTAAGTTACAAGAAAGGAGATTCCAATTAAACATCAGGAATAACTTCCTTGTGGTAAGAGCTGTTTGAAGTGGAATGGACCACTCCTCAGTAGATAGTGGACTCTCCTTCCTTGGCCTGATCCAGTGGGCTTTTCTTATGTCATTATTACCACTTTATCTGAAGGAACAGTGGAGGGAGTTGGGGATATTTAGCCTGGAGAAGGGAAGACTGAGAGGCAGTAGGATAGTAATCTTCAAATATCTGTCCTATCCCCTCTCAGGCTAAACTCCAGGCTAAACTCACCCACCTTTCTCAACTGTTCCTCACAAATGAAGCTTGGTTTCCAGGCCTTTGATCATCCTAGTGGCCCTCTCCTGCACACATTCCAACTTGCCAATGTGCTTCTTAAACTGTAGTGCCCAGAATTGGACACAGGACTCCAGGTAGGGTCTGCCCAAGGCAGAAATGAGTGATAATTTTGGGAAACCGTTTTGATTTTTTTTCTACAATCAAGTGATATAAATAAATAAATAAATAAATAAATAAATAAATAAATAAATAAATAAATAAAAATACCACTACTTCCCTTGATCTGAACGCTAGACTTTTGTTGATGCAAAAATTGCATTAACCTTTTTTTTTTTTTGCTGCTGCATCAGTGTTGACATGAGAATTTTGTGGTCTGCTAAGACCCCTAGATCCTTTCAACATGTAAATATGAATATCTCTGACCCTAGACTCCACCTTCTGCAACAGACATGGCACTGAAAAAATTCTCCCCCGCCCTCCATGTCCATCCAAACTCAAAGCTTACAGAGAGTTGATTTGCATGGCAGATATCTGCTGAACCAGCTTGGCTCCTCGTTAGGTGTGAGGCAATATGTTTCAGTTCATTTTGAGAATGCGATGTGACTTGGAGATGAAATGGATGTCCGTCTGCTAGACAGGTGCCAGAAACATCATTATTCCATCTCTGCGTGATTAATTCCTCTTGGGCCCCTGCCAGATGGCATGGAGAGAACACTCTGCGCTGCCAATCAAGTGACCTGAAATGACAGAACAACGTTGTGAGTAGCCAGCCTAATCAGGCAAAGGTCCAACAACCGCCAGGTGTCATTTATAATTTCTATAACATATTTCTCTTCCTTCCGCACCCCAAAAAGAGTCAGTTTATTTGGAGAATTATCAAAGTCATTATTGTTAAGAATTGCCCTTGCAATGTATACCGTGGAATAATAATTACTCAACTGACGGCAAATTGGCCAGATTTTAAGGTTAAGTGTAGATGTCAGCTACTGAATGGTTTGTAGATTTCACATAATATATCTGTTGCTGGATGGCATGACTTTGGGTTTCAAGTGAGGGGTGCTCCCTCTGTGCAAAATGTTGCGAAGAATGCTAGCTCTAGATCAGGCTTCCTCAACTTCGGCCCTCCATAAGTTTTTGGCCTATAACTCCCATGATCCCTAGCTAGCAGGACCAGTGGTCAGGGATGATGGGAATTGTAGTCTCAAAAACATCTGGAGGACCAAGGTTGAGGAAGCCTGCTCTAGATCCTCCACTTTATTATATTTTATTTCTATGTAAACAATTTTGTTTTTGCTTTTTTATGCAAGGGAGCCATTCAAACCATTTGAGCTCCCACCTGCAATCTGAAGTGGTATCTCCCACCAACAAAGAACCACATGAGTGTGCTAATGGTGTGGCCCAGCTTATAGCATCAGATCACCCCAGACGAAAACTGCAGATGGGAAGGAAAAAAAGATTCTTACCTAATGATTTAGACAGGGCTCTCCAGAAAATTTTTGATACCTGTGGGCCATAGCCTTAGATGGACCAGCAGATATGTCATGGGTCCCTCGCCTGCCATTGGTGTGGCTGTCCTGATGTCACAGAGGAGCAAAGAAACCTAGCTATAGGCAGCAGGCTGCTAAGCAGAACAAGGACCTTAGGATCTGAATGCTGATGTTGATGTGCAAGTTTTGTTCCAGCCATGGCAAAGTCTTACACAAACCTTGATCCATCCAGGGAAGCAAGAGACTTGTCATAGTTCAAGGGCACATCCCAGATAGGCAAAAGCCCTCGAGGAGGACAAAAACCAGGTGAGGAGAGATGGGGTGTGACCTGTGGGGAAGGAAGGAGTTGTGGCCTGGGGAGAGTCCTGGGGGCCAGATGGAGAGTCCTGAAGGGCCACATTTGATTCCAAGGCCTGTGGTCCCCTACCATATTTTAGAGAGGCAAAGCTTGATTTTGCAGACCACACAAGGCCCACTCTTTGAAACAAGGGTGTTGTTTGAAACAAGGGTGTTCAAAAGCATTGTTTGAAAGCAAAGGTTCTTCCCGCCTAACCAAAAAAAGAAAAAAAAAAGAAAACCACGTCAAAAGGGTCATGCCAATAGATCTGATCCAATGAATGTCCGTGAGTATGTCGAATTAGCCCCTGTTTGTAGCCTAAATGCCATTTGTGGCACAGTTCTATAAGGGAAACATCATGACACAGTAATTTGGGCAATGGGGGAGTAATTGAGTTAAGATATGCTGATAAAGATCGATGGCCAAGGTTTGGAGTTATGACACCAACAAAGTTACAATGACATTAGCCCAAAGAGAAAGACACAAATCCATTACAAAGATACAATCAAATATTCAAAAAAGCCTGGCTTGCTCATTACTTATTCATGCTAATACAAGTATATTAAGAAATCTAAACAGTGTTAGCACTCAATCTCTCACAGACCAAATGAGCTTTTGCATTTATCAGCCGCGAGTCATCAGGACCCAACGTTAGCCGTACAAAGGTGGTAATATGACATAACGGAGATATTTATATCAGCACGCGCTGACTGAAAGATACAGTGGAATTTATTAAATTGAGTAATGCCTTTGCATTCTGGGCTCCAATAAAAGACATAACTGTGCAGAAGTCATTTCCCCAGACAATAAGATTTACCTTTGTAATCACTTAATGATCCTGTATGTGTGCTCTCTTCCCCCACTCTCTCTCTCTCTCTCTCTCTCTCTCTCGCTCTCTCGCTCTCTCGCTCTCGCTCTCGCTCTTGCTCTCTCTTCTCTCCCCCCCCCCCCGAGTTGTCCAGCAGAGAATGCCCTGAGGCAGAGGTTTTCAACCTTTTTGAGTCCACAGCTCCCTTAACCAACTACATTCTTTCTGTGGCACCCCTGTAGAGCTCAGGAGCCTAGCTATGTCACCCCTTGCCTGCAGAGCTGGCAGCCTCTCACCCTTTTCCAAACACCCTCCCTTGTGGAGTGTTCCCTCTGGCTCCTCTCCTATCCCCTCTCCTTGGGAGTCCTCTGGGCAACCACTGCTGCTTCCCCTGGTCTATGAGCTGCCCCCCCATGCCCCAAAGAGAGTTGCCTCCCAGAGGCACTCTTTGCTCTGGGAACTTGTAGCCAGACAAACAGCTGTGCAAGCCTTGGGGAGGCAAAGACGTGAGGGGGCATCAGAGGAGGGTGGGAAGGAAAGACGGGCAGAGGCCAGTGGTGCCTGCAGCACCCCTGACTATTATTCAAGGCACCCCAAAGTGCCACAGCACACTGGTTGAAAACCACCATGCTGAGGAAATCAAGGCAAAACCTTTAACCCCCCTCTCCAATCTTTCTACTTGAAGATTGGCATGCATGTCCAGTACATTTTTCTACTGATGTGCAATTTTTGCTATTGTTCATTCTTTCCCAAATGATCAACACTGTGCATAGTTAAACTATGGAAATCGCTCCCACAGGAGGGAGTGATGACCATCAACTTGGATGGCTTCAAAAGAGGATTGGGCAAATTCACGGAGAAGAGGGTTGTCAATGGCTCCTAGGCACAATGACTATGCTCTGCCTCCATGGTAATTCTTCTGAGTACCAGCTGCTGAAAACATCAGGAGGGAGAGTGCTCATGTTCTCAAATCCTCCTTGCTGGTTTCCCTTTGGGGTATCTGGTTGGCCATTGGAAGAACAGGATGTGGAACTAGATGGGCCATTGGCCTGATCCAGAATTCGTATTGACCAGGTAGGGTCATAAAGGAGAAAGTGGACATTCTGGTCTCAGTCCCAAAGGGTAAAGAGCTTTAAAGATCAGTTCATTTCACACTTCTCTAGTCAAAGCAAAGTGTGGCCATCATATTGTTCCAAACGGCAACTGATTTGCCTTTATGGATTTTTCTTCATTAGTAAATAGGAAACATTACAACTTATTTTATTGGGCTCCTACCCCCCAAAGAATGTAGGGTGAAGTACACTGTGTTCTCGCAAACAGATGGGGCTTTTCTGAGCTATAGGATTTCTATTCTGCTGCAGTGAAAGTCATTGATTCCCCTTCATGTTAATCAGATTTCAATTTATGAAAATATGTTAGCAAATCAAGGTTGTGCACCTTAAACAGGATGGATTTTGTCATCAGTTTCATTTGTACAATGAGAATTTTTTAAAAGCCTTTTCTTTCCTAAAAGTGGTAAAGTTCCGCTTTTGAAAGACACAGCTTTCATCCAATCCAATTTCTTCCTTTCCCTCCCCCAATCAAAATGTGAGTTAAAAGGGGGGGGGGGCTAAATGCAGACACTGCTTTAGTATTTCTTGCACATAGTAATACCTAGCACAAGGACATATGTAGATCTGCAAATACTGTTTACAGTTGCTTCTTCACCGTAAAAACACTCAAGAAAGGTATAGTTTCAGTTTTATCCCAATGACATTTCGTTTATTAACTGTGACTGATAAATCCAGTGCCTCTGAAATCAGATAAAACTTTGATAAATGGCTTCTTTGGGAGCAGATCACAACGGCTAAGCCCTGTTCATCTGTGGCCACCCAGCACCAATCAGCACCATTTTATTTAATCAACAGCTCAGAAAACACGGCATTTGAAAGCTATCATTCCATTAAAAGATGGGAGAAGATAGTCCTTTCCTGTAAGGGAGCCTTGGAAGACACAAAACTACAAAAACTGAACCGTGTGTGTCTGACAGCAGGTTTTATACTCTTAAGTACAAAATGAGGAAGGGGCAGCAACCACTGCAAAACTGGGGAGGATTCCAAAACCTTCATTAGAATTTATTCACAGTGTAGTGGTTAGAGCATTGGAATGAGACCTGGGAGAGACCAGGGTTCAAACGCCCACTCAGCCATAAAGCTCACTAGGTGACTTTGGGGGGCCAGTCGTTCTTTCTCAGCATAACCTACTTCACACAGTTGTTGTGAGGTTTCAATGAGTCAACAGGAGAACTATATATGCCGCCTTGAGCTCCTTGGAGAAAAATGATAGGATATAAATGCAGAAAGAAATAAAAAGAATTAAATTTACCCTTCCCAGAATTCTAGTGCCAGTCAGACTTCCTCTCAGCTACTGTTTACAAAACAAAAATGTGTCCATTAATTGCAGCCACACAGTTAATATCACACCTAGATTGGTCTTAATTTTTTTGCTGCCTGCACCCATGTCAACAGGAATCGAAGGGTAAGTTTGCAACAAATCTAAACACATTTACTAAGGAGTAAGCCTCATTGAACACAAAGAAGCTCAGACCCTCCAAGGGTCTGTATTTTCCAAGGTTAGTCCCAGATTTACAGAAGCTGTTCCAGTTTCTCATTTGATCCCAGAATGTCCCGCTTTTCCTTAGGACGTTCCTATTTTCATCAGAGAAATGTTGGAGAGTATGGAGTTATGTGACATCCCCCTCCCCCGAGTCAAGGAGATACAACCTTTAGAAGATATCTGAAGACAGCCCTGTATAGGAAAGTTTTTCAATGTTTAATGTTGTATTATGTTTTTATTATGTTTCTGGGAAGCAACCCAGAACGGATGGGGCAACCTAGTCAGATGGGTGGGGGAAGAAGAAGAAGAAGAAGAAGAAGAAGAAGAAGAAGAAGAAGAAGAAGGAGAAGAAGAAGAAGAAGAAGAAGAAGAAGAAGAAGAAGAAGAAGAAGAAGAAGAAGAAGAAGAATGTCCCTATTTTCATCGGAGAAATACTGGAGGGTATGGAATCTTGCTTCTGAGTAAACAGCATATGAGACGAATCACTGCATTTTTTTCTTGTACAACTGGCACTTTTTTTAAAAAAAATGTTGCTTTGTCTAATGCAGGGTCTCTGTTCTTTACAGCAGCTTCAGATCTTTCCCAGTCATTTTCTTCCAGCTGTAGCTAGAGTGAAAGAGAATGTGTGATGGGGTGTTGTTCCTGGGAACCTGACATTTATCATTCAAGTGAGAGAAGATCTGATGATTCTCAAATGACATAGCCGAGAGCAAGTTATATGATCTTTGTTTCCAACACATAGAATAAAAAGTTACATTTCTCTCTGGCCCATAATTCATTCTGTTTCCAGACATTTTTCTTTTTCTTTTTGCGCCACACCAACCTTACTCCTGTTTTTCATAATCCTTAGATCCCTGCCAGCTTCTCCTGCCCTGCCTGACCCTCATTATGCCACGGAAGGAGTCTGCAAGTAGTTGCCGCCTGCATCGTCAAGCCCTAACCATTCCACTCAAGTTCTCAGAACATTATTGAAAGAGGTCTCATGGAAAAAATGGACAACTCCCTCAACTGCGATTTCCACTCTTTTTCCACTCTTTTTCCACTCTTCAGTTCCTCACATTTCCACATGTGTTTGCATGTTGTTGTCTTCGTGAAAATTCATCAGTCTTTTATGGTGCAATTTTCTCCAAATATACACATTTTTGCATGCAATTCTGCCCAATGCACAGATTTTCGGAGAATTATTTCCCCTAACATTAATTGTTCCTGTCACTGATAAATGCCCGCTTATACACATGTTACCCTAGCAGGTGCATTTTTCTACACATTATTTGTCTGGCGCCTTGCACTGCAAAATTCAGAGAAATGCAGATTTTGAAGAATGGCTATATTTCAGGTTACATCTGATGTGAATCTGGCAAGTCCATCTTCCAATGAGAACCAACTTGAGCATCTCCTCCATCCCTAGTTATAGGTCAGTGGTGGAGCGTGTGCTTAGAAAGCTGAATTATCCAGGTTCAATCCCTGGTGTCTGCACTTAAAAGGTCCAGGGTGATTTTGATTATTTAACCTCTATACCACTTAATATATTTAAAATATCTCTAAGTCACGTACAAAAAAACTGAAGCAACAACAGACAACCTAAACAAAACATTACAAAAATACACAGTTCTATATAAAACTTTTAAAGGTAAAGGGACCCCTGACCATTAGGTCCAGTCGTGACCGACTCTGGGGTTGCGGTGCTCATCTCGCTTTATTGGCCGAGTGAGCCAGTGTATAGCTTCCGGGTCATGTGGCCAGCATGACTTAGCCGCTTCTGGCAAATCAGAGCAGCGCACGGAAATGCCGTTTACCTTCCCGCCAGAGTGGTACTTATTTATCTACTTGCACTTTGACGTGCTTTCGAACTGCTAGGTTGGCAGGAGCAGGGACCGAGCAATGGGAGTTCACCCCGTCGTGGGAATTTGAACTGCTGACCTTCTGATCGGCAAGTCCTAGGCTTTGTGTTTAACCCACAGCACCACCCGCGTCCTTTATATAAAACTTTTACGTTAATACAAATTTACTAATATCAATTCATTTTCCTCTGTCTCTCTGTCACCTCTGTTTCCAATTCACACCCTCTGTCTCAGCCTCTGAATTCTCACCTGGGGTCCAAACAAACTTTCAGCTCACCCGCAAAAGTCTCATGAGAAGAGTTGCTGGAAACAGCAGATATCACCCTAGTCTCTCACTCTAGACTTGTTTTTTCTGAGTATGCTGAAGGTGGATGGTACTTCTCCAGGCTGCCCACAGCTGTGTTCCATTCAACTGTACTCTCCACACCCAGTTCAAGGTACAGCAGGTTGTTGAGTTTTCCAGTGGGTCCAGAGCATGGGGAAAAGCTTTCCCTTCACTTACAGCTTTTTCCTCTCCTCATGTTTCTGCTGCTTTACTGTCCCGTGATGGGAATGATGTCTACCTGATGCCTAAATGTCAACCCTGTAGGTGTGAATCTAATGTCCATTGGAAGCACATTCCAAAGGACAGGTGCTGTCACACTAAAAGCCTTGGTTTTAGTGGGCAAAGGACAAACCTCGGAAACATATGGCCCTGCTAAGAGTGTGTGTCTTGAGGAACAAAGTAAACATGCATAGGATCCAGCTGTAACCTTTTTTGCAATCCTCTGTTCCAATTCAAAATGGAAAACAGCAATATTGTTTTATTAAAAAGTGCAGACTTCAGCACCTGAAAATGCTGCACTTGTTTGCTGCTTTTTGGAGGTGATATGATAATGAACTTTGCAACCTCTGAATTATTTTTTTAAAAGCTGCTAAATATAAAAAAGCAACATATTTAAATGGGGAGGGGGAATAATTTCAAAGCAAAAGCCAAGTGTTTGCTTATAGAAAATATAAGGAGTAAACTTTTAATGGGCTTGCTTCCAAACAATTTAATAGCTAAGTGATATATGGTTAACTTTAATACACATTCTCATTAAAACTCAAGTAAATATCTCTGGATACAGACACATTCCATGCCAATTCTCTTTATTACTTAATTTTCCAGGTATCCCAGCATGATCTGAATAAATTATGCTGACAATACAAGACTATAAATGATAAATCAACAACACAATTTTAGTGATATATAGGATGAAATGTAAATAATAACCAGAGCTGCTAATTGCCCTGCTACCTGGCAACAAATCAGTAAGTGAGCTATTTCCACTGGTAATGCTTCAGTAGTGTAACACCCCAATCATTAAGCATTTCTGGCTGGTAAGCTCTTTCTGGGTTTTTTCCCCCTCTGTATAAGATGAAACTGTAGTATGAAAATTAACATTGGAGAAATAATAAAACAAAAAGGTGGCAAATGCATCATTCCTTGATGGTGGTGGGATGTGACCGATAATGCTATTTTTGGTTTGGAGATGTGTTAAACCCCTGGTATTCTAAAGCTTCTTTTGTCTACAAATGCAGATAAGAGAACCATTAAAACCTTTTCCTATAAGTCCATCATCTCTGACTGTAAAGTCAACATTCTCATTATTGTGGATGCCTATGCATTAATCTGCAGCATCAGCACCATCAAAGAACTTCTCTCCAAATATCCTTTACTAGCAGACTTGCACCCAACATTGCTCACGAATTAAAAAATAATAATAATAATAATAATAAAAATCAATGCAAGTTTGGAAGATTCAGGTTCCAAACCTTGCTCAGAATAGTGGCCAACTGTGTCCAAACATTGGCAAAAACTTGCTCCTTGATTTTAGGAACCATTGTGCCAAAATTGTTTAAAGTCAGTGCAGTTTTAAATGTTTGTTCCCCCATCTTGATTCAAAATGGTGGCCAATTGTTTCCAAGCATAGATGAAAGCCTTCTCCTTAATCTCTGGAAACTTCGTGCAAAATTGGTTACAATATTTTAAGAAATGTTCAATTGCATTGCAAAAAAAAACAAGAAAAACTTTCCAAAACATGTGTTTTCATTTGATAAATTTAAATTTGCATTTGGATACAATTAAACCGAGAGATGCATTGCAACATTCACAAGTGTGAAATCTTATGGACGTCTAAGTTCTGATCAACACACATTAGTCCAGGAGGTACAGATCAGATATTTTTACATAGAAATATTGAATACATCAAGCAGAATTAGCATGAGCATCCTATGCATTGACCAATGATTTTAAGACCACAGGGGCAGTAAGGCCCCCAATTCCAATCGCCACCTTCCAACCCTTCTCTGTCCCCCTGTTTAAAAATAATTCCCAGCCCAAAGCTATGAGCAGTGATATGTGGCTGGACCTAGCTGCCATATTAACATCCCATAATCCTAAAACAGCATCATCCGAAGGCATTTTGGAAATGCAGCTCAACTCAGCAAGAACTGCTTCCTTGTTCAGAGCTCTGCTGCTGCTTTCACTACCACCACCCAGTGAATCCGTCGGATATACCAGAGGTCACTTTGCTCAAGTCTCCCTCAAGCCTGGAGCTTCCCTGGTTTCCATCTGCCTTCAGCCTATTTCAAGGTGCCTGTCACAGAAAAATAGGTAGCTGGAAGTCCATCTACCTCAAATTTGTCTACGTCAGAGGGGGACAGGGTCCTTTTTGGCACCACAGAGCAGATCCTCATCAGGATTTGTCTGGTCTTTGGCCACAATAAAGATTGATTGATCCTCATCAAGATCAGCCTTGTGTTCAAGAGTAGAAGAAGAGCTGGGATTTGATATCCCGCTTTATCACTACCCGAAGGAGTCTCAAAGCGGCTAACATTCTCCTTTCCCTTCCTCCCCCACAACAAACACACTGTGAGGTGAGTGGGGCTGAGAGACTTCAAAGAAGTGTGACTGGCCCAAGGTCACCTAGCAGCTGCAGGTGGAGGAGCGGGGAAGCGAACCCGGTTCACCAGATTACAAATCTACCGCTCTTAACCACTACACCACGCTGGCTCCAAGAGTATGTGGAGTCTACACTGATGGGCAGCAGCTCATCAGGGTTTCAGACACAAGTTCTTCCTGGTGATGCTGGCAATGGAACCAATGCTTAAAACTGTTTGGGGGAAGTGAGATAGGAGGAGGGGGAGGAGGAACTCTGAAAGGCAAGCTACTGTATTTCTGCAATATCAATACATAGCATTAAATCAGATAAGCACCTCCCCTACAGTGTTTAATTGAGAGAGGTGGCTACTTAAGACAGCCGTTAATTAGCCTTTGCTTTGGAGTTGTTAGGGACCTGTTTACCAAAACCTAGTAAAGCAGGTTATCAGTTACTTTAGCGCATGAGATAACCTGTTATCTTGCAAGCTGAATTTGCAAAAAAAAAAAAAAAAACCTTGTGCATCTAATCGTTCAGCACCAAAGGGCAATTTACTCATTGACGTTTGATTATGCAAGAGTTGCTCACGATCTCTTTCAAAAGATAAGCTCTCTTTGCTGGCTGGCTGCAGAGCTGAGAAGAGGCTTCCTGGTGAAGAAGGGAATATGTTTCTAACACCCACTAGATAGTAAGATAAAGGTAAAAGACCCCGGATGGTTCAGTCTAGTCAAAGGTTGCTATGGGGTGTGGTACTCATCTCACTTTTCAGGCCGAGGTAGCTGGCGATTGTCCACAGACAGCTTTCTGGGTCATGTGGCCAACACATGACGGAAACCAGAGTGCACAGAAATGCCATTTACCATCCCGCCGCAGCGGTACCTATTTATCTACTTGCACTGGCATGCTTTCAAACTGCTAGGTTGGCAGAAGTTGGGACAGAGCAATGGGAGCTCACCCCGTTGTGTGGATTCGAACTGCTGGCGTTCTGATCACAAGCCCAAGAAAATAAATAAGGATTGGGGCATGACATCTATTCCCATGTCAATGCACTCATTATTATGCATTTCACCCAGGATGCTGTTGTGCTCCTCACATTTCACAGCTAAGCACAGAGGTCGGCAACCTAAGGCCCATGGGCCAGAAGCAGTCCATGAGGGGTGTGTAACCGGCTCATGAGCCACCACCGAACCAAGCCGCCCGCTCAGCGAGTCCCAGCGTGCTGCGCTAAACTGGCACAGTGCGGCACGGGGACTCTCTTCCGCGGCGCCGGAAATCGCTTCTGCACATGCCCAGACACTGAAAATTGCTTCTGTGCAGATGCAATTTTCAGCATCTGGGCACATTTATCCCTTTCATCTAAGCATGTACTTTGACTGGCAGCAGCTCTCCAGGCTACCAGACACAAGTACTTTTCAGAACCATATACCCAAGATCCCTTTAATGCAAAACCCAAGAGAAGCTAGCATTTGAACTTGAGACATATGGATGGGATGGCTAACCATCGCCTTACTGGATGTTACCGGATTACAACTCCCATAAGCAACTCCTAGCCATTGGCCATGATGGCTGAAGCTGATGGGAGTTAGAATCTAGCAACATCCAAAGCACAACAGGTTCTACACCCCTAAACTGGGATTTACAAAAGTTGGCAACAAACTGTGTCTGAAGCAGAATTTGAGAGCTATTTTTCCTCTGGAGATGACATATCTGTAGATACTTCAGAAGAAATGAAAAGAACCTGAATGGGATTAGCCAAATTCTAGGGGTAGATATCACATCATCATCATCATCATCACCACTGGCCCCAGTTTTGCTGAAAACAGTATTTCCAGAGTAATTATTCTTCCCAAAGATCTGAATTAAAACCTGCAATTTCAGAACCACCTCAAGAGCTTCCAAGACGGGTTTTGAGAGTTACATTTCTTTTAACTCTGCTGAAGATTCAATTTTTGCAACACCTCCAAAACCACATGAAATATTCAAAACTCGATATGTTGCATTCTTTTTAACTAAGATCTGCTTTAACTCAGTGCTAGTGTGCAACTGAAGTCAAAACATTTTTGCTTTTGGCAGATGATAGCAATAAATAAAATAGCCCTGACGAACAGCAGAAAACTGTTAATTATGTGTTGTTTGCTCTATTCTTTGTGAATCACTTGCATGGTTAAAAATTAATTTTATGATGTTATTTAAAACAATACATGTGACATTTCAGATGTTCTAGAGAAGGATGCTTAGTAATAATAAATAGGTGGACTTGTCAAAGGAAATTTGCTAACTCAAGCATCTTAAATGGATAAAAGGAACTAACTATAAATTACAACAAGGTAAAAAAAAGAGAAAGCTTTATTTTCTTTAGAAAAGCCCCCAAACATCTATCTTTTGTTTTTATTCATTGATGAATTCTGGATAGGCAGAGAAAAACAATAAAAGTTTGATGATTACATAGCCATCCTTGACAACCTTAAATATTTCAGAGACTAGGAAAAATATCAGTCTAGTCTGAGACTTGCATTAGGAGAAAAATTAATTCTGCCAGTGACATCCTAAAGAAGGCTGGGGAAGAAAAGGAGGGTGGAATAATGGGGGAATAACTGAATGCCCACTTGAAATATTATTCTCACTTTAGCAGTTATGATCATGCAGATGTGGGCACAGCTGTCCTTCCAATCCTGGATATGTAAATGGCAGGTTCTGTATTGCAGTTCCTGAATCGATGTTCTAGTTCTAGTTTTAATATTGCAGCAGGCCAGGCCCTCTTGCTTTTGTTGGAACACACACATTTAACCTATATTTAGATACAGGTTTTAAGATGAGGTCCATTCCAGGCACCACATTGACACTTATCGATGAGTGGCCATCCAGATGACGTCAAACAAGACTTGTAAGGTATCTGGAAACTGTCCTATGAGGAATGGTTGGAACATCTGAGTAAGAACATAAGAACCTTCTGGAGCAGGCCCAAAGGAGGCCCAGTATCCTGTTCTACCAGTAGCCAGGCAGATGCCTATGGCATCCTCATCCCTTGAAGCAAGACAGGACCAAACCGGGAGAAGAATCAAGAAGAAAAGAAGTAAAGACTGGAAACTAGCCAAGGATGCACAAACACACCAGAGCCCAGGAAGACCTTGTTGCTCAAGAAAGACTCAACACTAACAGGAAGTCCTTTTATATTCCTTCCTGTTCAGGAGCACCCAATGGCTGGCATGGGTGGGTGGGTGTCCTGAAGATCCTTCACTGAGAAGCTACCACCTGTCATTCAGTAGTTCTTCACAGGGGGCAACCAAACATGGATCGAGCAGTTCCTAACCCTTCATGGATATTATCTGGAGGCTATGAGGATTTTCTTTGGATACAAGGGGTCCATTTTCTCATGGGCATAGCTCCCCTTAAATCACGATTTTATGCTAGCACAATGCTGCTGAGAACCAACAGAAACGTTTCTGACCAGAAGGAGAGAACCTACATGTCTAGAACTTGTACACTATGTACAGAAGAGCCAAGGGACATGTGGGAACATAAGAAGAGCCTGCTGGATCAGGCCAACTGATCCGTCTAGACTAGCATCTTGTTCTCACAGGTGCGAATCAAATCCCCCAGTGGGAAGCCCTTCATGTCAAGCACAAGAGCTCTCTCCCATCCTGTGGTTTCCAGCAACTGGAATTCAGAAGCATTTTTGACTCAGTCATGGAGAAAGAGCATAGCTTCCTACATTAATTTGTCTGAACCCCTTTTAAAGCCATCTGGGTTGGTGGCCACCACTGCCTCCTGTGGGAATAAGTTTCAGAGTTTACTTATGTGTTGCTTGAAGAAGGACTTTCTTTTCTCTTCCAACATTCAGCTTCATTGGGAGTCCATGAGTTCGAGTGTTATGAAAGAGAGGGAGGAAAACTTATCTCTATCCATTTTCTCCATGCCGTGTGTAATTCAGGGATTAGGAGACACAACTGTCACCACAATTCAACTTTCCCCGATTCCATAATTTCCACAATTCAATATCCCATTTGTTTGCACCGTAGGGCTACAAATATCTGTAGGCTACAAAAGAAGCCCTGGCAGTGCAATCCAAGACACATCTGCTCAGAAGTAAGTCCTGCTGAGTTCAATGGGGCTTACTCCCGGGGAAGTGGCTAGGAAACAGCAGCATAAAAAGTCTTGCAAGGCGCTATGTAACAACATGTCCAAAATCTCCTCTCTCTCTCTCTTTGTAAGTCCTTTGTAGCATATCAACAGATTTTTAATTCATGAAAAGGATTTTGCAAGAAAAGGTATTATTGATCTTTCTTAAAACTGTCTGAAGAATTCCCTTTACTAATTCTAAAAAAATTGAGCAGTTTGCTGTAAATAATTTACTCCCCCCCTCCCCCCCCCCCCCCGTCCTTGTACACAGAAATGTCAGGATCCTTCTGACTTTGGACTGTCATATTTCATGAACTTTTTTGGTCCTTATATGGACATAAAAGAATAAGTTACTTGTTCAACAAAATTAAGTCAATTGAGGCAAATTAAGTCACTGCAGGAGCCAGTGGAAGACAGGAGTGCCTGGCGTGCTCTGGTCCATGGGGTCATGAAGAGTCGGATACGACTAAAGAACAATTATATATATATATATATATATATATATATATATATATATATATCCTTTATATACCAAAAAGGAGATAATTATTAAAGAACACACAACATTCATAATCTCTACGCATATTTTAGATCTATGTCATACCCCAAGGAAGCATTCATAAATCAAATATTTTGTATTCTCTGGCAAGGAAAACCAGACAAACAATGCTATTGAAGAATTCCCTATCTTTGCCATGATAAATTGAGGTCCAAATGTAGTATCTTACAAATCCTGCTCTGTGTATCCTTTCACTATCAGAAGCATGGTGTTTGAGGTTGGGACAGGACCTTATTGGTGCTGGCACCCAAGTTGTGGAATTTGCTGCACTAGAAAATGTTATTAATTTCTTGCTTCCTGCCTTCCAGCACCAGGTTAAAAGCTTCTCATTAGATTTGTTTTTACACAGAGTGGTGATGGGGAACCTGTGGCCCTTCAGATGTTGTTGGACTCCAACTGCGACAACTTAAAATTGTGAGGTTTTTAAAATTAGATTCTTATATCACAAAATCAAACATGAAATATCCCATCCTAGCGCAAAAGATGAAGTTTCAACACTGCATCCAAAATAACATCCGAAAAACATAATAAGTTCCCATCCCATACAGCCATTTGTATAGAAGGCAATGCACAGTTTTTTGCTAACCAATAATCTGAATAATACGAAAGGACTCCTCTGTTTGAATAGGAGAGGCAAAGTCTCATACCAAATGCAACCTGACATACGTAGGACTGCCCTAAAATTCACTAAAACTGTTTCATTGATTAAAAAATCATCTGTTCTATTTAACTGGGGGAAACGTCCAAAAAGGGGTTAGTTTAAACACAAGTACTTATCAAATCAAGGGGACGCAGGTGGCACTGTGGGTTAAAGCCTCAGCGCCTAGGGCTTGCCGATTGAAAGGTCGGCGGTTCGAATCCCCGCGGCGGGGTGCGCTCCCGTCGTTCGGTCCCAGCGCCTGCCAACCTAGCAGTTCGAAAGCACTCCAGGGTGCAAGTAGATAAATAGGGACCGCTTACTAGCGGGAAGGTAAACGGCGTTTCCGTGTGCGGCTCTGGCTCGCCAGAGCAGCATTGTCACGCTGGCCACGTGACCCGGAAGTGTCTCCGGACAGCGCTGGCCCCCGGCCTCTTGAGTGAGATGGGCACACAACCCTAGAGTCTGTCAAGACTGGCCCGTACGGGCAGGGTACCTTTACCTTTACCATTTACTTATCAAATGGACAGATGGTAGGTGTTATTTTTCTTGTAATGCAATGCCTCTTTGTGGGTGATCCACTGGGTAGCCACCTTATTCCACCTGCGGTCCAGGGTATTGGGGGGGGGGGGCTCCCCTCATCCAGGCCATTAGATCTATCTGCCCTGTGAGCAGGACAGGAGGAAGAAGTGACCCCATCACCACCTCTTTAAAGAAACCGTCTGTTTGTAATGCTATGGTACAGATATGGGTTGGAGGATATGGTTCAGTCATCTGCAGTCAGTCTTTTGCAAGGTGCTCTGGGAGCCTGAAAGGGTCAATTAATGAATCAGCCAGAATCCAAAGATATATTAGGTTATCGACGTAATCGCATAAGGCAACACGCATAAGGCTGGTGTCCATTGAGAATGGGAGGGCAGAAGGCAATGAAATCAACAGCAGGTGAAGCTGGAGCCAATGAGAAGCAGAGCCATCCCTTGATTGGTTGTAAGAAGACCAGCTGGCAGGTAGGGGCCATCTGAGAGAAGTGGTGGGCCAATGGACCAGCCGCCACTGCCTTAGAAGTATCTCCTGGTGTAATAGAGGCCCATGGTAATATGTGGCAGGAGGAAGGGGAGGAGACACAGTACCCTTAGGATTAAAAGCAAGGCTAGACAACAGATCTATGTAATTACAGGCATTTCAGGAGGCTCAAGCTCTCGGTTCTGGCTCCCGGTTTCCTGAGGGGGAGAAGCTGGCTCAAACTCTCCAGTTAAGACAAGGAAACCAGGCAGCGTCCCTGCCAGCGCACACTAATCCTCTCCAGTATGGTTTTCTGCTAATTTGTCATGGCACATATTTGCCTTATGTCTAATTAGCATCAAATTGCAAACTGCTATTTGCTAACAATTTGTTGCATCAATCTGCTTGGAAATCTATAGTTTAGCATTGGATTGCAGCTTATCCTGTCGATCAAAATTCCAATTCACACCATACGCAAAAAAATAATAATATCCTCCTCCCGCCAAAAGGAGGAAATGCGGCAATGTTTTATTACACAACCAGAGAGAGAATTAAATAGGAAAACATTCCCGTAGCAGCCCATGCAATGTTGGGTTATGTAAGTTTGCACCGTGTTGTATCTTGTTGCTTTCTTACGAAGCACAGGAAGAACTGCATGTAGAAACGTATCAGTCCTGGTGGGATATCACAGTAAGAGCATAAAAGTAGAAGAAGGGCCTGCTGGATTGGGCCAAGAGCCCATCTAGTCCAGCATCTTGTTCTTACAGTAGCCAGCCAGATGCCCAAGGGAAACCTGCAAGCTCAAAAGCACACTCCCCTCCTATGGTCTCCAGCAACTGGTATTCAGAAGCATTGCTACCAGCCCTGGAGGCAGAGCACTAACTCCATCGTGGCTAGTCACCAGTGATAGCCTTGTCTTCCAAAAAATAAAATACAATTTCTTTTAACGTCATCTATAAGAACATAAGAAGAGCCTACTGGGTCAAGCCAATGGCCCATCTAGTCCAGCATCCTGGTCTCACAGTAGCCAACCAGATGCCTGTGGGAAACCCAGAAGATGAACCCAAGCACAATAACACTTATTTCCTTTATTTTTTTCCCCAGGAGATGAAAGTTCTAACTCAGGGAACCTGTGGCCCTCCACATGTTGCTGGGCTGAAGTTCCCTGACAACTGGACACACTGGGTGGGGCTGATAGGCATTGCATAACCAACTCCTGTTGGGTCATGGGCTCTCCATCCATTTCTAGCACAGCGGTACCTCAGGTTACAGAATCCGCTAACCCAAAAATAGTACCTCAGGTTAAGAACTTTGCTTCAGGATGAGAACAGAAATCACGCTCTGGTGGTGTGGTGGCAGCGGGAGGCCCCATTAGCTAAAGTGGTACCTCAGGTTAAGAACAGTTTCAGGTGAAGAATGGGCCTCCGGAATGAATTAAGTTCTTAACCCGAGGTACCACTGTAGTTCCCAAACATTTTCAGAGCACTGCCCGCTTAGTTCCATAAACTCATCCCCAATGCCCACTACCTATGGGGGGGGGGAAGCATTATGCGGAATAGTGGTTTGCACAACGCAGTAACACAATACATTTCAAAGCAGTAAGAATTATTTGCACATTTATTCAATCAATTCAAAAAACGTGATCCATCTTTTCAAAGTCTGATAGTCATTTAGACCTCCAGCACCCCCAGCCACTCCCTTGCCTCTTAGCACCCCTTAGGTAATTCCACCCTCCACCCCCAGGGGGTGCTACTATCCACTTTGGGAACCAATTACCTAATCACTTGCAGCAGAAACCTCTGCTTGTTTAGAAGTCCATTGTCTTCAGTGTGTTCAAGGTTTCAGCTATAACGTATAGAGAAAGAGATTTGAATGGTGGGGAGGCTGCTGTCATATCATATATTCCATCCTAACACACACACACACACACACACACACACACACACACACGAAGAAGAGTGGGAGGAGAAAGATCTCTGTATGCTAACAATGAAGAAAAGATTAACTTGCCAAGCATAAAATCTGAACGTGCGGGCGAGGGGGGAGCCCAAGGTGCTTAAGAGTACTCAGCACTGACATAATTAAATCTACCACATCTAGGTCAGCTGAGGATGCACGGTTTAAGCACCTATGATTTATTCAAAACTTTTGAACAATCCTGCTCCCTTTGACAGCTCCCTAACTCTTCTGCTTCCCATAAAATGGTTGATCTGCTAAGGCGGCAGACATAGATTGTGCATGGATCAGGGATGTGGGGTGTGTGGAGGGGAAGTAAACAAATGTTCAAACTGGAAAACCAGAACCAGGGCAGGCATCTTTCAGTGACAGGGATGCCATGTCACCCAAGTCACGTATGGGTGACGGAAACGCCTGTGTTTGGGCAGTGTGGGTGACTTTAGCCAAGCAAATTAGAGAGCCATTATGGCATAGTGCTTAACAGTGTTTCCTAAACTTGTGTCTTCAGCTGTTTTTAGACTATAACTCCCATCATCCATAGCTAGCAAAAGCAGAGGTCAGGGAGGATGGGAACTGTAGCCCCAAAGCAGCTGAAGACCCTAGTTTGGGAAGCAGTGGGCCTTGGAGAGACCAGGGTTCAAATCCTCACACAGCCATGAAGCCAACTTGGTGTGACCTTCTCACTGCTTCTCAGGCTCACCTACTTCACAGGGTTGTTGTGGGGATTAAATGAGGAGGGGGGAGAAGAACCATGTACGCCACCATGAGCTCCTTGGAGGAAAAGGTGGGATAGAAAGACAGTAAAATAGAAATTTAAAAAATGAAACTAATTTAATAAGTAAAGGCAAAGAGGGGCAAAGTATCATGTGAGTCACTTGTGAGAACAGGATGCTGGATTCGATGGGGCATTGGCCTGATCCAGTGAGGCCCATCTAGTGCTCTCATTGCAAAGTGCAGATTTTGAAAGATGTCTATGTTTCCATTCTCATGTTGGTTGGAAAAGTGTGAATTAGGTAGATCTCCAGGTATAGGGCAGTATATGAATTCAATATATAATAATAATAGGTTTGCTGTTAGCTGAATCAGACTTCTTCCCCCAATCCTTAAAAGTCTGAGGGCAGTGGCGGCCGTAGTAAAAAGATATGGGTGGAGGGTCCTATGAAGATATCTTGCCCAAGCCCTCCCCACAAAAAAATAACCTCCCTGTTTTGGCACTGGACAAGCACGCAGCCTGCAAATACATGGGGGTCCTGCTGATACTGCAATGAAATGCAGTTGGGGAGCAGGCAGGGCTCATAGCCTTGAGCCTACATTAGCCACTGTTTCATTTGTACAAGAAGGTCTATCACTGTCATTCCAAAGTGCAGGTGTTCTCAATGATCTCTCTCTCTCTCTCAAGAAGGAAACGGTCTCGCATATTTGTGGGTTCAGTGTTTGCAACCAAAGCCCCAGGGTGGAGATATGGGAGGAAATGCATGTCCTGTACATCGCTTGAAAACAACTGCCATTCCAGACAAGGATCTGTTGTCTTTCCCGGAGAGGTATTTGACAATGAAAGATCAAAATGAGTCTAAAACATGCTCCCTTCTCCCGGGAGAATAGCAGGACTATAAAATACTAAATAGGCTTATATCCTGGTGTAATACAGTTGCTAATGCATGTTTCCTTACTTGCTTAATACAATATGAAACCATCCAAGCTCTCCCGTGGGCATAATAGAACTCACTAGACATGGCACAGTAAAGATGCTTCTATGCTGGTCTGTAATCTGCATCTACCCAATAAACAACGTGGGGTGGGAGGACAGTGTACCCTTGCGATTGCATTCGAGCTATGTGTGGGAATCTTCCCTTGCAGACAAATAAATGTGTCAGACCAAAACAAAAAGCAAACCACATTCCCGAAACCTAAATTCATTGGCATGTGTGGGATTTCACGTGCAATAAACAAAGGGACTGGATAGGAGAGTTATTTCTGCTATCTAAACAATGAAGAGATAGCCTTGAAACAGTGATAGAGGGGCATCTCCCTTGAGCAGATCTGACTTCTCTTTAGAACAGATGTCCACTAGGAGTAGCTGCGCATTCTTACGTGCTTTCATTTCCCCATGGGATTATTTTTTCTCACTGTTCTTCTGTTCTCTTCTGCCCAACACAACCAATTCAGCCATCCAGAGACGTTTCTTGAGACAACCTTCTCCAGATGTTTTTGGACTCTAACTCCCATCAGCCCCAGTGGGATGGGGAAGGTGGAGTCCATACCATACTGGTGGGCACCCAGTTGGGAAAGGCTGCCCTAAGACCTTACAATATTCTTGTCAACATGCCTGTTCTGCCTTTACACTGGTGTCTTCTTTTTCAGAAATAGCAATTGCACAATAACTTGAAAATGTTAGCCTGCTTACTCTTTTACAAAGGGGGAGAGAGAGATGACAATGAAATCAATGGTGCGCCATTTCCAAAGCCTTTTGCAACATTGGCGTGGTAGCACCTCAGGGGAAGGGCTGTTTCATTTTGCCTTGGTGTCTCAAATCACCAAATGATCATCTGCCCTTCTTTGTGATCCTTCTATTAACCTCTCTTAGTTGAGCCCATCCTAACGGATGAGGGAATTGGGGGTGTTCAGTCTGGAGAAGAGAAGACTGAGAGGTAATCTGATAGCCATCTTCAAATACCTGAAGGGTTGCCAAACGCAATATGGAGCAAGCTTGTTTTCTGCTGCTCCCAAGTGTAGGACCCAAACCAATAGATTCAAATGAAAAGAAAAGAGATTCTGACTAAATACTAGGAATAGGAAGAACTTCCCAAAGTTAAGAGCTGTTTGACTGTGGAATGGACTCCCTTTGAAGGTGGTGGTCTCACATTCACTGGAATTTTTTCCAACAGAGGTTGGATGGCCACCTGCCAGGGATTATTTAGTTGTGATTCCTGTATTGCAGGGGAACTGGGCTAGATGAGGTTTGGGGATTCCTTCCAATGCTACAATTCTATGACTGTTTGATCATCTTTCCTTCTTTGCGCTCCTCCTGTTAGGTCCTCTTGGCTGAACCCATCCCTCTGGCAAGTTGGCTTAACTCTTCTTGGGGAGACAAGGTTCCTCCCCTTCTAATTGTCCCTTATTTTGTAGGGCGGTTGAGCCACACTGGGCCCACAATGAAAACGACTTGGTCCTGCTCCCCGTGCCCAGCGCCGACGCTTTCCCAGTGATTCCACAGGAGTCAAAAACTCAACAAAGCGCATCGCGGATGCTGTAAAGAGAACAGGCTGCTCATGTCTGTGACCACTGTATGCAAACCTTGGCATTAGTCACCGCCGGGCTGCCTCTGACAGCCCTGAAGTGAGGGAGATTAATGCGAGGCAGGGGTACTTTATTATTGTCATTCTGTTCTTTCACACTCTGCCTCTGACTTTCAATTTTGCTCCAGAATTAATTGTCTGCTCCTTACAGTATGACTGATGTAGAAGGGTACAAGCAACAGAGGCACCTGGTTCTGGCCTTGACAATCTGAACTCGCACACAGAAGGATGTATTCTTGCACGGCCACATTTGTGGACAGACAGGCATCTTTCAGGGGGATCAGCCAACATTTCTCTGGGCTTCAGTCAGGTTTGACTGAAGATTATCCATTTTTTTTAAAAAAAAAAAGATCCATCCCTCTCCAACACACACACACACAGAGCCCATTTTACTAGTTGCGACAGTAACAAAATACCAGCATCATTATGAAGTGATAGGCCATGATGCTCTCCTCTGTGTTTTTCCTACAGCCCTCATGCAATGGCTTTGCATTCCTAGGCTTTGCGTTTTTACGTTGGAGGGGTTGTAAATTAGGAACATAGGCAAGCTCAAATCCCTACCCTCCCTGATTTAAGCATTGTTGGAAGAGCATTATATACAGTATCTCCGACAATAAAAAAAAAATACATGACTATGTACATCTGTATCATTTACTATTTACAGCCCTTAACAGCGCCGAAGCAAATTACTTTTTAAAAAGTAAGACAAATATTTAAAGATCCCCTATCTAAACGGGAATGCCTGGCTGTATATCAGGTTTAAGATGATCTGCTGTAAGGAAAGATGAAAGAACATATTTGCCGGGAAATTGAGGCCTGCAATTTTAGGGTAAATATATAAATAAATGAAGAACCCAAGCCTCCTTGCTGTAGGAAGTGTGACATTTTGTTTTTGTTTTTTTTTAAAAAAGCATTAAGCTCTGATCATGCAATCATATAGAACAGGGGTTGCCAATGTGGTGCTTTACAGATGTTTCTGGACTCCGACTCCCATCAGCCTCAGGCATCATGGCCAGTGGTCAGGGATGATGGGAGTTGTAGTCCAACTGCTGGTTGGAGGGCACCACATCAGCTTCCTCGTGTAGAACACTGAGCTTTAATTGATGAGTTGGAAGCATCCCAAGCACTATTAAATTATTGTCGCCACCAATTTCTTTCTTCTAGACTCGGGGTGAGATCTGGAATAGTGTAGAACTCAGTTTCTCAAACTTTTGACACAAAGGGTTGTCGCCAACTATTTTCCAATCACAGTAGACCCATTGAAATTGCTGGACCCAAGTTAGTCATATCTGTTAATTTCAGTGTGTGGGGGGGTATTCAACTAAGTTTTACACAGAGTGGACTTATTGAAATTAATAATCATAACTTAGTCATGTTCATGAATTTCAATGAATCTCAAAGTCGAGAAAAATAAATTGAAGCTAGAAAGTGACCCACTGGCCATACTTTTCTGAGCTCCTGATAAAGATTACAGACTTCCAGACAAACCATTAACCATCAATGGTGGCTTTTGCCTCTTCAGAGGTAAGATTGGTGGTAACCCAGAATAAGACTTTCTTCATGGCGGTGCCCCATTTATGGAAGCTGCCCCCCTTTGGCCATCCAATGGTCACCTACTTCATTAGGACTCACCCTAACCCTTGGAGGATTTTAAGCAGATGTTGGATGGTGATCTGTCATGGATGCTTTACCTGTGATTCCTGTATTGCAGGAGATTGGACTAGGTGAACCTTGGGGAACTATTCCAGTTCTACAACTCTTCGATTCTATGAATTAAACTGATGTGAAATGGACTCAAGAGGGAAAGGAGTTTTTAATCTATACATTCTAAATAGCTAGGAAGAAAGCAGCAGGTCTGCAAAAGCATCTCAGAAAGGGGAACCAGAAAGGACCACAATAGGATGACATGACATCAGTGTGATGATGACCTCCCCTTCAAATGCATTATCAGGGCAGCTTACCATAAAATATTTTAAAGTATAATGAAGCCGTTAAGCTAAAAATAGCAACTCAATGAAAGCAAATTCGCAATAAACGACGTTAAAGAGCTTAAAAACCTGGGACAATCGAAAAGTATGCATCTGGTGCTGGAAGAACAACAGAGTGAGCACCACATGAGGCTCTTTGGGAATAAAGTTTCAAAGCCAGGGTGCCAGCATTGAAAAGGCCCTCTCCACTGTAGGCACCCATCCCAGTTAAGGCTGCAGGGGAATCAAAGGATGGCTGATGAGAATCTCACAGTACAGACAGGCATAGGTGGGGATAGGCCATGAGAGGCCTTTAAGATCCAGGGCAGATTTTTTAATTGAACCCCAAAAGGGACTAGGAGCACCCAGCACAACATGCTAATGATGCCAGGTCCCAGTGAGCAGTCTAGAAAAGGGACAAATCAGGCAGCCCCATGGGAACCAGGTAGAGGGCCTTCTCAGTAGTGGCGCCCTCCCTGTGGAATGCCCTCCCACCAGATGTCAAAGAGAACAACAACTATCAGGCTTTTAGAAGACATCTGAAGGCAGCCCTGTTTAGGGAAGCTTTTAATGTTTGATGTATTACAGTATTTTAATATTTTTTTTTGGAAGCCGCCCAGAGTAGCTGGGGAAGTAAATTATTATTATTATTATTATTATTATTATTATTATTATTATTATTATTTGGAGAAAAATACTAGTCCCTGTGAGGTGCCATGTTTTGTGTGTCGGGGTCTCCAGATCCTTTCATCACCTGCTTCTTTAGGGTTGCCATATTTTACATTTCAACCTCATAGTTGTTGAACTTTTTCCAGGAAACCATTTAAGCTTTTTGAGCTGTTTCCTGCTGCTTTTCCCATCGCGTTGCCATACATCCGGGTTTTCCCTGACGTTTTGCCAATTCGGCAAAATTCCCCCCTGAAGCCATTTTTTCACCTGAAACAAGGGCATGTCAGGAATTTTCCTGACGTGTGGCAAGCCTATAGCTGTTGAATCAACTGGAATGCATCAAAATGCAAATTTCACTCATGGGTGAAACTGGGACAACTCTAGTTCAGTGTTAGCTTCCAGATAACAATTTAGTTGTGACTAAGAGGACTCTGCCATCTCCTGTGGAATATAAGGTTATATGTGGCTTCTTGTCAAGATGGTTGCATACTCTCTTCCCAAACACTGGCCTCTGAGTACCAGTCACAGCAGTTTGTGCCTGGCTTGCTGACTTCCCAGAGACATGTGGTAAGCCACTACGGGGAAAAAGATCTGGACTATAGAAATATAATAATAGAGTTGGAAGGAACTCCAAAGGTCATCTAGTCCAACCCCCTGCAATGCAGGAAGCACCATGAAAAATCCTGACAGATTCAAAACCTTCAGTGGGGAGTCCACCACCTTCTAATGGAGTCCATTCCACTGTCTTAGCATCAGAAAGTTCTTCCAAATGTTTATTTGGAATCTCCTTTCTTATCATTTGAATCCACTGGTTTGGGTCCTTCCCTCTGAAGAAGCAGAAAACAAACTTGCTCCATCTTCCACATGGTAGCCCTTCTGGCTAGGTGGGCCTTTGGTCTAAATTTGTGACTGAAGACACCATTATTGCCAATGAAGAATTAAAAAGCATCACCGAGCTGCCTTGTCACCTCGGATGTCATGATTAACTTACATCTTTCCTGTAGTTTGGATAGCAATAACAATAGAATGGACAGGAAACATATTAATAGGTGATGTTACTTGATATTAATGTCTCTCTCTTTTTCTCTTTCTTTCTTTCTCTCTCTCTCTTTCTCTCTCCCCTCCCCGCTCTCTTTCTGCAAGGACTTCAAGAACACCTTTCTCAGACACACGGCTTGAATATGCAATAAATCTCTGCAGCTTTATCTCATCCCCAGCTTCAGTATGATCATGGAATTACGTTAAAGGGTACAGAAGGCCAAACTCTCTTCCTAGTGTATACCAGAGAGAAAATTACCACCACTTGAGTCAAGGGAAGATCTAACTTCATCAGATTAATGATTTATCACAGGCGCAATGAGCAAAATCTGAGCAGTTACGGTTGCTTTTTATGGACAGAGACATCTTCCCTCATCTTCCTTTGTACAGACTCCCATCGAGGAGTTGATTGTAGCAATATTTCTCCACTTCCCGGAGTTATCATGAAGAGCCAGATTAGACAATAAGCAGGATGAAGTGGTAAAGCTTTTCTGTAGAGTGAACCACTTGAGGCTGTTGGAGGAGATTGTATATTAAATATGGTGGGTACTAAGATTTTCAGAGTCTACTCTGGGTTTGTTTGTTTTTACTAGAAACTGGAGATCCACCAACTGGACCTTTGTTTGCAAGTTGTATACTTAGAATTTAAGAATTCTAAGTTTTGGTTATCAGAATTGTTTTGGTTATCAGAACTGAGTGGAGCTCACAGTCTTACCATTGGCTACCCTCAAGCTTTCTTCCCTATAGCAATATAATTTAGGGTGACTGTCATTCTGTTGCTGGCGATATTTACTTGTTGGAAATCAAAAATCCTTGCTGGTCACCCTACAGATCACTCTGAGATATGCCAAATTAGGCTCTACTTACTGTAGATGCTGCCCCACTCCCTCACATACAAATCTAGCCTAGTTATCTCCTTGTTCTATAAGTTTCTACACACTGAGAGTTTTCATACTGCGGGAGCATTTAGTTGCACAATCTTCTCATACACAGGCACAAATTTGGGGAGGGATGTGACTCAAGGGCAGAGCATCTGCCTTGCATATAGAAGGCCCCAATTTCAATCCTCAGCATCAATAGAAAGAGCTGGGAGAGATCCCTGTCTGAAACGCTGGGAAGCTGCTGCCAGTCAGTGTAGGTGGGCCCATGGTTCAATTCAGTATAAGGCGGCTTCATATTTTCCTATGGACCTGCAGCCCACAGTGATGCCCATCAGGAAAGCCTTTACCACTTGGATTCTGCTGATTGTCGAGACCAGCCTTAACTCTTGTTGTTGTTGTTTAGTCGTTTAGTCGTGTCCGACTCTTCGTGACCCCATGGACCAGAGCACGCCAGGCACCTCTTTCCTCCTTAACTCTACCCCTTTTTAAAAGGAAAAGGTGTGCAAGGATAACCCGTTGCAATATCCTTCAAAGCTGACGTTAAGTATTCAACTGTTACTTAAGCAAAGTGTGAGCGATTAAATTAATCAATCTTCCCAGCCATGCACTGAACAGATGTTCAATAAATCCTCCTGCTCACAGTGGGCGAGGGGGAGCAGGAAGTCCACTTTTTAGCTGTCCTTCATCAGTGACATCCCTCAGCCCGTCCTTTCAGTGGGCCTCCTGGGCCACTGTCAAGGCAGTTCTGCTGTGTTGTTTCTTTATTATAAATAACAACAGGCCACCTGGTCTACCTGCAGTACCTGGAAGCTGAGGTTTAATGATCCTTCAGGCTACATCCTCTGCTCTCTCCTGATCCCCGATAATGGGACTGATGGGAACGGCAGAGGAGTGACGGATGGCATTGACAGATGACTCCAGACAAACATGTGCTGACAAGTAGTGAATATGGGGCAGCCTTGCAGAAAGGTCATGATCAAAAGTACTTGCTTGACTTTCAAAGTCCTCCCCCTCCTCCCTATGAAAAACAACGATTCAGGAGCTTTAGTAGGTCTTGGTGGGTGTCGTTGCCCCTCCTTCCTTCGTTTGATGGTAGGGTCCTCAGGAGAGCCCGAGGTGTTTAAAGCATTGCCTGTCCATGTCAAAAGAGGGAGGAATCAACACAACTGTGTTTATACAGCAAGCATTCTCACGGCACATCAACCTGGACGGCTTTAAAAGAGGATTAGAAAAAGCTGTGGAGAAGAGAGCTACTAGTCATGATGGTGAGGCAACAATGCTACTGAATATCAGTTGTTGGAAACCACAGGAGGGAGAGGACAGCAACAACTGGCAGGCCTCAGGTTCGTCATGACTGTCATTATATCAATTCTAGTGGAAGGGACTCTCTCAGAAGGCAGTGGATGGAGGTTTTTCAACAGAGGTTTGGTGGCCATCTCTCAGGGATTCTTTAACTGCAATTCCTGCATCGCTGTGGTTTGGACTAGATGATCCTTTCCAACCCTACCATTCTACGATTCTGTCATTCTAAACAGGGCATTATCAAAACCTCCCTTCTTCCCAGCTGAGTCCTTGAAAGAGGGAAACAAATGTGGCTTCCGACAGCAACCCAGTCCTTTTTAGTCACTCATCATTAAGCCAAAGGTCCAGCCACATGGATATGTGATCCATTTATATATCAGTCCCACCCTGAAAGCCCCTCTCATGATAGCAGCAGCAGCACATGATGACAATGACTCAAGAAGAAGAGGATGGAGCAACATCAGGTCGGATCTCATCTCGGAAACCTTTTTCATGTTAATATCAACTGTGACCAAAATGAGTCGACTGACATTCAAACGTAATTGTTAAAATCCCTCCACCTCAGATATACAACTTCAACCTTTTGAGTGCTGCCATTCCATATATGGACTTTATCCACATTTTAATGAGGCTTTAAAATCTCCGAGATTAAGCTGGTATTTTATGTAGATCTGCCTGCTTTTTATGATATCTTGACATGTTGTACAACATTTGTGACTACATCGATCCTTATAAATTCAGCATCCCCCTATATATATATATATATATATTCATGACAAATGCCTCCTTCTATTCCAACCCCCATCCTCTGCATTAAGCACATGGCATTATAACCAGGAGAAGGGTCATATATCTCCCTCGCTTCTTCCTCTATTGCATGTCAATAAACAGGTGGAACTGTAATGTTTGCACATTGGTAGGCAACTTATGGCTATGTTCTACCTCCACTGGCAGAGGCACTCCAGCTCTGAATGCTGGTTGCTTGAAATCACAAGAGGAGAAATTGCAGCTATGTTCAGGTTCTGCTTCCAGGCTTCCCATTGTGGCATCTGACTGGCCACTATGAGAAGAGGATGCTGGACTAGACGGGCCATTGGCCTGATCAAGCAGAGCTCTGCTCTTGCTCCCAGTACATTGTCAGCATTATGCTGACAAGTTTTGGGGTGACCAAAGGTGCTGTTTCTCTCATAAAAAAATTAAAATCTTGCACAGTTGCCAGGTATCTCTAGCAGTTACCTTGCAGGCCTCTCTACAGTTGATATGGGGAACCTTTGGCCCTCCAGATGTTGCTGAACTACCACTCCCATCATCCCCAGCAAGTGTGCCCAATGGCCAGGGATGATGGGAGATGTAGTCCAGCAACATAGCAAGGGCCCAAGTTTCCCCACACCTGCTCTATAGCCTGCCGGCTACATTCCCTTCCAGGACCGGAAACTCAGCTGGAAGGCCGCAAAGACAGTGCTGTGTGAAAGCCCTACAAGGTCTCTCCCCTCTGTCCTCCCTAATCACACAATCAAAGTGAGGAAATCAAATCCTCATTCAGCTCACATGTAGCCTCCCTGTGCTTCCTTTTACTTTTTAAGTTCAGAGAAAAGGTGAGTAAAATAGAAGTTCATAAAATTATGCATGGCATAGAAAAAGTGAAAAGAATAAAAATTTCCTTCTTCTCTCCTAACACTGGAAATTGTGGGCACCCAATGAAGCTGATTTGGGGTAGATGAAAGAAAGTAGTTCTCCATGTAACACACAGTTAAACTATGGAACTCACTCCCACAGGAGGCAATGGTGACCACCAATCTAGATTACTGTAAAAGAGGATTAGACAAATTCATTGAGGAAAAGGTTATTGGTGGCTACTAGCCATGGAGTCTATGCTCTGCCCCCAGTGTTGAAGGCATTAATGCTTCTAAATACTAGTTTCTGGAAACCACAAGAGAAGGCTCTTGTGGTTGGGTCCCTCTTGTATGTTTCCTACAGCAGCTGTTCAGCCACTGTGAGAAGAGGATGATGGACATGATGGGCCCTTGGCCTGAACCAGCAGGATCTCATGTTTTAATGCTTTCCAACTAGGGATGGAAGGATCTGTCTATTTCAGTTCTCTCAACTTCTCATTTTCCATTCTTATGTTCAATTCTCTACATTTCTGCATCATGTGTGATTTTTTTAAAAAATCCTCTGAAAATTCACCTGCAGTTTAAATTGGATTTCTCCTGATAAACTCATTCATTTTGACTAATATACTTTTTTTTTGCAAGCATTTTGCTCTGATATAATGCATTTTTGTATGTCATGTCTGCAGATTTATTTGTTTTTATGCACCCTTTCCCCTAATATAAGCACATTTGTAAACATTGGTTGGGGAACTGCAAAATTCACAGGTAAGTGAATAGCTCTGTTTTAGTTTTGGTAAATTTGGTGGATTGTTAGAATCGGCTTTAAATGTGAACTGAACTGAATTTCTATCCAATCTCTACATACAGTACTAGAATCTGGGACACCCAACAAAACTGTAATACAATACATTTTTATGCTATTTTTGCAAACATATATTCATTCTTATGCTCAATTTCCCAGAATATATGTATTTCTCTAAAGTGCAAATTCGATAGGATAGCTATATTTCATATTGTAGTGGCAAGTATGCATCTGGTAGATTCTGGTAGAGTGTCAAACTAAAATCTGAGAGGTAACGATAAAGGTAAAGGGACCCCTGACCGTTAAGTCCAGTCACGGACGACTCTGGGGCTGCGGCACTCATCTCGCTTTATTGGCCAAGGGAGCTGGCGTTTGTCTGCAGACAGCTTCCAGGTCATGTGGCCAGCATGACTAAGCCACTTCTGGTGAAATCAGAGAAGCGCACGGAAATGCCGTTTACCTTCCCGCCAGAGCGGTACCTATTTATCTACTTGAACTTTGACATGCTTTCAAACTGCTAGGTTGGCAAGAGCAGGGACCAAGCAACAGGAGCTCACCCCGTCACGGGGATTCGAACCGCCGACCTTCTGATCAGCAAGCCCAAGGCTCAGTGGTTTAGACTACAGCGCCACCTGCATCCCCATAGATCTGAGAGATCAGGGTTCGGATCCCCAATTGACCATGAAACTCGTTGAGTAACCTTGTGTCATTGTTGTAGGTGAGAACAAATTAAATAAGGAGGGGAGAACGAAGTATGCCAGCTTGAGTGAAAAGGTGGACACAAATGCTTGAGTGAAAAGGTGGGATACAAACACAATGCAACAAAATAAAATGACGAATGCAATAAATGCATTTAAATGCGAACTGAATGGATTTCTCTCCTACCTGCCCCACGCCTCACAAGGGCAAGCATTGGGCTAATGTTGCATCAATCTAAAATATGCCTCCAATCCCAACTCTAGACAAGGCTGCATGGATTCATCCTGCAGTGTTTCCTCTAATGTACACTTTCAGCTTAGCAGGGAGGTGGGGGGGTGGCAAGGAAGAGGAAAGAAAAATGACAAATCCTATGTGGAGAAAACCATGTGGTTCTCTCACACCTGGGACAGTTATACATCTTCATGCCCTCTTCTCCGCTCAAACGCAGAGACATGCCTTCCCTGTGATTTTTTCCTGCTGTTTCGTGCTTTTAATCTGAAACAAATGATTGCAAATGGGGAGTGGGGTGCATTGAAAGTGGGGGTGGGGAGGGAGAGAAAAGCATTATCACCTTGGCGGAACATCAGGAGTATTAAAAGAGAGAGAGAGAGAGAGGAAGGTAGAAGAAGAAGAAAAGGGTCTATGGGCAAATTCATCTTCCACTGCTACAATCAATCTCTCACCTAAAGAAATACACAATAACTAGGCAGGAAAGGTTTAAGATTTATAGCCCAGAAACATCTACACTGACCAGCATATACCTTAGCCTCCTTGGCTTGCCTCCTTGCTGGAATGGCTCTTTCGAACAGTTACAATGATATACTGTCTCTCCCTACTGTTTTACAAGTACATTAGCTTTATTTAATGAGATCTCTGAGTAATTTAACAGATGTATATAGGACATAAGACTAGGAAAACTCTTGCTACTCGAAGACTTTTGCCAAAGCAGCTCATCTGCGTCACGACGCCTCGGTATAATGTTATTGGGATTGGGGGGGGGGGAGGTTTTTTAAAATAAAAAATTTAAAAAATGAGGCTTTAAATGGATGGATCATATCTATAATTGGCAACAACACTCGTATGCCCACAGTTACTTGCTACTATACTGGACTGATTCATCTCCTCCCTTACATAGGATGAATGCAAGGAGTGGAGTGGGTTATGTTATATCGAGAGAGAGAGAGATTCCAGGAGGAAGACTGTATTTCCTCTTCACCTTTATGTCAACCATTTTCATTTTAAGAATTTATACCTCGCTTGTCTGGTGATCAGAAATGAATAAATAAAAAACAATAAAGCCAATAGACTGGCAAGAATCAGTTATATATATATATATATATATATATATATATATATATATCTCAGTACAATAATAAATCATTTGTTTAAAGCAAGAAATCAATAACAAAGGCACAAAACTAGTAACAGTAGCAGAGAAACTAAACCAGCCTTTGTCAAAAGTCCAACATACACATCTGAGACCTATGAAGTTATGTCCCGTTTTACTTCTGCAAACTTTTGGGTGTCCCCCAATTGTAGGGTTTCAAACTGGAACTTAGAAATCTTTGGGGTTGTTTCTTTTCTTTCTTTAGTAACAAGAAACAGTCAAGAATTGCTGCAAATGTTGATAGCGATGCTTCTTACCTTTCTGAGGGTTCTTCTGTTTCTAGGTATGAAGGTAATCTGATTGGCAGGCAGGTATTTAAAAAGGTATTAGAAGGAAATGACAATGGTAATAAATTCAGATTACTAATTAATGACACAGGGAAATGGAATCCAGACTACCTTCTCTATTTTTTCACTGAACACAGACACGCACACACAAAATGAAAGGGGATTCACTTTTGTACAAGAAGCAGGCAGGACAATCTTTATTCCCACATATGTGGATATGATTGTAGAACAAAGACCCCATAGAACATAAGTTGCAATTCCCTTGTATACACTTCTTGAAATTAATTCCTCTAAGTGCATCTACTGCTGTAGATTCAACAAATGACTGCAGTGGCGAGGGGGGGGAATCAGCAATTCCAAATTTCTCCCATTGTGCTAATTGAAATCAGCTCCCTCCCTCCCTCCCCCCCTCTCTCCCAGTAAGTAATGTATAGTCTCATTAAACACAGGATTTGTTTCAGTTTATAAATGTATTTGTTATATAAAACCCTTTTTCTAGGAAGCCTAAAAGAGAGGGGGGAGAGAGACAGAGGGAGCCATATTTACTATTCCAGCAAAGTGCTCAGTGTCCTCTTAGCTTCCAGGATATTGTGTTAACCTTGAATTAGACCATAAACTACAGTCACAGCACATTTATGTATTTTTCCTCCCCCCTCTACAAAAAAAATAAATCAGGGTGTTCTCAACATGATTGATTGCATGTTTGGAAGAGGATTCGATGCACTTCCTGATCTAGAGTTTTAGTGTGAGTTTAAAGAATATGTATTATATCCTGCACCCTACCTATGGTTGGTGATTAACTAATGGGACCAGGGCTATTGGAGAAAGCCTGTGGTCCTATTGATGCTGTTGGACTTCAATTCCCATCAGTCCAAAGCCTGCACGGCCAATCTCAGAGGATGGTGGGAACTGCAGTCCAACAACATCTGAAAGGCCATCCCTGGTGCAGAAGCAAATGATGCAGTAAACTTTCTGCAGCTAAGCAGGTCTGGAGTTAACCTGGATGGGAGACCACTGGGATAGGGGACCATTCCTGGAAGAATTCATACAGTCCACCCTCTTAACTCATGGGATTTCCTGCCATCAGATGTAGTGACGACCACCAACATGGATGGCTTTAAAAAGGGATTAGATAAACTCATGAAAGATAAGGCCATTAGCGGATGCTAGACTGAATACTATTCGCTTTATGCTGAATGGTATGTCTGAATGTCTTTTTTTAAAAACTTTTTTGGGCTCCATGATCACTGCAGATGGTGACAGCAGTCATGAAATTAAAAGACGCCTGCTCCTTGGGAGAAAGGTGATGGCAAACCAAGACAGCATCTTAAAAAGCAGAGACATCACCTTGCCAGCAAAGGTCCATATAGTTAAAGCTATGGTTTTCCCAGTAGTGATGTATGCAGGTGAGAGCTGGACCATAAAGAAGGCTGATCGCCGAAGAATTGATGCTTTTGAATTATGGTGCTGGAGGAGACTCTTGAGAGTCCCATGGACTGCAAGAAGATCAAACGTATCCATTCATTCTTAAGGAAATCAGCCCTGAGTGCTCACTGGAAGGACAGATCCTGAAGCTGAGACTCCAATACTTTGGCCACCTCATGAGAAGAGAAGACTCACTGGAAAAGACCCTGATGTTGGGAAAGATTGAGGGCACAAGGAGAAGGGGACGACAGAGAACGAGATGGTTGGACAGTGTTCTCGAAGCTACAAACATGAGCCTGACCAAACTGCGGGAGGCAGTGGAAGACAGTAGTGCCTGGCGTGCTCTGGTCCATGGGGTCACGAAGAGTCGGACACGACTAAACGCCAACAACAACATGTCTGAATCCCAGGAGACTGCTAGGATGTTTAGGTCCTGCTTGTGGTCTTACTGGAGACATCTATCTGGTTCCCTACTGTGGGTAATAGGATGTTAGACTAAACAGGCCTTTGGTCTCAACCAACAGGAACCTTACACGGCCATGAGAACTATTTAATGAAAGTGTAATATGGATATAGATGTAATAAACATATTAGATCAGATAATGTTTTTTAAAGTTCCAACTAAGAATGTCCCTCCTCCAAACCCACCCACCCCCACTTTCATTTCAATTGATGACAATGCCGATTTTATCCATGAATAGCAATAGAGTAGAAATTCACTGAGGTTAGCATTTAAAGAAGAGTTTGCCATATCCACACTTTCTGAAACAATATCCAAACTGAAACATTTTGCACTTCCCTGAATTTTGCGATGCACTTGTGCAGACATGTAACAGGTACAAAATACATATACTGTACCACTTGTGCTTTAAAATACCTGTATCAGTGAAAACAGCATAAAAAATTGTATTGTATGGAAAATTATAATAGTAAGTTAAAATTACATATAAAATGTGTTTATTAAGATAAATTCATTTTAAAATACTGAGAAATTATCTTGGGGATTTCTTTCTCCTTTTTTAGCAAATTGCTGCAGCGATGTGTAAATTTAGGGTTGGAAAAATGAGAAACTGAGAGAACCAAAATGCATCTCTAGCCATGAAACATGTCAAATTATAAACCCAAATCCGAAACCCCAAATCCAAATGAATAACATCTGAGAAGGATGGGGATAAAAGGAAGAGGAGAGATTTTGAGGGTGTGATGGCAGAGTCCATATTCATTGCCCGAAATTTCTTTCCTTGAGAGCTATGCATTAAGTTGTATTTGTTTAATGAGAATGACACCGGAAAGATGTATAGAACATGTCAGATACCCAGTTCCAAGGCGTTCTGGGAAAAAGATAACATCAGGAAAATCTGGCCACTCACTTTGTCTTGTAGCCAGACTTCTCTATCTACTGGTTCTTCAGGGGATTATAAATGAGAGGGCAGAAGGAACAAGGAGCAGAATAATGAAAATACACACACACAAAGAAAAATTATAACATTGCAGAGCAAAGTAAAGCCAGATTTATTGACCTCACAACTACATAATCAAGCAAAAGTTATCACTGCAGAAAACTTTTAAGCAAGGCGAATGATCTTAAATAACAAGGGAGTGCAATGAAATTTACGGCACTTTTAAGATATGCAAATTGAATGCAAGGTATAGACATAAGGGTAATTAATTGTAAATCTAAGAATAATGTTTCTTTGTCAGGGCTGTCTCAATGTTGCGGAATACATTCTAATGTGCCTTAACTCTGAACATTTCTTAACTAAGGGTCTAATTATAAGATGTTCAGAATTTCAAAATAGCAGTTATTCTTATCATTTAATATAGCCATGGTAAAGTTCCTTAACGGAATTTACTGATTACATGAAAATATTTTAATTTTCAGGGATAAAAGGGCCTGTGTAAAAGTCCAGCCACTTGGAGGAAGAGGATGTTCTTTAGAAATAATAGGATTCAAAAGAGCTATCTTTTCCCTCCCCACAAATAGAAAAAAAACTAAAGGAAAAAGAGAGACGTAGTAAAGACTCCCACCATATTCCATATGTTCCATATTTAAAAGTCATAATATTAGCTCGCTGTTTGCATGCGCCATAATGGTACAAAATATAATTATATGGTTCCATTATTTACTCCACATTCCATATATTTTTTGGCAAGCCATTCACGTTACAATAATTAAGGTCAACATTTCCATTATAAGCGAGCCATAAAAATTCACTCACTTGTTTTTAAACCTGGACATAAAACCATGTAGTCTGAAAGAAAATTGATACAAACTTATGTGGTGTGCAAAAAAATTGCACACAGGGACGGCACATTCCAGTGCAGTTCATCTCCAGCCATTCAGGGTCGGCCCCAGAGCTCATGGCACCACCATTGAGATGCATCTAAGACATTGCTTTTTTATTTCTTCAACTCTTGAATATGATTTTTATTGCATTTGGAGTCTGTTTGACGCATGCCTTTTTTTAAAAAAAATATTTTTTATTAACCGACCAATCAAATCACATCACATAAATTCCGAATTACAAAGCCAAATTTAAAATTTTTGTTGAGGGGACCCATATTTCAAGTTTCAAAGGGTAATTCCGATCTTCTTGCTACTGCGTTCATATCCAAATCAGTCCAAATAAAGTTCTTAATTCTATCCAGTCTTATCTTGCTGTTTCCACATCTCATCTTATTCGTAGATTTTTTCTTTTTCTTTATGATCTCTTCTGATAATCTCCTTAAGCAGATAAACACCAATTATATCCTGTGTGGATTTTTCCTTTCTACCAATCCTCATATCGTGATGGTTTCCATATATCATCACTTTCATAAATAACATCGCTCTTTCCATCATTAATCTCAGGATCTGTCGTTTTGAGTCCCACTGAGGAGTCTTACCCACAGTATAAAAACAGCTCTTTTCCTCCTCCCAGACTCAAGTCCTCCGACAGAGCTTACCAATATGGCGACGGTATTTTTAACTGCGTCATTCCAGAGCTCTTAAACTTTCCACGCTCTTCTTAAAACATGCTTTGGTTAGAAAAATTATCTCCACACAGACGTAAATCTGCAGCTTAAGTCATTAAAGCGGCGTTTCTGACTTGTGAGGGGGGGGTTCTTGTTTTATCACATAGAGGAAAGAAAGAAAGGTTTTTTTCCCCTCACCCATCAGTCCTTTTGCCATACCGAGTCTTAGCTGTCTTCTCATGATTGATTCTTGTTCCTCCGACTCTTCTTGTTTATCAGAGAACTCTTCAGTTAGCAGTCTTTACTCCCCCTCCTTCCTTGAAATATGTGCATTCGCTTCTTCCTAATTGTTCCTTTTGAAGTTCTTGCAGCTAGCGGCGTGGATCAGAGACGGCGTCCAGGAGCGCCGAGATCCACAGGGGGGCATTCTGCCTAGTGCCCCCATCCCCTCAAATTTGGGGGTGGTATAGGGCACAGCAGGCATGGGCAGCCCCCCCCCCACAATCCTGGGGGGGTAGGGAGGCTATTTACTCCCATCACAGCCTCCTAATTACCCCCTGTGGGTTGGAGAGATGTTATTGTCAGCCATCTTCCGATGCGCCCCTAGTGGCCCCTCCTGTTTGACGCATGACTTACATATGTGTCCTATAGACCTACATGTAAATCTGTATTTTATACATGGTCCAGGACAGGGTTGGTGGACCTCCAGCCTGAGAGTCAATCCTAGCCCACCAGGAGGTCCAAGTTAGCCCACAAGGCCATTTTCCCCAAATCACGCCCACCTGTCCACCTGCTGACATCACTTGTGATGTCATCCGATGGACAGGAGGGCAGGGTGAACTCTGGTGATGACTGCCCATGCCTGTTTTCTCTCTTGTATACCTAGTTCTTGTATGGAACTTGTGTGGCATTATGGTTAGAGTGCTGGACTAGAACTAGGGAGACCAGGGTTCCAATCCTCACTCCTCCATGAAGCTCACTGGGCGGCCTTGGGCCAGTCACCACCTAAAAGCTCAACCCACCTCAGCGGGTTGTTGTGAAGATGAAATGGGGAGGAGGTACACTACCTCAAGCTCCTTGGAAGATAAAGGCGATATATAAATGAAATAAATAAATAAATAATACTCACCCCATTTTAACCACTGCAAATGATATTGCACTTTTTGGAGGGGAGGGGAACATTAAAAGATAGAATTTGATATGGGCTAGTAGGCACCTTGTATTTTCTTCCTCTTAAAAGAACTGAAATGGGACGGAAAAGACTTAGTGTCGGTGATGTGAGAATCAGCATGGAATTTTGTTCCTTATCCAGCCTTCCCTAATTAAAACCATTGTATGGTCTAAGCCCTCTACAAACACACAAATCCTAGCAAAGTAGAGGGGAGAGAGCCAGCAGAATCTAGCCAGCTAAAGTGGTGTGGTGGTGGGACCAACCCTCACAACAACAGCCTGGGCAGTTTCACCAAATAAACTTTACAGAAAGTCAGTTGGGGGAGGGGAGAGAAGTTAGATTTACTTTTCACCCCATCCCAAAAAATGAGTGGGAAGGTACAGGATGCACCAGTGGGCAAAATGATTTCCACAGCTTGACTTGGCCGCTTCTCAAAAATCATTTTCTGCCAGTCGCTGATGATACCGAAATATACAGGAGGAGGGTTTTCTTAATGCTTCCTGGTGAATGTTGGACAGTTAGACTGGCCATTCCAATGAGCAAGTGTGTTCAATTCTACCTCATGCTCTAGTGTGACAGCACCACTCTCCCACAAAACACAGGTTAAATTTGCTGGGTAAAAGGTAAAGGACCCCTGGTCAATTAAGTCCAGTCAAAGGTGACTATGGGGTTGCAGTGCTCATCTTGCTTTCAGGCCAAGGGAGTAGGCATTTGTCCACAGATAGCTTTCTGGGTCATGTGGCCGGCATAACCGCTTCTGGCACAACAGAACACTGTGACGGAAGCCAGAGCGCACGAAAATGCCGTTTACCTTCCCACCGCAGCGGTACCTATTTGTCTACTTGCACTGGTGTGCTTTCGAACTGTTAGGTTGGAAGGAGCTGGGACAGAGCAATGGGAGCTCACCTTGTTGCACAGATTTGAACCATGTGTTAAATTTGCTGGGTATTTCACTAATAACAAGGGATGGATAAATCTGTCAGCTTCACTTTCTCTCGGTTTCTCCTTTTTCCAATTTTAGGTTCAGTTTCCCACAATTCCATATCACTCCACAAATTCTGTGAGGTGTTTTTTTTTAAGTCCTCATGACAACGCATCAGCATTTCAGGGTGAATTTCTCCTAATATATACTTTTAAAATCAATTTTACCTAGTGTACACATTTTGGCAAGAAACTTCCCCTTATGCCATGCATCTCTGGACCTTATTTTCACTAATATATTCATCTGGGTGCACACTTCGTCTAGAACCTGCATTTCTTATACACTTTACTTGGACAAAGAAGTGCATTGCAATATTCAGGGATGTGTGAATTCCAATATTTGGGGATATGTGAATATTCATTGGGCATCGTTTCAGAAAGTATGAATTGGGTTGATTTGCCTTTAAATACAAACTGAATCAAATCCCACCCACCCCTCTCTAGATATAATAAAAGGATTAAAAACAAACAAAAAGAAATATTACAGAATAATTTCTGCTCAACATAAACAGAGAAGAGATTAATCTGTTTACAGAGGGTGTAATTCAGGGCGCAGAAACAGCCCTTCAGCTTTCTGGATTCTGCAAGCTTTGCCACCAGCTTGCTGAGCATAATTTGGATATGGTTATTTAGAACCCACCAGAATAATGCAGTATGAAGACTGGTGCGGACCATAACTCTCATGCAATTTATCACGTGGAGAGGAGCTACTAATCTTTTTAGGAAACAAGGCACCCAAAGTTATTTAATGCTGATATTTATGCTCCAGAAGGCAATCTAGTATGACTCCAACCATTTCTTTTCTGCAGCCTCTCTACATATGCAACTCTTTAGCCCACAACAATATATTCTATATTGCCAGTATGGAATTCTGTCATTAAACTCCAAGGTTGTGCTACATACGCCTTCAGTTTATTGACCTAAAGAGATGTACTTGTAGCATATCCATGAGTATATTCATATAATAACCAAAGGTAGAAGCTGTGATTTCAGGAGTTCAGCTTTATTTATATGTTTTATGTATGTTAGGCTGAGAAAGGCAGTGACTGACCCTAGGTCACCCAGTTGAGAGCTTCATGGATAAGTGGGGATTTGATCCCTGCTCTCCCAAGAACCCAGTTCAGCATACTAACCACTCCACCACACTGTCTCTCTTTCACAACATGATGCACAACAGATCCCTTGTCTAGTCCAGGAACAGACCCTCTAAAGCCATCTTTCCCAAACCAGTGCCCTCCAGATGTTATGGACTATGGGAACTGAAGTCTCCAAAAAATCCTGGAGGGTATCAGGCTAGGGAAGGCTGCTCTAAAATCTTGCCAGGAATTTTGAGGACTCTAGCAACTGCTCTAAATATACAGTACCGATGGGGAATCTAAGTACCCAACCATCATCCCTCTTCCCAGGGATTTGTTTGTTTGTTTGTTTGTACCTACCCCACCCAACTGGCTGGGTTTCTTCAGCCACTCTGGGAATTGTAGCCGTGTAAGGGGAATAGCGGGTCTCCTAACAACTCTTAACCCACTTCACAAAATACAGTACCTGGGATTCTTTAGGGGAAGCCATGACTATTTAGGGTGACATCGTACTACTTTAAATGTATGGAGCAGACAGGGCCCAACATTTTATCTCCTGGACCCCATTGGCTTCCTACCAATTTTGTGCATAAGAGCAGCATAAGACACTGTTGCAGCTTCAGCCTTGGGGTTGGGGGCTGGAGTTTAGTTTCTTGATTTCTTCCTGACAGACAAGACTTTGCTTGTGCCATATGTCAAGAGCTCACACCTATTCCAGTCATGTCCTCCCGCAGTCCAGCTGTCACCACTGTAATTACTGAATCCAAAGCCCACAGAAGTCCGCCGTTTTGGAAAGGCTCTGGTCTCCTTAGATCTTTACTACCTATGTTATAGCTGATTAGGACCCTGCTCGCCTTCTGTTGGTCTCTTGAAAACTGCCGCAATTCTCATTCATCACGGAAGGGAACCAGCTGCTCCAAAGTCATCCCCTCATAACGCTATGTTTGATGTCGTACTTGCCCGCCTGTCCTGACCTTCGTGCTTTCGACATTCAAAGGACACCTATTGTAGAAGAATATCTGGCTCCCCGAGAGGTAGCTTGACAATTGTCACACGCAAAATGAGAACGGCATCGTTTACATGCCCAGGCTCTCCTCAGAGCACTGCAGTTACGAGTCCTGCAGATTAAAGCCACAGTGAAATGCTACGCTTTGAGCACTCTCCTGTCACCCTGACTTTGGGCTTTGAGACTTAAGAACATAAGAGCATAAGAGGAGCATGCTGAATAAGACCAAAGGGGGACCTTTTAGCCCAGCATCCCATTCTCATAGCTGCCAACCAAATGCCCCACTGCAAAACTCACAAGCAGAACCACTTATCTAAGAACACAAGAAAAGCCCACTAGATCAGGCCAATGACCCACTTAGTCCAGTATCCTGATCTCACAGCAGGTGCCTCAATGGGAAACCCATAAGCAGGATTCAAAGACAAGAGCACTCTCTCCTCCTGCGGTTTTCGGCAACTTGTATTCAGAAGCATTACTGTCTCTGACGGTGGAGGCAGAGCACAGCCATTGTAACTAATAGCCATCAAAAGCTCCCCCTCCTCCAAGAATTTGTCTTTTGAAGCTGTGTTGGTTGGTGACCATGACTGTCTCCTGTGGGAATGAGCTTCACAGTTTGATGAGCTGTGTGAAGACAGCTGATTGTTTCCTATCCTTATTGATCACTCCCACCTGAAATTTCATCTCAAGATGGGTCCAGCTCTACCCTTAGGCACAGGGAACATACCCTCCCACATTCCCCTGATGAAATTTGGGATGTGTGTCTTTTGGCCCCATTCCAAGCTCCAGTGCTAGCTCATCCCTGGGACATTCTGGGATCAAATCAGAAGCAGGGATGGCTTCTGTAGTTCGGGAATGTCCCAGGAAAATAGGGATGGTTGGAGGCTATGAAGGAGGCAGATGGGGCTGGGGAATGACTGCAGAGTGTTTCAAGACAGAGATGTACATGCCACACAACCTTATCTGAACTCTCAAAGCCAGTCTTCTGTGCTCAAGCGCAGCAGAGAATGGTGCTCCATCTCCAGCGTTGAAGGAAGACTTTGCTTCCAGTCTAGTTGACTTTTGTTTCTAGATTGGGGGTGTGGACACCATATTGCCCTTCAGCTCAGGCAGAATCAGTTATCTCAAGGCTTCCCGATTGATGCTGATCTCATATTCACTAACAAGAAAGCAGAATGTAATGGGGGGGGTGCCACCTTGAAATCTTTGGAGGAAAGGCAGAGATATCAATGCAATAGTGAATAAACAACATGAAAATATAGACAACAGTAGATTTAGGCCGTAAAAACCACAAGGATCTGCTCTGTAGTGATAGAACTTTTCCAAAAGGGACAGAAATTGCCTTGCAATCCAGCAGGTGATTCCTGGGTGGATGGGGGTGGGTATCCAGCTGACTATTTTAGTCCAGTATGGCATATGCGTCATTGACATATACCCCAGTATGGCATATCATTGGGATATCTCCCTATGTTAAAGAAACATGGCCACACTTTCAGAAGCATGAGCATGCTGATTTGCTGGAATAGAACCATGTCAGCACTGAGGCATTTGAATCAGCAGCCTTTAGCACAGGAGATGGCTCCGCCCTCCCCAAGCCAGACGGTGTTAGGCCTCCATTGAGATTCATCCTGCCTTGGCCATCGCAACAGATGAAGACCCTTCCCTGCTCAAAAGAGCCCACGTGGGGGAACACTTAGCAACTTTGATTGGAAACATGTTAATCTCGAGCTATCATCTTCCCCAACATAAAAGCATCCCTAACAGAAGGCAACCCTTATTATTTATACGAGCTGAGATCATCCCTGCTTTCTGATTCATTCAGATGGATGCCAACGGCCTCAGAAAAAAAACAACAAGCATTTCTTCATAAAGAAAAGATGAAAATTACTGAGGACTTTGATCTGCCACCACCCAATACTTCCACTACAAAAGCTTACAGCAGAAACATTAGTCATTGAAAAAGGGGGCTTGGGGAAAGACAAAGATGAGGAGGAGAGAGAAATGCCTGTGTGGCCAAAGTATTTGAAATTAATACTGAAAGCCACATTTGATAAAAATAAATACCATTTGTGCCGGGCTGAGCAACACGTGGTGCAGAAAGCATTTCATTTTGCTCTGTTGGCGGTAGCTGAAAATGGGAACATTGCAGCTTTTTCATTAGTCCCAAAAACAAAACAAAGAAACCTACGTGTCCATCTCGCAGTAACAAAGGTAATGCTTAAATTGCACGGCTAACTAACTGCCCGTCTGAAATCTAAGCACAACAGCAGCGTTTTTCCAACACTACGCTGAACAGCAGGGAGCTTCTGTTGCTTCAGGGCACAGATTCTGAGTGCATCTTGCTCCACTATATGCAACCCTTGAAAAGCAAGCTTTATGAAAAAGACATCTATGCTCCCTGCACCATATATAGTACGGTGGTTGGCAACCCGGTGCCCATGGGCACTATGGTGCCTTAAAACACTGGTTTTCTTCAACAGGTGCCCCAGACTCTGAGATTTTTCTTCTCACTCACCTCACAGAGTGTTTGTTGTAGGGGAGGAAGGGAAAGGAGATTGTTAGCCACTTTGAGACTCCTTAAGGGGAGTGAAAAGCGGGATATCAAATCCAAACTCCTCCTCTTCCTCCTCCTCGTCATTACTATTCCAGCAATTGTGTCCAATGAACTTGGAGACTCAGAAGTCCAAAGCAGAATTGATTTCAGTTTGTTTGTTTGTTTATTTATTACATTTATCTTCCAAGGATCTCAAGCTTCTGTACATGGTTCTCCTTCTCCCCATCTCATCATCACAATAACCCTATGAAGCAGGTCAGGCTAAGGGATGGTGATTGGCCCAAGGTCACCCAAGGAGCTTCATGGCTGAGTAGAGATTCGAACCCTGCTCTCCCCGGTCCTAGTGCAACACTCTAACCATCTGCTAGGAAAAGCTATATCGAGTTGTTGGTTTCTGTCTGTTTTTTTTAAAACAACAACAACAATGTAAGAACTTATATGCCAATTTGCTTTGGCTTGCAAAAATGTAAAAAGCAGAATTCAGCTTTTATTGGTGCAGAATTTATATCTATATCTCCTTGGTACTAACCACATGCCATAGAAAGAATATTCCTAATACAGTCATACCTTGGATCCCAAACGCCTTGATACTCAGATGTTTTGGCTCCCAAACACCGCAAACCCGGAAGTGAGAGCTTCCTGCAGCCAATCAGAAGCCACGCTTTGGTTTCTGAATGTTTTGGAAGTCGAACAGACTTCCAGAAGGGATTCCGTATTACTTCCAAGGTACTGCTATAGTAAGAACTATGTTGGATTGGGAAACGATGGACTTTCCTCTGCTGGAGGTATTTAAGGAAAAGCTAGTCAAATCCTGCAGTGCAGAGTGGGCTAGACTAGATGACTCCCAGGGTCCTCCAACTCTAAAAGGTTGAGATTATTTTAATTTTCAAGGAAATGCGTTTCCTCACCCACTCACTGCCATTGCAGGCAATAATATGCAAACTGTGTCATTTTGAAACCTGGTCTCAGCAAGGTCTGCCTAAGCACTACAGTCAGACTGTTATAGTTAAATGGTCAATAGAAAAGGAAATAGTAAATATGATTGCTCTGCTCCCTCCTTGGCTGCATAAATAAAGCAGAGATCAAACAAGGCAATCATGGCTGTCCAGCTCCCCGGCCACGCTTATCAAACTGGGATTAAAAAAGCACACTGGCCCTAATTTGTTATTAAAAGGCAAGTTTAAGTCACCAGAAACACCAAAAGCTCATAATAAAGGCCAAGACACAACAAGCCCGGTTCTCAGAGGGCAGCTGTCTTTAACATACAGTATGTACAATATAATGTGATAAAGAAATGTGAAATATAAAGTGTCAAACAGAGGAAAATGCAATCAGTTCGCAGACTTTAAACTGAGGAATTAAACAAGGCAATAGCCTTGAGGAGAGCAAGACCCTCTGATCTCTCTCACAGCAGGTGCCTACTTCCATTCGCCTTGTAAAACTGTAAATAATCAAAATCAATGGGCATCTTACAGAGGCTCAAGAACTGGAGCAACAAAACAAACAATTTCCAGGTATATTCGGCAACAAAAGACCCATTCATGGGCTGGAGAATTATCGCTCCGCTATGAATGGAAAAAGAGCCGATGTTCTGGCAAATTGGTGGGGCTCTCATCTACTACACACACACACACACACACACACACACACACACACACACACACACACCACAAATGCTAGTGGCCATTTCTTTCCTTTATGTACAGGCATCTCTCGAGTTGGAATAAGGATTTGCTTGATTCTCACTCTACAAGAGATCATTGCAATACAGTTTTTGTGTAGATGAGTTTGATGTTTCATGTACCCACCAAGTGATTGGCACTCAGGTTTGAGGCTTCTGCAAATGAAGTGTATTTGTGTTTAGTGCTGCAGGCTGCAGGATTTGTGGTGTTTTAGAATTCTCTCTCTCTCTCTCTCTCTCTCTCTCTCACACACACACACACACACACACACCGCCTTCCAGGATTCATCCCCCCCCCCCAATACAATTAAGGTCTGGAAGCAGAGCCTGCTGCTATGATGCCCCAGTCTTATACCCATTTAGAGATCTATTATGTGGCTTTGTCTACCTGTCAACTGCCCCATAAAAACCAGGACATCCTGTTTTTCCCTATGGTGGCCATTTTACTCATGTGCAATTTCAGGTCAAGATAATCTGTGGTCTCATGTGGCCAGTGCTGGATTTATGTAAAGCCTAAGTAGGCTGAAGCCTAGGGCCTCTAAATCTAGGGGGCCTCGCCAGCCTGCCCTTTCCCCAGTGCCGCAGTCTCACCTCTCCCAAAATTGCAAACCCAAGACTTCATGCAAGGGTAGGGCAACTCAGGCCCAGCAACTATGAGACTCAGGGCTAGCCAGTGGGGCCTAATTTGAAGCAGTGGGGCACAACTTGATTGATATATATATATATATATATATATGCAGGTTTTGGTGTCCTCGGGTGTCCTTGGTGTCCTTGGTGTCCTATATATATACTGGTAGGGTCCCAGTTCACAGACAAAGTCTGCAAAATCTTATAGATATAAATAAAATCCATCTAGATTGCCCTGGTGCGAGGGCCCCCTTAGGAGCAGCACGTGGGGCCCAATTTGGCCAAATTGCTCCAATTGCCTTAAAGTCAGCCCTGATGAGACTGTGCAGGGGTTGGACTGACAAGCCCTGCACCTTCTAGGTACCTGGTGTCACTATTCAGAGTACAGAGTCAAGGACCTATTATGGAAATAAGGGGGGGGGACTTATTGGAAATCAATTTTGTCACCTCTCCCCTCCCCAACCTAAAGACAATGGGCTCAGTCACCTTTTATTCACAGTCGCATAAGCACTACACTACAGCATGGCCATAAACCTGTACGTTCAACCTCTGAAATATACACCCAATATGTAGCAATGGAGATTTATGTTACTGCTTTATGAATGAGCACTGTGTTTTATGAATGGACTCTGTATTTTGTGAATTACCTAAGAGCCAGCAATAGGGAGCTCTAGAATCTGAGAGCTAACCAATTGGGTACCACCAAACAGCGACCCCTATTGCTGAAAGCAGAGAACCAGCAGGGAACGCTTCAGCTCAGCCTTTGCACTGTTGACTGAACACCCCCTGCTGTGCAGATAATGGAGAAAGCTCATAAATTGTATCTCTTCTGGCATCCTGGCCAACTCTATTATGCTGGTGTAAACCCTGGTGCACCAGAAGCCCAGAATAGCAACAAATAAAATCCGCTCATACGTCAGTGACTGATAAGACTTGTCAACCAATTCCTCCAAAGTCTTCCTAAATGATATAGCTCCAAAATACAGGCCAAAAGAGAACAGGTCTGGGAAGAGTGAGGCATACAATGGGCACCAGCAGTGAAAAGGCTCTGCTCCGTGTAGCTCCTGCCCTGTCATTTGATAGGGTGCCCACTTGTTCTCCTTCTTGACATGGAATGCTCTCTGTTGGAGTCTCCAGGTCCAGTACAAAGACCATAAGAAGGGAGAGCAGGGACCTTGAGGTTCCCAACAGCTGATAATCAAGCAAGCACACAGGTCACCTTTGTCACATTCAGGACGCCTATGTTCTGGCCAGGCCTGCGCCCAATCTTGCTTTTGTACAATCTTGTTTGTTCTCAGTAACCAAAATTATATTATCAACAAAATTATATTATCAAGCAGAAAAGTTGTTTTCCTTCATTTGCAAGGAATCATACAAAACAAAATGACACTAATAAAGAAAAGTTCCAGAGTGGCAACAGAAAGCAAATGCTTTTGCAGTTCATCAGAACTATCTAGCAATATCAAGTTATAGGAAAACTGGTGCGATTAGCAGTAATCATTCTAGTTGGTTAATTGGTTCGGCAACTTCCATGCACAAGACATGTGATGCTATTTCCCCAAGGAGTTAAATGATAACTAATCAGAGGCAGCTACAGTTGCAAATGGCAACAAAATATCTGTGAAAGGAAGATGAGCAGGTTTGCTCAGGTATGTTGCAGGTAGAAATACTGTTTGTAATGAAGAGAGGGCAGTAGTTTATTTGCTCGTATTAACAAATAAGAAAGTTTTGAGAATTTAAATTCTAGATTAAAATTGATTACTTAATTGAGAAAACACTGGGGCCTAATTTGAATAGTAGAGTGCCTGGTATCTGGTGGGCAATCTCATCCTTTATTTCCACACTGTGGCTGCAGACCAAATCACCTGACAGGAGAGTTATGAGATTCTGGTGAGAGTCAGATGCCTTGTCAATCTCAGCAGGTATATAAGAGGCCTTCGCCCTGGCCAGGTGGCAGAAGAAAAGCAGCCCTTCAAAATACTAGACTCCAAGTCATGGAGATATTTGTGGATTGAAACCAGCTCTTTGAATTATGCTCAGAAATGGACTGGTGAGTATGCTCAGAATCATGCATCAGAGCTTGTTTGGTTTTTTGTTTTTGTTTTTAAATTAATCTGGAAACAAACCACAGGAGTCAACCTGCATCAGTACCAGGGATGGGGGAGAAACTTGATTCAGTTCACATTTCAAGGCAAGCCTTGTACTTTCCAAAAGAATACACAAAAACAAGCACAACTAGCATTAAAAATTTGCACTGTCCCCAATTTTGCAGCACAGTTCTACAGCCAAGTGTCCAAAAATACATGATTAGGGTAGCATGTGCATCGAAAGGCATATACTAGCAAAAACATTAAATGGCCATTCATTTAATGGTGACCAAAGCTATAAAATCTGAGACTGTCCCTGAGATTGTTGGTGCTGATGGGACTTATTTTCTGGACATTCAGCACCATGATTTGCATATTAAAATGATGGGTGATTACCTTCATCTCAGCCTTTATTGGTGTTTAAACTTTCAGAGTGATGTAATATACAGTAATGGCTGGAGCGGCTGATGTGTTGCCTCTGCTTTCAGGCATCCCCTGGGAATTCTGTTCCCTAATTCAGAAGAAGCTTATAGAGTATCACAGAGATTATATGACTGTCAATCTCTTGGGGTGGGAGGGAGAAGGCTATGATCGCCGTGTTGCAGTGGATATGTGGGATAGAGTACAGTTTAAAAACATCCTTGCTGAGAAAGGAAGACAGTGCTGAATATTGCATGGGGTGAAAATCTCATCAAAGGCCTGTGTGCAGAGCAGGGAAAGTTCCTACCCAATCAGTAAGATCGTTGCTCAGGAAACTTTGAGTGGGCTGGGTTACAGATAAATTTCATGGCTGGTCTTCTACGGACAGTGGAGAGTGAAAACGTCACTTTCCTACTTAGGACACCTGCCCCTTGGTCTACTGCCCCCACCATGCCTCCAAGTCAAGCTGTCACGTTATCTTCCTCGTTATTCTCCACAAATGCAAAAAGGGTGGTTAAGATGCCAGCCAGGGAGAGGCATGCTCTCCAAGTGTCCTGACTCTCCAGAGACAGTCTCAGAATTACAAAAGCCATCCCAGCTTCTGATTTGATCCTAAAGTATCCTTGTTTCCCGTCAGTGCTGCTGCTGCCAAGCTCAGAGAGGAGGATGAGCTGGTGCTTGTCCCAAGCAGTGAAGGTAGCAAGGGAGCATGGCTGCTTCTGCCAGCCTCCACCCTTGGGCTGCTCATAGGGGCTTCTAGAGAATGGGGGAAGACGAGGAGGAGAGGCTGGTGCCAATGAGCCCCAGCCCCGTGTGATGTGCCAGCTCTGAGAATAAGGCAGAGGGCAGGGCCACCCTGGGAGGAAGAAGGAAGGAGTGGGGCAGAGTGATAGAAAATGCTCTGTGGGGGGTGGGGGCAAAAAAAAGTGAGGGGGGTTGAGGAGGGTCAATTGGGAGGGAGTGAAAAATGTCCCTATTTTAATCAAAGGAATGTTGGAGGGTACCTGACCAGGAGAGAAGGCCTTTATAAAAAGCTAAGTTGCTCTGCTATTGTGTTCTATCCTTCACCGCCAGGGAAGATCAAGGCAGGGTTTTCTAAACCACCAGGAAACTGACCACCCATGCTGCCTACTCATAATCAAGCTGAGATCCTTGTGCTGTCCTTGCATAAATAGGGCAGTAGTAGGACTTAGGTTTTGGAGGCATCAGGCTCTCATTCTCTGCTATGCATACACATAATCTGATCCAGTCCAATCTGTAGGCCTGAAGTCAAAATGCTGTTGTTCAAGCTCTTGACCTGGACTGGGTGCCTCCTGTGGTTTTATTTTTGCTGCTCCAGCTGTTTTATTTTGGGATGGATGGATCGGTCTATTTTTAATCTATGTTGCTTTCACATGTGTTGACCCATAAATCTGTTCCATTCCATTTCTCATTAATTTGCCGCTTCTTTTCTTTCGTTATTTTCTTTCTTCCTTTCTGCATCTGCATGAAAAATTACATTCGAATACATATTCTGATGGCATATTCTCTCAAAAAATGAGTTCCTAAACATATTTCCACACACTTTTTTGGCTGAGAATTGCCTCAGAACATTTGGGAACTACAAAAACTGGCATAAAACTAAGTTCCTATTTACACAATAGATTGGGACATGCAGATCAGGTCTACTTCTCTCAGAATCCACAAAGATCAAATTCTTCAAGCATCACTAGATTTATTTTAGTCTCTCTCTATTGACACTGATTGCTGTCATTGTGTTGCTGTCTAGGAAGCCTTTTTCATTTATTTATATTGCATTGTCTTTTTTGTGGGCCAGAAGGCCAACCAGACCTACCTTAAGGGTAGCCCCTCCATTGCAAGAATCTAATTTCACCACCACCATTGAAATTAACCCCAGATTTGGCCATTTTGTCATCATCCCCTTTCAAATTTGAAGCTAGAGCTGTAGATAGTCAAACCTTTGGCTCAGTCTTGAGCCAGGACTCAAGATAGTGGGTTTGGGGTGTTTTTTCCTGTCTCTCACCCTCTCCATTCTCTCCTCAAATGGCTGCTAAATCTTTCGGGCTGCTGGCTGTCACCAGAACAATGCAAAGGTGAAAATGCTTTAAAATGAAGACCGTCAGGGCAGAGATGTGTTTTTATTTCTTGGTATACACAAGAATCTTGCTTTATGGCTTCCAATCCACATTCATCACCCCTGCAAGTGTTGTTTTGTTTTTGTTCTTGTTAATAACTTTGGAGCTCAAGGTCTGGCGAAGGCTTAACACTGACTCCCTGTAAACTATGGTTTGCACATTGGAGTCAATCCCAGGAACACATCAATCTATATCGATCGATCAATCAATCAATCATCAAATTTATATCCTTCCATTCCTCCTAAATTTTCCCAGGACAATAAACACATATGTAATTTTTAAAAAAGTAATTACAAATACAACAGAGACATCTCTTTTTTAAAAAAGACAGAACACAATAAAACATGGCCTCTTCCACCATAGATATCTCAGAAGCCACAGGGAGACTCAACAGGATTTCTCATTTCCAGGGAGTCGGATCTGAACATACCTTTTTATTGGCATCACATACAAACAAATGGTGGAAGGAGAAAGAATTTGCCTATGTGAAGACCATCAGGTGGAAACTCTTACACATATGGTTCTTAAATGTAAACTATATGTTGATCTCTGCCAGCAGTTCCTGAACATACCACATAGGAGCTCTGTATAGCTGCCTCACACTGAGTCAGACCATAGATCCACCTAGTTCAGTATTCTCTACTCTAACTGACAGCAGCTCTCTGGGATTTCAGACTGGGACCTCTCCCAGCCCTAACTGAGGCCTTCTGCATGCAAAAGAAATGCTCTTCTGCTGAGCCACAGTCCTTCATAGGGGCTATAAATAGTTCATTTCTCCAGCTCACAACTAACAGAAGCAAATTTATGTGACGTAAGCAAATCTATGCAAATTCGACCCATTTGCATAATTTATGCGTGGAACACTGTAAAACAGATGACATTATTTAAAGCTCCCTGTGATACGAATAAGGTTAATTACCAGGACCATATTTTTTTTTAGCAAAAAAAAAAAAACAAAAAACAAAGCAAAGCAGAGCTTGTTTACATATTGATATTTTTTTTTGCACTTCTCCTGAAATTTATACCTTGCTTTTTTTCCCTAGCTTTGGAGGAAGCACCTAGTCTGCCCCGCCCCCCGCCAGCAAATAAAATGAATGGCCAGTTTGTATATTCAGACTCTATTGAGTGATCCCCAGTATTCAGTTCTGACATTCGGGAGAAAGCAAAACTCAGAAGCACAAATCAATGAGCAGAGTTTGGGCCTTTCCCACCTAACCCTCCCTTTATTGTCCCTCCCGGTGCATCCAGATTGCTCTGAACTTCCCTGAATCAAAGGTGATGAGAACGGGAGTGTTAATCATTTTAATTGCCCGGGAGCCTGGAAAAAAACCGAGACTGGCCAAGCCAGATGCCGTCTCTTTAAAAGGATGCAACCGTGTCGTCTCTCCCATTTTTAATTTTTTTTTTAAAAAAGCCATCTGAACCGATTCTAATAATTTCCATTTATCTGTGATGACGTTAGCTGTTCAGCCAGCCTTTGCCAACAGACAGGCTCGCCCTCGTCTTTTGAACAAGGCGCGCTCCCTCTTTTCATTATCGTTAACGTGCTCCTGGTGGGCAGAGCATGGCACGGTGGCACCGGTCACACTTTGTTGCTTTATCTTACATGACAAAGAGGGATTGTGTGCTTCGGTCCGGGGCCAGGAGAGGAAAGCAGAAGGTGGCACAGGAATGACTCCCTCCTCTCTGCCTAGGAACCACGCAAAGGGCTCCTGTGCCTGACTTGCTAACAGCGCGAAGGGGGCCAGACAAATAGATTTTCCCCTATATTTATAACCAGCATCATTCTTCCTTTCAAGCCTTTCAGCGCAGGTAGCTGTTTTATATGAAATGAACAATCTTTATAGACGTACCAGAGCCATAACAAGGCTGATTTTCAGCGGGGCTGAGGTATATAACTCTTGCCGAATTGTCAGCCCTCTTGCTCAACAAATCAAGCCTAACTTATGATGTTTGCGGTGTAATTTTTATCCCTGTTTGACTAGCCAACTACCCGGTGGTAATAGGATGTTGGGAGAGGGCAGCGGCAATGTTTGCACATGCCGTGATTGATAGGCTTGCTCTGCATTTTTCATTTATATCTCCCAATTCCGAATCAGTTAAGTTTAGGAAAAATGAAAGAAAACGGCAAGAATAATGTGGGCCGCTCGCAAGCCCAGCGCTCTTGCCGATCCGAGTTCAGCTCGCATCTGCTCAGATTGTCTGGAAACATTAAGATATCTAAATGAAAATCAATACTATATGTGCCAGCGTTTACTACCAAGAACAAGTATCAAGAGACCCGGGCTAATCAGGCTTTCAGGCTTGCATGCCGGCCCTCGGCTGAACCCCAGGGGTGTCCTAATTGGCCCAGACTAATAAGAGAAGAGTTAAATTTATAACCGGCAAAGACATCTTGTTTCTCTTTGCTGCCGTTGTTCAGGAGACAGGAGACAGCCTCACCTGTGTTGCAGCAAGAGATGGACCGGGATGGGCACCGGTCAGGCGGAAGCTGCCTTTCGCCCCATCAGAAAGGTAAAAATGGGAAGGATAATTTACAGCCGCCCATAAAAACCAGTCAGGCATGTTTAAGCTTTTGGTGGGCACGGCACTATCAAGCCTCTCTCTCTCTTGCGCACGCCAACTGCATATTTCCTCTGCGTAAAAGCTCTCCAACTAAACCTCGTGTATTAGGACATGAAAGGGATGTTTTAGAGCTGAAAGCCCCCAGCATACTCTTTGATCTCCCTCCTGATTTAGAAAGTGGCGAGGAGACGGGAGGAAGGAGGGAAGGCAAATAAATATGTTCAGAGTCAGAGGGCTGCTTGACCTGGTGCTAATAAGTTCCGGTGTGTGTTTTTGAAGAGTGGGGGATCCAAGTGTGGCTCCAATTTGGAAGAGGCCCCTAGAAGTCATCTAGTCCACCCCATTTGCAATGACAGTGGGGCTTATAAATCATTGATTGATTGATTGATTGATTGATTGATTGATTGATTGATTTGAAGCATTTGTGGCCCACTCTTCCACCAGAAAGGCTCCCAAGGTGGCTTATGTACTGTCAATCAGAACAAGACAATCCCTGACCCTCAGACTCACAATAAAACTAACAACAACATGACACACAAGGAGAAAGGGATGGGGAGGGAAGAGGAAAATAACAATCACAATTTAGGAAGCAGTTTCTACACAGTTATTCCTATAATGACCAGCTGGCACAGTTCAGGGGCAGGGGGTACTTGATGGCGCTGGGCCTCCACCAGCAAAGCTGATGCAATGAGCCTCCTGATTCCCACCTCTCCCACCATAGAGGCAGCCTGATGGAGTGGCTGCTCCCAGATGATGGCTGAGGGATGGGGAGGCCTAATGGCCACAGCAGAGCTGATAGAGTGAGCTCTGCTTTGCAGCTCTCCCACTGAGGTGTACAAATGGCCACCTAGCCTCCACTCAAATACCTCCAGTGAACACCCCAAGGCATTCTGCTCCTGCCTTGAGGACATGGGTGGGAAACCTCAGACTGAGGGCAAAATGCGGCCCTATGGGCTCCTCATTTTGGTCCTCAGGGCCTTCCGCAAGTCACGCCCCACTCTTCTCAGTCCATGCCCCTCACCAGCCCAGCTTTGCATCCTTGCATGTATTTGCCTGACTGGAACAGGTCCTGGAACAAATACTTACTCCTGCTTGCCTAGGTGGAGGATGGATTGTGAATTCACGTAGAAACTAGCCGGCTGGACAAAGCTAATATTTGCATTCTTGCTCTGTCCAGTTTTTCCTCTGGCTACTACTGGGTGGTGTCCCCCAAGGGGAAAGAGACATTGATCTGAAAACCATTGCCCACCCTTAACTGTTATTACTTTTAATTACGTTTCTGTCCCACCTTTTTCTCCAAGAAGCTAAGGGTGGCATATGTGGTTCCCTCCCTCATCTAAGCCTTACATCAACCCTGTGAGGTAGGTTTGTCTGAGAGAGAGACAGGGTCAGGCGCAAGGTGACCCAGGGAGCTTTGTGGCCACATAGTGGGAATTTGAACTCTGGCCTCTCCCGGGTCCTCTTCCAGCACTCTAACCCTCTGCACCACACAGGGCCCACCTGCATTAGGAGGTTTCTCCTACCGTTTAGCTGAAATCTGCTTCCCTGCAAAGGGACATTGAGAACATCTAGGGAACCCAGAGCAAAAACACATCATTCCCTCAAAGTATTGCTACACATCATCCCAGTCTCTGTACAGTGAGAGACTCCAGGGGTTCCAGTCACTCCATCCCCTCGATCATTTTGGTTGCTCTTTTCCAAACCTTTTCCCGCTCTACAATATCTTTCTTTCAGGTAAGGCAGCCAAATCATCATGGCTGATGGGTGCTGGGGTCCAACACATAGCTGTCAAGTGTCCCTTATTTGAAGGGACAGTCCCTTATTCCAGCGCCATGTCCCGCTGCTGTCCCTTATTGATGGATGTCCCTTAAAGGATGTCCCTTAAATTTCAAAGGAAGCAGCTCCTCTTCCTCCCTCCCTGCCAGCCAGGGAGGAGGGAGGCTCCAACTGTGTTGCTTGGCTGTGTTGCTCACCCAATAAGAAGTCTAAGAACGACTGTGGCTAGTTAATGCAAGCTGAGGGGTTTTTTGAATGCTGGAAGCCATTATGTTGCACGTGCTGCTGCAAACTTTGCAGTGCAAAGCCAGGCCAGGGAGCCATCTTGAGGCTGCATAGACCTTGTGGTGCATGTGATTCAGATTCTAGTCAGTTGAACCTCTGGTTACAAAGTTGGACAGTGTTCTCGAAGCTACCAGCATGAGTTTGACCAGACTGCAGGAGGACAGGAAGACTGGAGTGCCTGGAACAGGTGAGGCTGCAGGTCCCTTATTTTGGCTGCTGGTCCCTTATTTTCAAGGCTGCTGGTCCCTTATTTTCAAATCTGTAAGTTGACAGCTATGGTCCAACAACGTCTGGAACTGCCCCCAGTCAAAGCACTTGTCTTGTGGGATCGTTTATATAATTTAGCAGAGTTTAAACAATCCCCTGTTTGAGTTTATGCAGCGACAAGACAAACGGGTTACTAACTCGTTTGAGTCCTATCAATAATTATACCTTCCTGGTTGATAATCCCTTTCTGTCCCTCATAAAGAAAACACACATGAATCTGAATCATATTACCATAAACTACTTTACTATCAGATTCATTCAGGTTTACAGAGGTGTTCCTGAAGGCAGGCTTAGGTTACATAACAGATAAACTATATACTAGATTGAAATATACTCAGAGTCGAGAGTGGATTTCATGCTCTTTATTCAGCTCATAGTGGTGAGGAGGAATGGAAGTTCCCCCAGAATGTCTGCTTTATATACATTATTTACACAATGAGCCCCACATGATTGGCTAATTCCGGGATTCTCCTGTAGGCCAATCAGGTTGCGGATTCACTTCCACCTGGAGCTGGATTGGGTGGCTCCTGTGGACCAATCAGACTGCTGCATTCTGAATCCTATTGTTCTAGGACCAATCAGACTGCTGCATTTTGGATCCTATTCAACTCAGTACATAACATAGATAGTAGTGAGTCATGAGAAGACTGCATCCGAGCAGTTACCAGTTAATACTCCTTGCAGAAACCGACCAACCGACCAACTGACAAAACTGCCTGCCACATAGAGGCAGTTAGTCCTCTCTCGGAATGTTGGACTTGACTGACAGCTTTATATCCCACATGTCGAAAGGTCCTTGCCCGTGTCTTCACAACCTCAAATCCTTAGCAAATCTGTGGGAATGTGGCCCCATCTGCACTGCACGTTTAAACCAGCATCATAACACTTCAAAGAGTCATGTCTTCCCCCAAAGAATCCTGGAACTGTGTTTTGTTAAGGATGCTGGGAGTTGCTAAGAGACTAGCGTTCCCCTCACAGAGCTGCACTTTCCGGAGTTCTCTGTATAGAGAGGTTGATTCTTGTACCACTCTGGAAATTGTAGCTGTGGGAGGGGAATGAATAAACTAGAGTTCCCAAAATTCTTTCAGGGAAACAATGACTGTTGAAAGCAATATGATCCTGCTTTAAATGCCTAGTGCAAATGTGGTTTTTTTCCTATTGACTGCAGCTTTCAAACTCTTTATTCAAGTGTCGTCCCACTAATCTCAGGGAAATTTGCTTCTAAATAAACTTGCATAAGATTGAACTGTAAGATCTTTATGTTCCAACAAGTTTGTATTTTTTAAAAAAAAATGCATTTGAGGGGTGGGGGAATGATGTTTGCTTATGCTAAGCTGCCATTGCATTTTATGTCAAGCATTTCTATTTTAAAAGAGAGAAATCATTTCTAAATGGTTCTTCTCATTGTTCAACACTTTGAGTGCTGAATTAATTGGAAAGAAGAATATACATTGTACAGATGAATAGGAGACATACATCCAAATTGCACTGTTTAGTTCCCCCTGCCCTTAACAGGGATTTTATAATGGTTTTAATTGCAACATTTTCTATCTTCTCTGTTGTATTGTATCGCTGTGTGTTTTATTTTGCAACTCACCATGGGGCTGGCAAGGATGAGGGGTGCGGTGAAATTTTTTTTAAATATATAAATAAAATGCATCATGGAGAGACATCCTGCCTGAATTCTCAGGAACAGTCAAACTTATTAATATTATTCACGTTGTACCATTCAAATGATAGGTTAAGGTAAAGGGACCCCTGACCTTAGGTCCAGTCGTGACTGACTCTGGGGTTGCGGCGCTCATCTCGCTTTATTGGCCGAGGGAGCCAGCGTACAGCTTCCGGGTCATGTGGCCAGCATGACTAAGCCGCTTCTGGCGAACCAGAGCAGCACATGGAAACCCCGTTTACCTTCCCGCTGGAGTGGTACCTATTTATCTACTTGCACTTTGACGTGCTTTCGAACTGCTAGGTTGGCAGGAGCAGGGACCGAGCAACGGGAGCTCACCCCGTCGCAGGGATTTGAACTGATCAGCAAGCCCTGATCAGCAAGCCCTAGGCTCTGTGGTTTAACCCACAGCGCCACCTGCGTCCCTCTATTCAAATGATACAAATGCAGAATTTCCAGATAAACCCTGCATAAAAGCCAGTGTGGTGTGATGGATAGAGTATTGCACTAGGACCTACTTGGCCATGAAGCTCACTAGACGTGACCTTAAGCAAGTCACTGCCTCTCATCCTAGCCTACCTCAGAGGATTGTTGTTGTGGGGATTAAATAAGGAGCAGGGGAACCTTGAGCACTTTGGGGAGAAAGGGATGGTGTAAATGCAATAAATATATAGAAACCACAATGCACAAAGGAACAGGACAGAGTGTGTTTGTGGGGCATTGCCAATCGCCATGTTATTTTGCCCTGTTTTCAATGAATTTCCCGATCGTGTGCCAACTTCAGTGTAGTACCACCTAATGACTAAAGCAATTTCAAGGTAGATCTATCGGTGCTCTTTAAACAGGTGGCAGGGAAAGAGTCGGAGTAAGAACAGAGAAGTTGAAACTTGGGATTTCTGGCCAGCTCATGCCAGCTCCCCTGTGGCTGCTCACATCACATGAGACATTTAGCAGCCTTCGTTGGGGGGCCTCCTTTGTGTCCATTTTAATGGGGATCTGCTTAAAATCAATCAGTTGTCAGACGCAGTATTCTCCTTAATGGCTTCCTGCATGGTGGAGTCAGAAAAGCCATCGCAGCGTGTTGTCAATGAAAGCATGTTTGTGACACGCCAAGGGCTTCCCTTTGGTTTTGTCAGATCTCACCAGTGAACAGAGTTAAATACTGTCACTTCGGATACCTCAGGACCTTGGTGGCACTCCCAGGATGCAAGACGAAGCATTTATCTTTCTGAGTTGCTCTTCTTGACTGCTTCCTTTCCCAGTGCTGTAATTTCTTCTCCACAGTTGGTCCTGCCTCAGATAGGTGAGCAGGCAAACACAAGAAGAGTCTGCTCAGTCAGGCCAAACAGGTCCTATCTTGTCCAGCGTCCTGTTCTCGCAATAGCCAACCAGATGCTGAAATTGGAAACCCACCACAGGATTCGAGCTCCAGTGCATTCTGCCCTCCTGCGGTTTCCAGCAAATGGGATTCAGAAGCATTGATGCCCCTGACCATTGAGGCAGAGCATAACCACTGTGGTTAGTTACCATGACTAGAGATGATTCCCCCCTCCCCCATGAAAATGGTGAGGACCTCTGGTAAGCAACATCCTGTAAACAAAGGCTTCAGGTCTGTCCTAATCTTGCTGAATAAAGCCTGAAGGAGCAAGGGCAGTCAACATCAATGAATCCTGCACCACCAAATAACCCAGAATGTAGTGGTCCATGCATACCCTGCCTGTTTCATTTTATAATAAGAAGAAGAATTTATTATTTATACCCCACCCATCTGGCTGGGTTTCCCCAGCCACTCTGGGCGGCTTCCAACAAAATATTAAAATACAATAATCTATTAAACATTAAAAGCTTCCCTAAACAAGGCTGCCTTCAGATGTCTTCTAAAAGTCTGGTAGTTGTTTTTCTCTTTGACATCTGGTGGGAGGGCGTTCCATAGGGCGAGTGCCACTACCGAGAAGGCCCTCTGCCTGGTTCCCTGTAGCTTTGCTTCTCGCAGGGAGGGAACCGCCAGAAGGCCCTCGGTACTGGACCTCAGTGTCTGGGCAGAATGATGGGGGTGGAGACGCTTCTTCAGGTATACTGGGCCGGGGTCATTTAGGGCTTTAAAGGTCAGCACCAACACTTTGAATTGTGCTCACAAACATACTGGGAGCCAGTGTAGGTCTTATCAGCAACAGTAGAATTTCTTACCAACCCTTCCACAGAAAACTTCTGTTCACTGATTATTGTTTGTTTGTTTGTTTGTTTACTTATGCATTTGCTGCATTTACATCTCACCCTTCCTCCCAAAGGATCTCTGGGGAGAAAACAACATCTTTAAAACCTTTAAAATAATTCCAATACAGATGCAGACTGGGAAAGATCTCAATTTAAGAGGCTTGTTGGAAGAGTGGCTGGTCTTTTGAGGCATCTCAGAACAGTCCAAGGTCAAGCTGGATAGAGCAAAAATCAGGACTGAGCAGAATTTATTTATTTTATATTTGGGGAAAATGCATTTCCTAAAAATAAATTTAAAAATTAAAAAAGTTAAAAATCAATTTGCAGGGATTATATCTAGACAATAACACACACACACACACACACACACACACACACACACACACACCACACACACTTAACCTCATAGATTATCAGCTAACTACAGCTAACTATTTTTTTTCACTTAATTGTCTGCACAAGCCTGGTGCCATAGAAATGTTTCCAGCAAATGTTTAAAGATTAAAACAGAAGGCACCTGCTCAATCTCTGTTGGACAATGTTTATGTCAGATGAGCCTCACAAATTTAAGGGATGACCAGTGATGCTCCTGAAGATTATTTTAGTGACTGATCTGGGAAATAAGCATTCAGATGGTCCCTGAGGGACCCTGGACCTCAGTTCTTGGAGGCTTTGCCGATTGATTCAAAGACCTTGCACCTTGTTCAGTAGCAGATGTTTTAACAATGGTGTCACATTTTGTCACCCATGTCCATCTGCCACATTCTGCATCAGCTGCATCTCCTGGACCAGGCCCAACATGTACAGCATGTTGCAGAAATCCAGCCTCAATTCAACTAATACACGGAGTACAATGGTCAGGCTATCCCTGAATCACCAAGTAGGTCTGAGGGTCAATCTGTATGCTAGGATTTTCAGGCCTCCTATTGACTCAACAATATCCCCAGGCATGTTTGAACTTCTTATGAGCTAAGGCAGGTTTCCTCAACCTCAGCCCTCCAAATGTTTTGAGACTACAATTCCCATCATCCCTGACCACTGGTCCTGCTAGCTAAAGATCATGGGAGTTGTAGGCCAAGAACATCTGGAGGGCTGTAGTTGAGGAAGCCTGAGCTAAGGAATTTCATCTCTGGAGGCAAGGAATCCTTGGAAACAGAAAAAAATTAGTCCAGCATCCTGTTCTCACAGCAGCTGACCAGATTCCCCAATGGGAGACCTACAAGCAGGACCTGAGCCCAAGAACCCTCTCCCCTCCTGTGGTTTCCAGCGACTGGCATTCAGAAGAATTGCTACCTCCAGCTGTGGAGGCACAGCATAGCCATTGTGGCAAGTATCCATCGATAGCCTTCAGATCTGTACAGCACTACATTCTCAGCCTTTCCTATGGCAGGATGGGGGATAAATTTGATTCAGTTTCCATTTTAAGGGAAACCCACCCAAGTCTCACTTTCCAAATCAGTCATGCAAGCAGACTTCAAAATTCACCATTCACTGAATTTAACAATGCTGTTCTCCAGGGAAGTGAATTGTGTGAGAATGCATATACAATGGTACCTCGGGTTAAGTACTTAATTCGTTCCAGAGGTCCGCTCTTAACCTGAAACTGTTCTTAACCTGAAGCACCACTTTAGCTAATGGGGCCTCCAGCTGCCGCCATGCCACCAGAGCATGATTTCTGTTCTCATTCTGAAGCAAAGTTCTTAACCCGAGGTACTATTTCTGGGTTAGCGGAGTCTGTAACCTGAAGCGTATGTAACCTGAAGCATATGTAACCCGAGGTACCACTGTACTAGGATAAAGTGCTCATTTTTAAAAATGCATATGTTAGTAAAAATAATATTCAGAAATGCATTACGGTATATTGCGAGAAATTGTTTTTTTTGGGTGGAAAGTGTATATTAGGCAAATTTTCAGACACAAACTCTGTGTATTCTAGGAGAAATCTGACCCAAATGCTGAGGAATTTACACAAGGAATTTTAACAAAAGTTAAATGTCACACTCATGGCCAAATCTTAGTTTTGGAAAATGTGAGTGGTGTTAGGTCCAATTTTGGTTCAATGAAATCTTTGCTGTCCACAGGCTGTAACATCTTACATTCTGTTCCAGTGCTCCTGTTGTTCTGCCTGAAGCCACAACTGTTCCCTTATAACCTGCCTCTTATATGAGATTCTTATAAAAGCTTTCACTGCAGGAAAAGCAAAACTTCTGCATCACTCAGTTGTTCCCATTCCACATAATGAAGACAGATGCTTGTTTTGGTACAAAGGGGGGAACAGTTGACATTTTTCATTTGCCATTATCTTTCCAACACACTTCCATAATTAGCGCAGATGTGTCAAGCCCTTTGTTGAAAGTTAATGCAACTTCTTCCAGGTTATCTACTTCCTTATAGCAGGAAAGGCATGAAGTGTTCTTCCTCTTCTGCCTGGGGATCCAAGACATCATCTCTTCTTAAGCTTTCATGGACTCCACCCATTCTCTTTTGCCATGCGTAACATTCAGCATTTGCTGCTAGAATGTCTACAGTTCAATGGGCATCTGTGATGAGAGAATTGGGGTGGGATCAATGCTTTCCAAGGTTCCCAAGAGCCCACCTCTGTAGGGTTTATTTTTATTCTTAATATAAACACCTGAAGTTCAGAAGAAGGCACAGAACTGTAGAGTTGTAGCATTGGAAGGGACCCCAAGGTCTAGTCCAAACACCTGCAATACAGGAATCACAAGGAAAGCATCCCTGAGAGATGGCCATCCAATCTCTGCTTAAAAACCTCCAATGAAGGAGAGTCCACCACCTTCCAAGGGAGTCTGTTCCACTGTTCTTACTGTCGGAAAGATCTTCCTAATGTTTGGTTTGCATCTCCTTTTTCATCATTTGAATCCATTGGTTTGGGTCCTGTCCTTTGGAGCAACAGAAAATAAGCTTCCTCCATCTTCCACATGACAGTCCATTAGATATTTGAAGATGGCTAACATGTCTCCTTTTCCAGGCTAAACGTACCCAACTCCCTCGACCCTTCCTCATAAGGCTTGGTTTCCAGACACTTGATCATCTTGGTCACCTCCTCTGTGCACCTTCCAGCTTGTCGATATTCTTCTTAAACAGAAGCACCCAGAATTGGGCACAGGACTCCAGGTGTGGTCTGACCAAGGCAGAACACAGCAATACTCTTACTTCCCTTGATCTGGACAATATACTTCAGTTGATGCAGCCAATTCCACCCATCTCCATGAGCCAATTCCATCAATCTCCAGCAGGGGCACTGACTTGCCCCTAACACTGAGGGGGTGCATCACATGATGCATCATGTGACATAATGTGGCAGGCCCCACCCGGCACACACCAGGCAGGGGCAGGATGCATGCCCCCACCATCTCCCGCCTGATGAGTGCTTGTGCAGTTCCAGGGCACCACGCTGCCTGACAAGGAGAGCCTGCTGATGGCGCTCTCACTGCTGCCCAGCCTGCCACTTCCACCTCCACCTCTGCCTTGGCCTGGACTGTCCTCCTCCTCCTCCTCCTCCTCCTCCTCCTTCTCCTTGGGGTGGCTCAGGGGCGATTAGAGCAGCAGGCGCGCAATGCCACCGCTGTCTTCATATATGAGCACACTGCTGGGGCTGAGGAGCAGGAGGCAATTGCCACAGTGGGGAAGAGGGAGGCTTGCAGGCCCTTCTGCAGCTGCCCACGCTGAGGGTTCCTTAGAGCCCTCAGTGCATCTTGCCCCTGCCCCCGTGGCAGTGGGGGGTGGTGGCCCCCTCAATATTGGGGGGCTCAGCCCCCCACCCACAAATATTGAGGGGGCCCAAGCCCCTTCCACCCCCTATAGTTGGTGCCACTGATCTCCAGAGAGACCCAGGTTCAGCTCCCTGTTTAGCCATGAATCCCACTGGGTGACCCACTGCCAGATAGGACTGTTGAAGATAGAATGAAGGAAGCAGGGAGATATGTAAAGTCACCTTCAGCTTCTTGGAGGAAAGTCAGGACGTTAAGTGTTGTAAAAGAAATGAATCCCACCTCAAAACCTGCTTTATTCGCCTCGTCTTCATCCCTATGTAAATGAAGCAGATACTCCCAACTCCCACCCAATTCTTTCAATTCACACCTTTTCTAGAAAGAATGCAGATGGAAGTGGGACACACACACACACACACACACACACACACACACACCCCAATCAGAGCTCTTTGCAGCTTATATGATGCTGGAGGAGGGCATGAATTGCCGGCAAGAACCTTGGACCAGAAACAACACTCTTCGTCCTAGGAAGGAGAGAGCACTGCAGCGTTTTGTGACATTTCTATATACCAAGTCTCCAAGGCAAGTGGCGATCCTGATGAAGTGGACTGCATCTGTGGAGTCTCATGCCACCCCTGATGAATCAGCCTTTAGGGCACCACAAGATGCTCTCCCAGTGACAGGCTAATGATGCTTCTCTTCTGGAATCCCCTTTCCCCCAATACCAAAATTTAGATCTTCTTGACAAGTTATTATGTCATTTCAAGACCAGGGTATTATTATTTTTCAGGGCAGACAACAATATGAGAGTAGAACGTTTGGTGCTAAAATTATCAGCAGCCTCATACTGAACCATATCGGAGGACCGCCTCACTCATTTTTCTGACCCGCAATACACACACTCCCTCTGCTTACATTCACAAATCTTTTACACTCGTGTTTTGCTTGTGTGTGTGTGTGTGTGTGTGTGTGTGCGCGCGCGCGCGTGCATGGATGTTGTGGTTTTTAAAAAAAATAGAAAAAAGGAAGGAAGGAAATTTTCACATTGCAGATTCAGTCAGGCGGAGGACATGACTTGTGTAATCCTAATAAATCAGAAGTTTCCCAAGTGGCAGAAGCAACAGGGGAACAGGGAAGGAGCAGAGCTTCATGTTGACCTTAGCAAGAGCTTATCGAGAAATGATGTCCTCTTAAACAGACTCCTGTAGAGATGTTCTGCATTTCCTCTGACAAATGGTGAGTGCCCCTGACGGCAACATTCCTAACAGAACAGGGCTGATTTAGCAATGCACAGGCTGCCCATTATCTCGAAGAATAAAAAGGCCATTTAAAGAGAAAATCCCTGGGACACTTGGACCACTGGATGCAGCATATATATATATATATATATTTGCTTTCGTAGATTTTCACGGGTACAGGAATGCAGGTTTTGGTGTCCTCGGGTGTCTTCCCGTGTAAAAGTTGGGGTGTCTAGGCGACGTTTCGACGAGGTCTCACTCGTCATCTTCAGGCTGGTGCTTTCGGCTTCTTCTTGCTCTGTTCCAGTAACAAGAAGCCGAAAGCACCAGCCTGAAGATGACGAGTGAGACCTCGTCGAAACGTCGCCTAGACACCCCAACTTTTACACGGGAAGACACCCGAGGACACCAAAACCTGCATATATATATATATATATATATATATATATATATATATATATATCCCATCTGGTTCCACCAAAGCTATTAACTACACTGGGAAAAAATATCTCATTTGCAGGACAAATGTTGACTTTAATCAGTTATAAACAGCCCTCTTTTTCGTCAGGGGTATCCGATAAAAGCCAAGTTAGCTTTCTTTCCATCCAACACGAATGCCCATAAATCTGATATTCCCAATGTTATCAATTTTGGGGCTTCCAGCATTTCCAGCTTTGCCTTTAGGATCATAATGCTGCACATGACGGTACTTGTCAGAGCACCTAGGCATCTAAAAGCACACCGATTAAATTAAACAATCTGTTCTCTTATTAAAAAAATAATACCCTTGTCAGAAAAACTTTGCATGCCAAGATTACAACCTGTCATTATTGTGCCCTGTGCTTGAGCACATATTTTTTAAAAAAAGTATCTCTAATAAGATCTACAAATCTTTGTCCCTCAGACAGCTTGCTTTATTGTGTTGGTAAAGATAAAAAGAAGATTTAAATAGGTTACTGCCCTCGGGAAGGATGGAAACACTACACAAAAAAGGGCTGAGAGGTCATTTTTATTTTATTTTATTTTTGGAATGTTAATAAAAGTTTTCATAAAAAATGATGGGCCTCCAAGAATAATGTCTGGGCATAAACTCTAATAATAAAAGGATGTTTTCTGCTGTGGTACGCAGTGCGTAGGTTTGATCCATCAAGTTCTTCGTTTAATGGACTGCAGGACAACTTGAGTTGACGGCCACTATGGGATTTTAATAAGAGAAACTTGGTGCAGAAGATTCACCTTAAGATCACCTATTATGGTGCAAGTTTGACAAATACAGAGTGCTAGCTCAGTGTTTGGCTATTATGCGAATGCGCTATAACTCCCCATAACGGTCAATTTATTTGCCAGAAAGTCATGCAAGTAAACAATTCTAAACACCCCCATGGTGCAAGATTCAATGCTAGCTTCCTGGCTTGCCATGGTTTTCTCAAAAGTGAGAGCCTTGCTTAAGTGCACATATGAATTCCCAGCATGAATATACCTTTAATTATGGAGGTTTAGCATGATGCTAACAATGGCTGGTGCTACCCAGAGTAACCTAGTTCCACTAGTCTTTGAAAACAGGGTCCAAAGGTGATTTGCAAACCCTGGTTGATAGGCAACCCATTCATTTATTCGTATATTGTTTATTAACTGCATTTATATCCCACATTTTCCTCCAGGAAGCTCAAGGTGGAATACATGGTTCTCCCCCTCCTCATTTAAACCCACAACAACCCTGTGGGGTAGGTTATGCCAAGAGTCATGACTTACCTAAGGTCACACCCAGTGAGCTCATCATGGAGGCGGAGCATAGACATCTTGTGTCCTTACATGTGGGTTGGCCATACCCAAAAACACAAGACTCTGAGCAGTTAATGTAGCCTCTGTGTAGAATTAGGAGCAGAAAGCGGAAAGAAAATTGCCCACCTGATCCAGCATCTTGTTCTCACAGTGGCTGAGCAGATGCCCAGGTGAGAAAGATGCAAGCAGGAGCTGAGCACAAGAGCACTCTTTCCTCCTGTAGCTTCCAGATATTCAGAAGCATTGCTGCCTGAAACCATGGAGGCAGAACATAGACATGGTAACTAGTAGCCATCCAGTAGGAAGTCATATCCGGCAAGATGTCCTGGAAAAACCAGTAAATCCTGGTTTTGTGTGAAAGCACAGTGGCCATTTTGGGTTTCATGATCTCATGTGATTTTGTCCTCCCCTTTCCCCCCCAAAAAAGTACCATACTTTTCCATCTATAAGACTCCCCCATGTATTTGGGGAGACTCAAATTTAAGAAAATGGGGGGGAGGAGATGTTGAGCTTTTTAAAGGGGGGATTGCCAAAAATAGTGCACGCATCGCAAAATCCACCTCCCGTTTGTCCCATCGCTGGCAGAAGCTGCCAATCGCCTGCCCAACTGCTGGAGCACATCTTTTGGGCTCCATGATCTCTTACGGGGCACATGACTCATGTAGGAGCACAGCCGGGAAGACACGTGTCCCAGTTTTGGGACACAACATGTAGGAGGGTGTGGGAAGCTGTTCTGGGTTGTTTGTTTGTTTGTTTGTTTGTTTGTTTGTTTACAGAACTAAACCCCCTTTTGCGATAGGTTTGCAGGGAATCACCTGCTGAGCCAAAAGCAATAGGTTCCCAACTGCAATATCTGAATTGATAAGAACGGAGGTGTTTCACCTGAATTTCCATGCCTTTCACATCCTAATTACAAAAGATGAGTGGGGAGGGGGGAACCTGGCTATGCTCTGTCTTTCACATCTCATTACATTTATTTGGCTTTATTACTAATTCTGTGTTAATATAATTTTCACCTTGGGAACGACATTTCTTTTCCTTTTCCTTTTAATCTAGTTAATCTGCTACATGAAACTCCTAAAGCAGGAAGTCCTTGATCACTGCATCATATTTCTCTGGGTATTTTAAATGACACTCGCCATATTGTTGCAAGGAGGCTCTATCAGCCAGGAGCTCTCTGGAGGGGTGTTTGTGTATCTCTCTCTCTCTCTCTCTCTCTCTCTCTCTCTCTCTCTCTCTCTGTGTGTGTGTGTGTGTGTGTGTGTGTGTGTGTGTGCCTCTGCCTCTGCCTCTGCTCAGGTTCCTGAAAGAGGGCTTTTTTGTTTTTTGTTTTAATCTAGCCTGGTGGCCTAGGGAGACGCACAAACAGAGGCTGCATGGAAAAGATCACCCTCGTGCATGGATCTCTCTCTTTCTCCCCTCCGACGCTGGCGCTTTTCATTTTACATCAGCGACATGCCCAATTACATGACATCGCCAATGTACCTTAATCCCTGTTACCTTACCTTTTGCCACTTGTTAGTGGTGCAAACCTCCAAAGGATTTGTGGCGTCGCAAAGACACTTTGGATTGTACAAGTTCTGTGAGCAGGTCCCTAAAGGAGACCGGGAGAAAGGAAGGAGTAGCAGGAGCTTACGCACTCGCCGTGAAATGCCAACCCAGAGGACAAGCTCTCTAATCCCACCAATGATGTCCCAGCCCCATGATGGCTACCAGCCGACAATGCCCACAGACCCCAATCCATTTTTATTGTATTCCAGCTGCAGTGCTATATTTCCTGCCTCCCCTTAGCACCGCACATACAGTGTACTTGAAAACAAAAATCCATACTATTGATCCCGCAATGTCACCACAATTATTCTTTTGAAACAGCCATTGAAAACAAATTACATCTGCACTGCCTTTTCATCCGATTGCTCCGGGTGAGCAATGCTCACGGTGGCCCCCAGCGCGCTTGGCGTTAGCACTGTGTCACCGAAGACAGCCCGGCACGAGGGAAGGAGGGAATTCAAGGAGAAAATAAGAACTGCCGGGAGCATAACTTGAAACGGGGAGGGGAGGAAGTCAAATTAAGCAGGTCACCAAAGGCCGCCACGTTGCTTGATGCCACATTCAAATGTTGCACGGCCGTCTGAGGAACATAATGATACGAGCAGAGCACGGCAACTAGAGGACTGGGCCTACCCTTCTTTCTCTCTCATTTTCTGCCCCTCCTCTTCCTTCCACAACACGAGAAGATACTGAACTAATTAGATTTTATGCAGACTGAACCGAAACCGTAAAGGCCTCAACATCCCAGCCCTTTTAGCGCCTGGGTACACACACAAATTAGGCGGCCATCTTGTTTACTGATCCAGCTTCTGGTTCCTTCCTTTTTAAAAAACAAAACAGCAGCCTGATCAAACAGAAATTTAGCAAGCGTCTTTTAGCATCTGTTAGCTTTGTACGTGTAGCCAGTTGCAAAGGGGGGATGGATGGCATTCTCGTTTTAATATACTTGCTGCTTTACAGAGTATATAACAAATGAGGAGTCCACCCTGTGCCCATGGAAGCTTACATTTCAAAATCTAACAGAGGGAGCAGAGGATGGCAGGGGCAACAAAAGAAAAGTACGTGTGATCCAAAAGGGTGTGTAGTGTGTGGTGTGTAGTGGCCTAAATTCCAGTTAAGATCAGATAGTGACCCTCCCTGTTAATTTCGGGCACCTCCGTAAGACTTTATTTTAATTTTGGCTGGAACTTTAAATCTTCTCTGACATTACTGTTAGCTTTTAATTCATGATATGTCTGTTGCGTCTGTTGAGCTTTCTATACACTGTTTAGTGTTTGGTCCTTTGTCGGATTTTTTTACACAGAGGTTGAATGGCTGGGGATTCTTTCACTGTGATCCTTGCATCAGCAGGGTTTTGGACTAGATGCCCCCCTGGCTCCCTTCCAACTTTACAATTACATGATACAATGATTTTATGTTGGCACTTTGGAAGCCACTCTTCACCCTTGGTTGGCAAAATGAGGACCACTTGACACCGTCCAACCAGAGGACTCTAATAATGAGGGTGGCAGTAAATGCTTCTAAATACAGTTGCCAGAAAGTCCAGGAGAGGTGAGCAGTCATGTGCTTGGAGGTTTCCCATTTGTACATCTGTTAGAAGAAGATGTTGGATTATAAGGGCCATTGGCAGGTTCTTCTTGTATTCTTTAAAAAAAATAATCATGTGTATTACTTAGGCAATTCAGGTGAATTGTTTCAAACCAACTCAAGTACTGAAAAATGCCAAATATATCTCTTTATGTGCTTTGCTTTGTGATATCCATTCTCCACCTTAAAAGATTCCACGCAACTTAAACAGGAGATTGGGAAGTGGGGAGTCAAAACTGCAACCATGACATTTTCTGAGCATGAGCTCAGGACATGATGAGCAATAACATAATCATAAAACACTTGTAAAAGCCTACTGGGTCAACCTCATGCAATTTGCAGGTTGATCAATGTCTCGGACATCGTAACAAGGCATCAAACCTGTAAGAGCAGCAACTAATTGTTATAAGACCCATTTTATTTATAACTGAAAAGAGAACTGCTTTAGATAGGTATTAAAACAGTTGGGCAAGCAGTAGTTATCCAATGAAAGGAATATAAGAAGTGACCTTATAGCAGGTCAGACCTTTGATCTTTCTAACTCAGTATTGTTTACAGTAATGACCAGTGGCTCTCCAGAATTTTGAACAGTCTTTCCCAGTTCTGCCTGGAGATGCTGGAGGCTGGACCTCAGAGTTTCAGAAGTTCCCATCAGGCTTGAAAATGAAGACATCTTGACTCTAAAAATTCAGGATAGTTGCTCTTCTGGGAGGATGCAATGATTATAGGCAACTCTGCATTTTGATTGCCCAGTTCATTTATCCATGGTGTTGTCTCAACCTGGTGAGCACTGCAGCAGAAGCAAGCAACTCTTTTCCTGTCAAAATTCTCAAACATGGATCAGACCTCTCAAAGTACTCCAAGAGAGAACATGGCTACCTGCTCTGGAATAGCTCTTTGGGGCATTTTGGAACCTGAGACCCGTTGTGTTGTGGAAACCATGTGCTCTACCACTGAGCCAAAGCTCTTCCCTAATACTGTCTGGGGTTGGCATCAGTCAAACAACCTCTGGAGGGTACTTCATAGGCAATCTACATATCATCTGGTCATGTTGCCAGGTGTTATTTACCAGATTCAGCTCATCTTTACAGTCACTGCTTCCTAGCTCATTCTTGCAGCAGTGAAAATGCCCCTTTGAAATGTTATGAATAGTTTTCCCCCTCTGGAAAACGTATACACATACATATTTCATTCCAGAGGCAAGCATTAAAACATTTGGCCACCCTAGTCAAGGGAAAATTCGTTTGCTCAACTTTGACCACACAAGTCACCATGGTGGATTCCTGCAGCATGGAAATGCTAACTTTGGAGTATTAAGAAAACCAATAGCCTTGTTGACATGAGCATGGGATTCTAACCCCTGAAGCCTCCTGATATGAAGCATTGATTTTTCTGTCTGGGTATGGTTCTAAAGCCATTCATTCTGAATGGTCAGGACTCACAGGCTCAAAACGCGCGCGAGAGAGAGAGAGAAAAATCTGTTCTCTCCAGTTTTACCTCCAGGCAAAGTTGAGGAATAAACTCTACATTTTGAGATATGAGTTGTTCAAGCTGCATTTAGTGAAAGCTTATTGCATTCACACACACACACACACACACACACACACACACACACACACACACTTCATTTTGTCAGGGAGTCAAACTGATCTGGACCAAATCCTAAACCAAACCTTTATTGCTCTTGTTATTTTCCCACCACTTCTGAACTGGAATAGGAAACACTGCCTATCTGACCACACATTCTAAGCCTAGATTCTTTGGATTTTACATGTATAATCCAGATTGAAATATTACACCCACGCAATGACGTGATGCTCCATGGACATGGGAGAGAAAAGCAAGGGAAGAAAAACAAGCTTTCTTGTCCCATAAACATAGATGAATGACCCAGGCAAAGTTCATCATTGCAATCAGTCTAGCCAGAGCTGGCCCTACCATTAGGCAGAGGGAGGCAGCTGTTTTAGGCAACTGATTTTGGGTGTCAGGAAAGGCCAGGAAATGATTGGTTATTTGATTTATTATGGGTGCATTATGTGGTTGTACTTTTCTGCCTCAGATGCCAAAATAATTTAATGAACTTGAGGTACTATGGCTATGCACCTTGAACAGGGAGCATGGATTATTTTTGGCTCTGCCTCAAATTGCCAGTGTGGTGTAGTGGTTAGAGTGTCAGAATAGGACCTGGGAGACCAGGGTTCAAATCCCTACTTGACTAGGGTTGCCATATTTCAAAAAGTAAAAACCAGGACACTCCGAAAGTTGTTGAGCCAAAATAGCTCAATTTTTCAATTGATTTTTTTCTAAGATCCAGGACAAAATGCCGCCTTTCAGAAATTTCCCCCAGATGTCAATTCTACCTTTGAAATCATGGTAATGTTTGGGAAAATCTGGACATATGGTAGCCATGAACTTGACCATGAAGTTCACTGGGTGAGCCAGTCATTGCCTCTCAGCCTCTTACAAGGTTGTCATGAGGATTGAATGAGGAGGAGGAGGACCATGTACACCACCTTCAGCTCCTTGGAGAAAAAGGTAGAATGGAAATTCAACAAATAAATGATAAATCTTGAGCCAGTCCTGATCTGAGCCCACAAAAACTGATTCTGGCCAGGGTATTCAAAGTTACCAGACTTCTGTTACTTGAACCACAGCTTAATTGGAACAACTTCAGGTTATAACTAAGCCCTGAATACTTTGAACTCTTCACACAGTACAGTTTTGCAAGATCCACCAACTTGGGTGGCTTTAAAAGATTAGTGACACCCTCGTGATTATGTTCCACCGCCATTTTTAGAAAGCCACTTCCGAGCTCGAGAGGAGGTGGGGTTGCGGGCTTCACGCCCTCCCCACATGCGTGGGGGCTGACTCACAGCCCCCGCGAGACTAAGGGAATCCTCGGCCGTGTCATCCCCCTTGCCAGCAATCGGCTGGCTTGGGAGGCATGGCCTGCGCTATTTAGGGCCGGTGTGGCCAAGGATCTCCCTCTTTCTGCGCCTCAGCTGCTCTGGTTTCCCACCCTCCCGCCCTTTAGGTCTGGCTCTCTGACATTGCTATGGACCTCGGTTGGTCGCCGTTAAGGGGCCTGGTAGGAATTTTTTCCACTTGGCAAACTGGCTCCGCCATTTGGTTTTTCGCCTACCTTGTAGCAACTCGTCACAACTTCCTTGGTATTGGCGGCTAGGCATTGGTAAGGGTATTGTTATGTAGATGAGAGGGAGGGAGGAAGCGCCATCACCTCCCCCAGTTTGAAGGGTTGTCCGGTAAAGGATTCCGGGGGGCGTGGCCCTGTCTGAAGCCTATGGAGGTGAAGGCCCAAGGCACGCCCCCGAGCGGTGACCCCGGGGGAGATCCTAGTTGATGTGCACCGCAGGACTCCCCCTACTGGTGGTTAACCCTTCCCGGACTTCAAGCAATCAGGCTGAAGCCGGTTAGATGGTAGGACCAATGCCTAAGCCAATACCGCTCATTACCTGTAACCAATAAAGTTGTGGCCAATTTTCACCCATTAACCTAAAATACTGTGTTGTGTGTTTTATTTCCAATGGGGGGAGGCGGGAACTCACCACGCAACCAGTATACCCAGTTGCTGGGAATCACAAGGGGGGGGGGAATCCTGTCACACTCATGTGCTTGTGGGCTTCTCATTGGGGCATCTGGTTGACCACTGTGAGAACAGGATACTGGAGTAGATGGGCCTTTGGCCTGATCCAGCAGGGCTCCTCTTAGGCTCCCATATTTTGCTTTCCTTGACCTGTAGCCTACTTGCAGCCACAGAATTCCATCTGCATGCTTTTAACTGGAGGAAATACCTTTGGAAGAGAAAGGTTGCTTGTTATTCTACAAATAAGATCATCCAGCTTACTTATTTCACAAATAACAGCCATGCTTACTTGTCATTCCTCAAATACTCCTGCCAGATGACTTGTTATTTCTCAGATGCATCCATGCCTACTCATTATTCCGCCGAAAGTAATTACGAGGTTTCCACACTTGTTATTCCTCCTGGTTTCCTACCACTGGGCTTGACTTAGCATTTGCTCATGTGCTGCCGATACGCCTCCCTGCCAGCCCCGTTTTTTTACAGCTGTGTTGACATGTTTGCTCCCCTCCGAGAAGCAGGAAAAGGACAATATTAAATGTGCACTTTCATAAAGACAAAGGACACCTTCCTCTATTTCTCTCCACCTCTTAGTTTTCATAGTTCTATGAGACCCAGTGTGGTGTAATGGTTAGAGTGTCGGACGAGGACCTGGGAGACTAGGGTTCAAATCTCCACTCAGCCATGAAACTCACTGGGTGACCTGGGGCCAATCGCTGCCTCTCAGCCTAACCTACCTCACAGGGTTGTTGTGGGGATAAAACAAGGAAGGGGAGACATATGCATGCCACCTTGAACTCCTTGGAGGAAATGGGGGGCTATAAAAAAATAATCATACACTGGAACCTTGGTTCTCAAACGGCTTAGCTGACGAGCAAATTGGCTCCTGAGGGCCGAAAACCCGGAAGTAAGTGTTCCGGTTTTCAAGCGTTTTCTGGAAGCTGGACACCATCCTTATTTTGAGTAAATCTAATATTTTACACACACACACACACACACCTTTCTTAATTTTGAAAGAGGCTTCTATTTCCAGATGTTAATATTAGCGATTAAGATCTCTTCTTTGTTCCAATATTTTAGAATAGGGATGTAGAATGCCAGAGTAGTGTAGAGGTTAGTGTGTCAGACTAGAACCTGGGAGAGGCCAGGGTTCAAATCTTCACTCAGCCCTGAAGCTTGCAGGGTGTGACCTTGGGGCCTGTCACTGCCTCTCAGCCTAACCTACCTCACAGGGTTGCTTTGTGGGAATTAAGTGAGGAGAGGGAGAACCATGTTATGCCACCCTGAGCTCCTTGGAGAAAATGCAATAAAAATAAAATAAACAAGCAAACAAATGCCTGGCTTTCTAGATGTTGTCGGACTACCGCTAGGGCTGGTGACAGTCAGACGGCATCTGGATTGCCAAAAGTTCCCCATCCCTGAACAAGAATGTAGAGTGTTTTCTAGAACAGATGTTGAGCCGCGATAGCATATAACTGCCTCTACGGATGCGCCATTCCTGAGAATTATATTAAAAGTACCCTCGGTGTACACAGAAGGATAGCTACACGTATACTAAAAATATAAACTCCTGGATTTATGTATTTTAAAATATCAAACACACATACGCACGCACACTCGCATTCTAATCCCAAGACTATATTCCTGTTTCCTCTTCATTCACCTACATACCTAGCACTTCAGCGCAAAAGCTTCTGTGTATTTATTATTACAATACTGCTCTGACTTTTGAAGTAGATGGACAAATGATTTAGAAGCGGAGAGAGGCCTGAACCAAAATAATAATAATAATAATGCGCTGGATTCTTTTTTTTTCTCCCCCCCCCCCTCTTTTTAGCTTGATTAGCCAAGCCAATGGAAAACTCTAGAAAACGCACACAATTATTTTAACTGTCATCGACTGGCAATTGTAATTGACATGATTTGTACGAGACGCGGTGTAATAACTGAATATATTAAAAAAAAAACCGTGCGGCTTGATTACCAGGCAAACATTACTAGTGCCACAATATTATTAACAACACAATTATCGTGGCATCCCTAGGACACGCTCTTAGCACTTCGATGCATTAAGCGAGCCTTTGCTAACGAAGAAAAAATTAAAGTGCAGCAAATTTCAAAGCACCGGTTGTGCCCAATATCATTAAAAATTTATAAAACCGGGGCCCCCTCCGCCGCTCGCTCCACCCCCAATACTACCAGCGGCCCCCCCCCCCCGAACATGACAAGTGTTTGGTTTAAATGAAGATCAGCCAGGAGGAAAGAGCCGAGATCTCTTATTCTTTGTCTCTTCTCCCCTCGCTCCTCTGTTCTCTCTCCGGCTTCCTCCCACCCACCCACCCCCAACCGCCAGGCACCTCCATCCAGCTGAAATATGTAACCATTACAGAGTGACAGCTTGACACACAGTGACCTGTCAGAACATTCATCTCTCAATGTTTTATTTTAGTGAGGAGCCATGCTGCAGAAAGAAGAAGGGGAAAAAAATAAGCAAGTTGTTTCAAGGCTTGGAGTGAGATCAAACATTTCTGGCATCCCCACTTACCAGACCTTTGATTTACAATGGATCTGTCAGGGGCTGATTAGACAGTGTGTGTTTAAAAACCTATAGATGTTGCACAATCACACAAGAGCCCACCTTCTCCCTTTCTTTTTCCCCCTCTTCCACCAAAGCAGGCAACATTCCCCCTCCCCTCTTTGTCTGAATGACATGGATAAGCTGGTTACATTACAGAGACACACACACACACAGAGAGAGAGAGATACTTGCTTATACCTTGCAAGTGGGAGATACTTAGTGTTAAAAAGAAAAGAAAAAATGGTACCAGCTGCCACGGAACAGCTCATTTGGGGATGAGATTCGCTCTTCTTGTGTTGCTGCTGCTGTCCATAGACAGCCTTCAACAAGCTGGTGCCCCCCAGATGTTCAGGACCACAACTTGGGATGGGTGAATCGGTCCATTTCAGATTTCCCCCATTTCTCATTCTTCCCATCTCAAGTACACCACATTCCCACATCTTTTTGCAAAAAATAAGCAAACAAATTTTAAAAATCCATGGAAATCCACCCATGGTTCTGTTACAAATTTCTCCTAGTGTATACATTCTTCTGCATGAAATTTTGCCTGACATGCACATTTTTGTAAAGCAGTTTCCCCAAGCACACTGCATCTTTGCATGTAACTTTCACTCATCTATGCATTTTTGTAGGCACACTTTTACCCCAGTATTTGCCTTCTTTTTTTTTTATGCATTACCTGATCAGAGAACTGCATTGCAAAATTTGGAGAAGTGCAGATTTTGAAAGACAGGCGTATTTCAGTTTGAAAATTGCTGTGGAAAGTGCTGGCTAGGCGCAAGTGCAAACTAAATCAAATTTCTCTCCCATCTGTGGCTACAACTCCCATCTTCCCCAAGCAACCCATCTGAGGGGAGGGTAGCCCAAACATCTGGAGGGCTCCAGCTTCGCAAAGGCTAGTAAACATTATGCCAGATTGGATTCGTTTACTCTTGCTTTTCAACACTCATAGTTATAATAGGCTGTGGAGGTAGGATGAGTAAAGCTGTCTCTTCTGTTCTTTTCTATTTTGCATTCATCTCCTGTTTTCTTTGGTTTTTTTAAGAGCCCTTTGTAAAAACATATTTAAATAATATGCATTTAAATGTGAAGTTTCTCTGAAAAAGTTTGTGTGCTTTCTCTGAAACTATGTATTTAAATACATGAAATATTTAAAGATGCATTTTCTCTGAATGTATATTTGGTATCTATTTTTCTCTGCATGTAAGTATTTAAATGTGTTTAAACCAATGCTTAAATGACTACTTTTATTTTATTGCATTTGTATCCCACCTTTTTCTCCAAGTAGCTCAAGGTGGCACAGATGGTCCCACCTCTCCTCATTTAATCCCTACGACAACCCTGTGAGGTAGGTTAGGCCTCAGAGACAGTGACTGGTGCAAGGTCTCCCAGTGAGCTTCATGGCTGACAAGGATTTGAACACTTGTATCCCAGGTCCTACGTTTTAACCACTATGCTCTGTATTGTGACCTTTCAGAAAGCATACAATCTAGTCTAGTGCATAGCTTAGATCCAATCTTTGCATTGTCCAAGAAGTGTGTTTTGGGTGATTTTGTATGGGAATTATTCAAGTAGCCCAATGTGGATAAGGCATCAGCAGCAGCTACAAGCGAGGCCAGTATAAAATACATGTTCACTGGCAGCATATGACTGTTGTTGCTTTTTTTATTTAAAAGCTGCAGGTATTGAAATATTTTCAGCGTCTTACAGTTTTGGTGCCTGTAATTGTGGCCAACGTAATTGGGAGAAAAGACCTGAAATATATGGTTTCCATTTGTATCTAGAAGAAAACAGCAGGATTTGTGCCTCCCATTAACACGTGTAATTCCTTAAGACTATATCGTGGCATATGGCTCATTGTAGGAAATTATAAATACATGTCTTTGGAGAGCTTCTGGTTGTAAATTTGGTGCTTTGTACATCCATAACAATGCAATCTGACAAATGTAATTTATGTAATATTGAGTTAATACTGTATTATAAAATTAGCTTTCTGTAGTAAAGCTGTAATTTTTAAAGAGAAAGACAATATGGTGAAGCAAAAAAAAAAACAAAAAACAAAACCAACATTAGCATTTTATGAAAAGTAAAGCTAATCTTCCAAAAGTCTGTTTCTGTGATTTATTATAATGTGAGATTTATGACTATCGGTATATTTAATCAATCACTAACTTACAAATGCATAGCAGAAGTGCCATCCAGGATGGGTCCCAATCCTCCTGGAGCCAAGAGGCTCGGTGAAGCAAGAGGTATTACCTGAGTAAGTCCCATGTGCTTTGGTATGACAAAAATCCTCCTAGCTCCCAATATTAGGGCCGGCACCAGAAGTTGGCATTGTCGGGGACCTGCCAGCCCCACCTAGCTAATGTTCCATTGAAGGGGCCCTGACCCTGCCTCTGCTCATTCTCCTGGCTGCCCCTCTCTGCTCACCTGCCTTCCCCGTGAGTAAGCTGTGACGATAGCAAGGGAAAGTAGCAACAGTCGCCACTCCCTTTGCACTAGGCTCCAGTACAGTCAGGTCCTAGAAGGAAAAGACGAGTGAATGGGGAGTATGGATGTGGGTGAGAGGAGGCTTACTCAGAGACAAGGTCAACCAAGATTATCAAGGCTATGGAAACCAAGCTTTGTGAGAAACTGTTGAGGGAATTGGGCTGTTCAACATGGAGAAGAGAATACTGAGCGGTGATAGGTTAACCATCTTCACATAGCCGAATAGCTGTCCCATGGAAGATGAAACAAGCTTGTTTTCTGCTGCTCCAGAAGGGAGGACCTAAACCAATGCATTCCAACAACAGTAAAGGATATTCCAACTAAGCATTAAGAAGAAATTTATGGTGGTAGCTGTTCAGCCGTGGAACAGACTCTTTCAGAAGGTGGTGGACTCTCTTTCATTGGCAGTTTCTAAACAGAGGTCGGATGGTAATCAGGGATTCTTTAGCTATGATTCCTGTATTGACTAGTCTGTGTTAAGCTAGATGTCCCTTTGGGGAGCGATGACCTGAGGTGTTTCAGCACCTGGAGGCAAAACACCCCACTGCTGCTCCTGCGGTAGGGGCACAAACTTCATAAGGAGACTCCTCTGCCAGGGAGTGAGGAGATCCTTTCCTGCCCTCCCGCTGGACAGTAGGGCTTTGTATCAACTCCTCCCTTCAGGAGATGCCAGTGCAAAGTTCCATCACACCACCTAAAAGAGGAAGAAATCCCAACCACCCAGCCAGCAGCAAATCTGGGTGGTGTGACTCCTTCTCTCTTGCCAACTCATCAGGAGGGGAGGCATTCCATAGAGCTTTGCCACCAGGCCATCTCTGCCCCTAAAGGATGGGGAGACCAATAGCTAAGCTTGGCGGAGGAATGGGGCACCATCCCTTGCGGGGGGGTCACCTGAGGTGGCCACCTCACCCAGCCCATGAGCAGGCCAGCTCTGCCTTGTGGTCTCTTCCAACTCTACAATTCTATTATCCTTCTCAAGCGACCCACAAACCTCAAACGTGAAAGGCTCTCTTAAACCACTTGTGACCATGGGTCTACTGAGCTCAGTATTATCAAACAGGGCACTCCCAGACCTTTCTGAAAATGATGGGGATTGGACCATGGACCTCCTGCATGCAAAGCAGTTGTTCCACCACTGAGCTATGACCCTTCAGCCAGCGCTGACTAGTCTAATGCAGTTTTCAAAGTTTGTACCTTCAGGGAAGTCTCCCCACATCAACTTTATTCATTTTATCTATCTGTCTTTTGAACTCATCCTCCCTCCTGGCTGACAAGCCTTCAAGGTGGCTGACGACAATCAGATCAGCCGAAACAAAGATCAAAACATGAAATCAAATTGGAAAGAAAGCAAATTGTCAATGAAAAATCTGGGGAATATAGAACAATATTTTTACTTTGAAGAATATCATAGCCAGGCACCTCCATAAGATAGGATGCCATTCCTATTCACCACCCACTCAACCTCTGAAAGTGAAGGCATGTAGGGAAAAGATTCGCTGCTCAGTGGTCTGAATACAAATGGTACCGGGTTCATTCACTCATATCTGAAACCCTGGAGATCCCCTGTGGAGTTCCTCCTGAGCTTGATATGTTCTGATCTGGTGCAGAATAGGGCCTCCTATGGATCTTCTCCAATTGATTTTCTAGTAGCTTCTGGTACCCAAAGGTCTATTGCCTCTGGATACAGAGGCTCTATTTAGCCATCATGGCTGAAAACGTAGATAGACTGTTGCTCCATGAATGTGTACCATCTCCTTTCAAAGGAGCCAGTGGACATCACTGCATCTTAAAGCCATGAGTTAATTCTAACTCAATCTTAACCCCAGGCATGTAACTTTGTTTGGTTTCTTGCTTTACTTAACAAAATCTGTAGACCTCTTCGCTAAATAAAACCTCTACCTAACTTAACATATATGAATACATATATTTCCAAAATGTTCTTGTGATGTGACTAAGCCTGTCCTTATATAAGCCCTGCTCTGCACTGTTATAACACTGAAAATAGTCATGACTTCTCCCCGCCCTCCAAGTATCCCAGGAATTGTGCTTGTTAAGGGTGTTGGGAGTCATTTGGAGACCCCCTATTTCCCCTCGCAGAGCTACAATTTCCAGGGAAGAGGGCTTCATTCCTAAACACTTGCATAACAAAGACATCTTAATTCTACCTTAGCATGATACTAGATCTTATTAGCCTGCAAAGAAATCATGGCAGCAAGTAAAATAAAGATATTATACAAGGAGATACAATGTTTTTGGTTTCCTTTAGCAGGTCCCAAAACCGTCTCCCTCTTCTCAACTTATTTAACCAGTTAAACACAAACAAATGGAAGTTTCCATGCATGTTGCCTCCGAGAGAATTACTTTTCATTTTTTAAGAGTGGTTTTCCATCAGTACAAACCTTTTCCTTTGCCTTATGCACCAGCAAACATACTGATACAATTTAAAGGTCATGTTCTTTTCAAACTGACAAGACCCTCCAAAATTTTGACGAGAGTCCCTCCAAGAATCGCACCGCACAAGCGGAAAGGAATTAAGTAAAGCATCACTTGATGTAAGCTCAATCATGTGAACTGATTAGAAAACGTAACCAGGGAGAGAACTGATCCAAAGTGTGACGGACAACCTTTCAAAGGAAGGAGATGTCAGGTTGATAATAATAAGCCAGTACCAGATAGGGAGGGGAAAACAGAGGGTCAAATAAATAGAATTGCCTTCAGATACTTCTCTTTAAAGGCCCATTCCTCCAACTTCCTTCTCCCTCGCCCCTTTTTCATGCGGTGCAATAATGCACGTGATTGTGACATTTCATCTCTGGAACCAAAATTAACTGATGATCAGCAAGTGGTGTAATCTGGTAGGTGACGCTTGCAAAACCATGTTCTAATCTTCCAAGTTTTTCTCCCTCTCCCCTTACACTAGAACTCGTGGACATCCAATGAAGCTGGATTTTGGAAGACTAACAACAGATGCAGCACAAAGTTAAACTAGGGAAATCGCTCCTGCAGGAGGCAGTAATGGTCACCAACCTAGATGGCTTTAAAAGAGCATTAGACAAATGCATGGAGGAGAGGGCTATCAATGGCTTCTAGCCACAATGACTATGGTCTATTTCCACAGTCAGAGGCAACAATGCTTGCTGGAAACTGCAGGAGGAGAGAGAAAGAGTTATTGCGCTCTGGTCCTGCTTGTGGGTTTCTCATAGGCATCTGATTAGCTACTGTGAGAACAGGATGCTGGACCAGATGAGCGCCTTTGGCCTGATCCAGCAGGCTCTTCTCATGCTCTTATGACAGGGAAGGAAAGAGGAACAGATTTGCATGTGGTACCCTCATCTCTAAGAACCCCACATCCAAGATGCTCAAAACAACGAGACATCTCAAAGACACTTTTACATATTGGAGGATGGGGAATCAATCACATAAGGAAGGAAGGTGGTGTCATTAACGTGAGTTCTGAAAACTAGCTGCAAGATATTGTTTATGCTGTTTGAAAGCTTTCATTTCATGGAAAGATAAACTTCAGAGGACTAGCTGACACCTCTTGACTGGAGAACTATAGCAGACCCCCTTTGCTAAAGGGACTGGCATTCCACAGAGATGGAAGCAAAGGGAATATCCTCTAAATTTCTCCTTCGGTTGAACTCCATAGACCCCATTATAGTCATTAGTGAATTGCAAAATGCATCTATTAAGAATATATTTTTCCCTGCCAAAGAAGTCAGCAACATACACTCCATATGCTAAGGAAAGTGCAAGATGAGTAGAGAAACTAGTGATTATTTAGGCCCCAAATATTTGAAATAACACCTCCTTTCCTATGGATCTTCTCGGGTGTTGAGACCAACAGTGCCTCTTGGTAGCTCAGTGCCCTCAGAGGTTCAAGGGCTAGTGGTGGTCAGGAGAGGGCACTCTCTGTGGTGACCCCTAAGCTGCAGAATTCTCTCCCCAAAGAGGTGCACCTGGTACCCACCACATAAATGGGTAGGACACAACAATAACCTTTCCTAAATTCTTTGGCCAGGATGTATTGGAAATAATTTTGTTCACAATTTTTGTTAAGCTTTTCCTCTAAAATACACACACAGGCAGAGAGCAAAAAGAAAACAGCAATATTCTAGGTACAAAACCTGACTTTGGAGTTTAAATGTTTTGGATTCATTCATTCATTCATTCTGCTTTAACACATTAGGTTAATGTTCTACCATTAATGCTTCATCACTAATAACCCTGCTAAGCCCTAAACATAATCAAATGATCAATTGTAATACCTTCCATGCAATCGGGGAGCCACCATGACCTAGCACACGCTTTCCCTTGAATGTCTAGATAGGTGTCTTCTGCCTCTTTGGATATTGTAGAGTTGGAAAAGGTTCAGAAGAGGGCAAGCAAAATGATCAAGGGATTCCCTTTAGAAGAAAGGTGTGGCATTTAGGACTTTTTAGCCTAGAGAAAAGGTAAGCAAGAGGTGACACAATAGCAGTTCAAAAAAATATGCATGGTATGGAGAAAATGAAGAGAGAGAAGCTTTTCTCCCTCTTTCATAACTCTAGAACTTGTGGACAATTGATAAAGTTGAATGTTGGAAGATTCAGGCAGATGAATGAAGTACTTCTTCACGCAGTGCAGTGTTAAACTATGGCATTTTCTTCCACGGGAGGCTGTGACAGCCACCAAGCTGAGTGGCTTTAAAAGACAACAAATTCACAGAGGAGAGGGCTCTCAATGGCTACCAGCCATGATGGCTCTGCTCTGCCTCCACAGGAGGACGCAGCAATGCTTCTGAACACCAGTTGCTGGAAACAGCAGGAGGGGAGAGTTGCTCTTGTGCTCCAGTCCTGCTTGGGGTTTCCCACAGGCATCTGGTTGGTGACTCTGAGATCAAGGATGCTGGACTAGATGGGCCACTGGCCTGATCCAACAGGCTCTTCTTAGGTTCTTCTGATGGGAAAGGGACAGGGATACTTCCAAAAGGCAGCTCCTTCAAACATTCTCCTCAGTTTTATATACACTGATATTGCTCCTAAAGTAGAACTGATGTCTTAAGGATCCTTCCTTGTCCTATTCCTGAATCATTTTTCTCTTACCTTCCATGTATGGGAAGCTTCCTGATGACTGAGTCTGCCTGGGTCTTCAAGATGTTTCCACGGGTGAAGTTCAGCATGATGTTTGCATCCAATGGGTCTGTAATGATAGGAACATCAAGATATGGGATTGCGAGAAGCTTCCTTATGCTGAGTCAGACCACTGGTTCATCCGATTCAGTTTTGTCTACGATGTCTTGCAGTGGCTTTCCAGGGTTGCAGGGCTATCTCCCATCTCTACCTGGAGATGCCAAGAATTGACCTTCTGCATGCAAAGCAGATGCTCCACCACTTCTACCTTCTCCAGATCTTCAGGTGATCCCACAAGCAGCTATCACTCCCTGGGGAGAAGAAATGAAGCCAACATTGCAGCATTAATACACTCTTAATGCTGTTGATCATAGCAGCATCAACAACATTTTTGGAATGCAGAATCCCCCCACTTTTTTATTTTAACAAAGAAAGAACTAGGGATGAGAGAAAGTTTTAGTTCAGTTCAGATTTTATTGTGATCCCGCCTAATTTGCACTTTCTGAAACATAATGCAAACTGAAACACAGCCATCCTTTGAAATTTGCAAGTTTCTGAATTTTGTGAGGTGGATCTCCAAACCAATATTGTGTGCAGGAATGTGTGTATTGGGAGGAGTTGTGACTAAAAATGCATAGGCCAACAGAGATAACACACAAAAAGAATTATATCAGACAAAGCCTCTTGCAAAAATGTGTATATTGGGAGAGGTATGCATGGAAACACTAATGAATTTTCATGAGGGCTTTTTTAATTGTTATTTAAAGCAAACGGATGCAGAAATGTGTAGAACTAAAGTCTGGAAAAATGGGAAACCAGGAGAAATCTGAATTGACAGATCCATCTATCCCTATGAACCATGTGGTTCTTAAAACTGACTGTGCTCACCGTGCAGAATTGATCAGTAAGGAGACTGACTCCCCATCAAGAACTTGAGCCGCACAACCACTGATTAATTTTATAGCGCGTTATTAGGAGAGATACCTCAGCAAGTTTCTGACGGCCTCTTTTACCGCTGCCTCTTATGTCCTAAAAGCTATTGTGCTTACATCATATGTTATTGAAGCCTCAGCAGACTCTCAAGCAAAGGGAGCAGGGGACGCACTCAATCATCATTCCACGCCAAGATGCTCAAAATCATTTTCAGGGCCCCAAGATGAAATGGCTGGGGCAGCAGGTCACGCAACGCTTCTGGCTGCTTCACAGAACACAGAAGCCTTCTGGGGAGTCTCAAAAGAGGGGAAGAGCATCCTCTTCTCTACCATTAATCCCTCACTGAGCAGCATGGAAAAAACAGAGGACCATGGCATTTTTTTTTTAATGGGTGGCGGTGAGACACAGCAGCTCTCTGCGTTTTGCCAGGTCTTGTGATGATGCAACTTCACAATTAACAGAGGCCATCAAAAGGATAAATCATGGTTCCATTTTCACACTAAGAATGTGAATCGCCACGCCAAGCTTGACTTCATCTTCCCCTTCCATTGTATCCTATAGAATCATAGACATGTGGGATTAGAAGGTACCCCAAGGGACATCTAGTCAAGCCACCTTGAATGCAAAAATAACAACTAAAGAATCCCTGGCAGATGGCCATGCAACATCTGTTGGAAAACCTCCAGTGAAGGGGTGTGCACCACCATTCCACAGTTGAACAGCTCTTACCATCAGAAAGTTCCTCCTAAGGTATCGTCAGAATCTCCTTTATTGTCATTTGAATCCACTGGTTTGGGTTCTGTCCTCCAGAGCATAAGAAAAAAGCTTGCTCCCTCTTCCATTTGACAGCCCTTCCATGTCCTGCTGCCTTTTTGATAAATTCTTTATCATGGCATGTTAGGTTCTAGCATCGGATGGCAAGGATTTTGTCCTAAGGCTCATAAGCCCAAAGGAAGCTCTCCTATTCCATGGTTCATCTAGCTCAGTCTCCAATGACTGGCAGATATCAGGGATTGAATCTAACACTTTCTACACATCTGTGCTCTACCACTGAGGTGTGATCATTCCCCAGGTTTGGGGTTCATTCTCAGGGTCTCAGGGGAGCAAGTTACTAACTTTTAGGTCCAGGAGTTCCACCCCAGTATTATTATTATTATTATTATTATTATTATTATTATTATTATTTCACTCACACTTTATTTACAAAAGTCTGAAGACACATTTATTTGCCCCCCATATAGCAGGCCGCTTAAGATTTCTGCAGCTCAAATCAGACAAGGTCAATTGAACCTTTGGATTAGTAGATATATGGCTTTGCTCAATATAATTGTCAAAAAGGACTACAGCTATGTACACACCATATATCCCAATATTATTTTTTAAGGAAATTGAAAGAGAAAATACTTCCTAAGAACATACACCTGAGTTGCATTTTTATAGTGTTTCCTCAGATTTCCATCTTTTTTAATGAAAAAGCTGGGAGGAGAAACTTCTCCCAAATAAGAAAAAACATTTTCCTGGTCTTAAAAACAAAACAAAAACCCCACATATTTGTGGACATCACATCCCTAGTTCTGTCTATTTACTGCCCAAAATATCAGATGTTGGCTTTTTGCTGGCAGCTCCATGACAACATAGAATTGTGAGCCATGAGGGAGGGTTTTAAAAGAACCAGATAGATAAAATAAAGTTGATGTGGGAAGACTTACCTGAATGCAGAAAGTATGAAAACTCATTAGACTAGTCAGTGCTGGCTGAAAGGTCATAACTGAGTAGTGGAACATTTGCTTTGCATGCAGGAGGTCCATGGTCCAATCCTCAGCATTTTCAGGGAAGTCTGGGAGTGCCCTGCCTGACACCCTGGAGAACCTCTGGACTAGAACTCTCTCCTTTTTTGCATTTTATTGCAAAAAGGAGGTTTTACTTGGAGACGCTCATCATCACCATTATTCAAGAGAAAATTCACAAGTATCATACAATAGAAATCAAGGGGGGAAATACTAGAAACAAATTTCTCAAAGTGCTTGTCACACACAAAAAGATAAATAGTCCATTTCTACCTATATGGGACATTTGCATAAGATATTTGCATTTCTACCTGTGTGAGGCCCAAAAGGGAATGTTGAATAGTACATTAATATACATTTTCTTGTTGATTTTGCTTGCTATTAATTTTATTAGTAGTATGTTAGTCACTTAATACAGAAGGGAAGCCTCTCTAATAGACTTAAAGCAGAATGTTTCCTTAACCCAGAAAGTGGAGAAGGGGAAACATGCTAGTTATATAACCTAAAATTCTAGAGGGGATATTTTGCAAAACCCACTGTTCAATCAATTTCCTGTGAATCTTTTTTCCTCCACCACTACATCCACTGTTATTTCCCCTCTCCTCCTGCCGAAAACAAAACAAAGCAAAAAGTTCCTACTGCTTTCCTTTCTCCCTCCTTTCCACCCACCTACCCTTCTTTCTTTCTTTTTTTTTGACATTAAAAGCCAGATTTTACAAACCACTTAATGCGCTCTAAGGATCGTGTTAAAAGACGTTGGCATGTTGATACGGAGCGCCCAAAGGTCAGTCATTCTGAGGCTCCTTTCAGACAATTTGCCAGGATTTTTTGGCATTTTGTAAGCACACAGGACAGCTCTCCAGCAAGCCTGACCTTGACAGTGAATTGGATAAATAAACCTTCAATTTACCCCCTCCAGCTCAATGCTAGTCTGGCTGATCCCTCTGGAGCCTTCACCTGTCCACATCGTTCAACTGACTGCAACTTTCAACTGACGAACATCCACCGCTTTTACGGGTTCTGTGACAAACACCATCTAGCAGATAAGGCTCCTGAAAAGTCAAAGTCAATAGTGCTTCCATTGAAAATTTAATGCTGGTTCCATCTATGCCCATCATTCTTCCTCCACCACTGTTGCATGTATCCCAGGAGGCACTTCAAGCAAAAGCACTACTCCATAACAGGTAATGACGTGGCATTTAATGATACTGTCCAAAGTGATCCCGGCCCATGGAAAGTAATGTGCGCTCATGTAGCAGATAAGCACGGCTGAATGTACTGTAGCTGCAGTATCTTTTGGTGCATTGTCACCAGATGCAATGTGACATATGGTCTGCCACCATACCTGGGTCCTCTGTTCACCCGTCGTCGTCAGGAAAGAGCATTTTCAGATACAGAGCATTTAAAAAAAAAGTGTTATGGGAATTCAGTAAAAGGGAAGATGGCAACGGATCTGCAATTAAGTATTCACAGCCGCCTTAAAGACTCTGGCGCTCTCGCAGATTTGCTCCTAAAAGAAAAAAAGAAAAGAAAAAGAATCTGTGGATTATACCTCATTGAAGAAGACCCTTAATCAGCTCTGACATGTTTTATTGGAGGCAGAAAAAATGTTTCAGTGTGATAGATAAGGTTAAAAATGTTGCTACACTGATCATTTACTCTAGCACTTTGCTGGTGGGGAGTGAGGGGGGAGAGCAGTGAAATCCCCACGAAGGCTTGCAAAAACAAACCACCCCAAACAACCGTTTGCATCCGTCATCGGATGCGACAGAGCAATGAAAAGTGCAACCTGACAGGTCCCATTTTCAGCTGGTGGGGCAATCTGTGGCTTTTCCATTTTTCTGACAAAGTTGTGTTGCTTATGCAGATTTTAGAGACAAAACACAGAAATGCCACGAGCATAGCGCCCCTCCGATGTACCATGAGCATGTGAAATTGGACTTGAGCAGCGCAAGTATCTCGAGACCAGGCGAAGCGTGGCGTGACAAACAAAAATCACCTCTATGGTTTCACACCAAATAATGTATTACAAGTTTTCAAGTCTAATCACGGCTCAGAGTTCTTAGGCAGCCCCAGAACGCTGCAGTGAAGCACAGAGTGGCATTTCGACGGCTGAGGAGCGGCTTTCTCATGCATTGCTTGGAAGGTGGTTTAATAAGAAAAGAAAAGGGAACATCCATAATTTCAAAAAGAAAAGAAACCCATCACATTTCCCTTGGATTATTTCCCTGCAGGCCTCAAGCCAATGGCAGGCAGAATGGGAATCTTCTAACCTAGAATCCATTCTTTTCTGGAGACGTGAGGGATTGTATCAGGGGCCTTCTGCCACTGAGCTATGAGCCTCCTCTGTTTCCAGTTGCCAGCTGGCTGCTGCGATTCTTCCAAAGGATGCTGGACAATATTGATCTTGGTTTGGTTCAGCCACAGTGTTGGATGATCTTGGTTTGGTCCAGCCACTGTTAGAGGCAGTATGCCTCTGAATTTCAGTTTCTGGAAGTCGCAGGAGGGGATAATGCTGTTGCACTCAGGTCCTGCTTGTGGGTTTCCCACAGGCATCTGCTAGGCCACCATGAAGATGCTGCACTTTATGGGCCATTGGCCAGACCCAGAAGGCTCATCTTATGTTCTTATACTCTTAGTGCCTCTTATGTTCTTGAATGAGAGTTCATACTCAGGGTGACAGATGGCATCACTTCCTTCCAAGCATGCATTGCAGTAGGTTGGATGCTTGGGTCCTTTCCCACTCTATCATCTTATGATTCTATGGGCCCCCATTGGCCTGGTCAGGAAGAACCCCCTTGTGTCCTTATACCTGAAGCAACTTTGGTCCTACAGAAGTAGAGCTTGCTGCTGGCTTGCCATTAGACTACAACAGCAGCTCTCCAGCCCTGTTCACAGGTGCTTTCTCTCTTTTCCCGCTTTTATTACTGTTTTTCGGAGTTTTTTTATGACACTGGTTTTGCTACATAATCCTTGCTTCTATATCATGCGTGTTGTTTATTTGCCTTTTTTATATTATTTAAAAGAAGAGATAAAGCAAACATATTTTCCCGGTTATTAATTTTTAGCCTTCCTCTCTTAGTCTCTCTCTCTCTCTCCTGCTTGTATTTATTCAAGAAGAAGATGTTTTATCTCTCAGCAGGAATGTACAACTGGCTGGGCGGCGGGGGGGGGGGGGACATGCCAAGGTCTGCCTGTGTGGCGGTGCAAGCTCAGTCCATGCTGGTGGAAACAAAGCAGTGCTTTAATTCTGAAGCAAGGAATCCATTTGATTTCCTTTTCTTGTTTGTTTATTGCAGCATTGCTTAGGTAATTACTCAGACTGGAGTCACAGACAGACAGCGAGGCTCTGGTTCCTCCAAGTGCATTCCTCTTTTCTTTCTCCCTCATCCCCCCCCCCCTTTATTTATTAGCCTTCCCTTATTTAAAAGAACATCTTGGCTTGCATGATGGATACTTTTCAAGCACACGTCAAACGGCTTATATCAACAAGGCGAGTCAGAGGCTGGCAAAGCCAGCAGTGCCTAGTGTTTGCAAGAAAGTAACAGGACATTTTTTTGGCTTGGCAAGAAATTCATAAATTAAGGGGAGTGTGGTGCATTTTCCCCCATGGCCCGAGTATCTGTGTTAATGAAATCAGATATTGTCAAGGTGGCTATTCATATGAAAGGCACCAGATTTTCATTTCAGTGAGACTGGCTCCTTGGGCAAGGGCAAGACCTTAGCCTTGGTGAACCTATAAGGTGGACTTAAGTCACCTCCAAACTCAGTATTTTACAGGAGGGATACAAATAAATTTAAGTTTGGGCAGTTGAAGTGGATGAAAGGGCCCTGTCACTCTAGCACAACCAATCCACTTTTTTATTTTTTAAAATGATTATTTTGCAGTTAGGAAAGTGATGGGGAAACTTGTAAAATACGGTGGTGCTGTAAACCCGGAAGTAAGTGTTCTGGTTTGCGAACATTTATCGGAAGCCGAACGTCCGACATGGCTTCTGCTTGAGTGCAGGAAGCTCCTGCAGCCAATCGAAAACTGCGCCTTGGTTTTCGAACAGTTTCAGGAGTTGAACGGACTTCCGGAACAGATTAAGTTTTAGAACCAAGGTACCACTGTAAATGAATGGGAAGATGTTGTTTGCATCCATTTGTCTTGGCAGACAATGGAGGAATACTCCTTTGGGGGTGAAGTCAAACTTTTGGAAGGTTACAGCGCGCTGTGGCTATAGAGACCGATACGGGAGAGATATGTTTTGTTGCAGCTGGGGCAGATGAAGTGGTTTGGTTGTGCTGCTGCAAATGCACCATGCCCTTTCTTTTCTCTGTGCTCCTCCCAGAGGTCATGTCTTCTCTGGTCACTGCTGTGGATGTACAACCTGACTGCCTATCTCCAAGGGCTGTGGACATCTACAAGAGATTCCCACAGGGTGTGGCTGATGTTGCCAGACTTCATGTAATGTTTGCAGACATGTTTGTAACACAGAACTGTTCTGCCAACGGGCCTGGTGCCTAAAGCCAGCTCCCCGTAGAGCATGTCCTTGTGGATCTTGCCATCTTCCATTCTGTGGACATCAGCAAGCTAGTGTAGATTTTCAGAAGGATAAGGCAAGATTCGAAAACCTTTAAATTAAATTGTGTCTTGCTTTGGATTCAAAAGCACCTGCTATTTCCCTAAGATGTCTGCATTCTTGCCTATACTCACCCCTCCTCCCCACCCCACCCCCCAAAAAAATTAACTAAGCAATCCACAACATTGCAGCTCACTTGTAACTCAAACAGGAGCCCGGCTTTGCTAGATAATAATAATTTTTAAATCTCTGTGCTTGGCGCATTTCATATCTGTTGCTTCTGTGCTTCTGGCTGCCTTTAGCTAAAGTCTTGTGCATGTTGGTGTAGAGTTTCCTCCGGTTGCTCGAGGCCACAACAGTATCACTGTTTTATGTCATGTCCCATTTTGTCTTGGCCACTCTCGTGTGAGCTCACAGGCTATAAACGGCATTTCCCCTGCTTTTCCACCCATGATGCAGAATGTTCATCCATAAACTGCAGCAGGCCTGGATTTAACATCAGGGCTAATGATACTACAGAAAAAAGGTTCACTTTGAGGAGGGACCTAACACCATTGAGGGGAGTGCCTCCAGCCCTGCTTATGTGTCCATCAGGGATGGGGTACCTCATGCCTGCAGGCTAGATTCAGGTCCTAATTTCATTTTACTTCTTTATGCAGTGCTTGGTTAAACTATGGAACTCACTTCTACACAAGGCAGTGATGGCCACCAACATAGATGGCCCATAGCTGTCAACTTTCAGATTTGAAAATAAGAGATCAGCAGCCTCAAAAATAAGGGATCAGCAACCTCACCTGTCCCAGGGACAGTCTACGGAATATCTAACAATCCGGGATAGCAGTGGGAAGCAGCAGGAAATGGCGCTGGAATAAGGGAATTTCCTGCAAAAAAAGGGAAGGTTGACAGCTATGAGATGGCCTTAAAAGGGGACTGGACAAATTCATGATGGAGAGGACTATTGAATGCTGTTAGCCACAGCAGCGATGCTCTGCCTCCACCATGGTCAGAGACAGTTATGCTCCTGAATCCCAGTTGCTGGAAACCACAGGAGCTCTAGTGTTTAGATCCAGCTTGCTGGTTTCCCATAATAGGCATCTGGTTGGCTACTGTGAGAACAGGATGCTGGACTAGATAGGCCTCCTTTGGTTTGATCCAGCCAGCTCTTCTTATGTATGACAAAAGCATAACTTTATATGCAGAGTACAATATGTCACAAACCAGTCAAACTTTAAAACAATCCATCACATGTATGGGGGGTGGGGTGGGACATCTCTGGCAAAACAGATTTGACATATAAAGCTACCTTTTCCATTATATGGCTATGTTAACTTTCAGAGGGCTCCATTTCTTTTGCTGATTTATCAAAAAAACAGTGGTACCTCAGGTTACAGGCGCTTCAGGTTACAGACTCTGCTAACCCAGAAATAGTACCTCAGGTTAAGAACTTTGCTTCAGAATGAGAACAGAAATCATGCTGTGGCAGCGGGAGGCCCCATTAGCTAAAGTGGTACCTCAGGTTAAGAACAGTTTCAGGTTAAGAATGGATCTCCAGAATGAATTAAGTTCTTAACCTGAGGTACCACTGTACCAGCAAGAAACTGTTGCAGATATCTGCATCCTGTTTCCTTGTCATTGGGGCATTTCAACAAGTAGCACAGTAAATCTCCAGCTGCATTTTCCCCACATTTGCAAATTTAATGGAACATTCCTAAAATGACCAGATAAGATGGCAGAGGGCATCTGTTAGAGCCGTAAAAAAGGATCAAAGCCCCTCCTGATAGGGAACTTCATAAGGTCTGCTTAAGTAGCTCTCACAGTCGTGATTAAATTTAATCTTGTATTACCAAGGGGCTGGTTTGACTTTTGAGAGCCGAGAAAGATCAGTCTGTGTCAAGACATCTTTTTGTCCAGGTCTGAGCATCTTTTTAACCACCGCAGCTGACTTCCAAACGACCTTCAGGCCAGGATTATTCAACGAAGAAATGCCCAACTGACACGTTACGTTTTCTTGGTGATGTGCAAACTTCCTTTGGTTTAAATTGAGCTGCAAATTGAGAGCATCATCATTACATGTTTTTGGTGGGGAGAAGGATCACTTTTGGAACTATGGAACTTGCCCCAGCAGGAGGCAATGGTGGCCACCAACCTAGATGGCCTTAAAAGAAGATTGGACAAATCCGTGGAGGAGAGGGCTATTGATGGCCACTAGCCATAATGGCTATGCTCCGCCTCCACAGTTAGAAGTAGTAATGCTTCTGAATATCAGCTGCTGGAAGAGCAGGAGTGTTCTTGTGCTTGGATGCTGCTTTCCAGTTTCCCACAAGCATCTAGTTGGCCACCGTATGAACAGGATGCTGGACTAGTTGGGACAATGACCTGATGCAGCTGCCAGGCTATTCTTATGTTCTTATGGAATTTACAGGTCCAGAGACAGTTCTGCCTAGATTCCTAGGTTCTTAGGAGCATTTGGCCACTGTGAGAACAGGATGCCAGACTAGATGCTGGACCATTGACTTGATCCAATAGGCTTTTCTTATGTTCTTAAGCTAGAATAGGAGTCCCCACCTCTTCCCCAGCCATACACGTGGCATTCCCGAACCATTTGAACACCCAGGCTATACTAAGGTATTGTTTGTGTTCTATAACAGCAATTAGGGAATGTTGTGGTTGGGAACATTGAAACAATCAACTTCTTGGGAGATGCGCTCACAGCATCTGTGGGCTGCAAATGCCTAGATGGATGCTAAATCCACGCAGGCATGAGATCAGCACATGCACTCATAATTTTGCTTCTGAGCTATGTAAGACCTGCTGAACAAGGGAGCTTGACTCGCATTACAGTTGAGTCCTGCGAGCTGGAAAAATGTGTATTTTGAGCCCATTATTTTCAGGCGTTGGCAGCCTCCCTAGTAACATTGTTATAAGTTTACTTAAATTGTATTTTTTCCCAGATCTATCAATTTGCCCCAGACTCAACAACATGACAGCTTTCTAGTCCACTTGAAGTTTCCCACCCAGGCATATTTTCTCACTTCTATTAACTCCATCACTTTCCCACTCTCCGTTGTCTTATCTTCTTGTCATTTCATATTCCACTGCTTTTTTTTTCTGTAACAAAATGATGTGCCACATATTACTCCCCTACAGTTAATTTTGTTTCCTCTGTGTTTTACGGTAATCATGAAAGGACATCAACCTATTTCTGTCTACCATGCCTGGACTGAACACACACAAAAATGTGATATGAACATCACCCATACAGTCCCCATGTGCCATGAAATCTTCTAGAATAACATTTTCTTTAAAAAAAACACACACACAACCCATTGCAAATTAAGATATTGAACAGAATCAGATGCATGGATCAGAACAAAGTCATAGAATCATAGAATTGCAGAATTGTAAATTTGGAAGGGACCCCAAGGGACATCTAGTCCAATCCCCTACAGTGCAGGAATCACCGAAATATTCCCTGACAGATGGTGATCCAATCTCCGTTGAAAAGCCTTCCAAGCGAGTCTGTTCCACTATCAAACAGCTCTCACCACCTAAAAGTTCTCCCTAGTTGTATTTTTCTTTCTTGTCATTTGAAACCATTAGTTTGGGTCCTGCTTCCTGGAGCAGCAGAAAACAAGCTTGCTCCATCTTCCACGGGACAGCCCTTCAGATATTTGAAGATGGCTTTCATCTTAATTCTCAGTCTTCTCTTCCCCAAGCTACCGTATTTTTCGGACTATTGGACGCACCGGTCCATAGGACGCACCTAGATTTGGGGGGGGGAAATAAAGGCAAAAAAATTTATTCCCCCCCCCGCCAGGCGCGGGGCTGGGGCGGGGAAGCCCGAGCTTCCCCCTCCCCCAGAACGGGACCCAGAGCCATGCCGAAGCTGCACGCAGCTTTGGCATCGCTCTGGGAGCTTGCGGGGCTGGGGGAGGAGGAAGCCTTCCGCCAGCCTCCAAACCATGTCGGGAGACAGCGGGATGGCGCGCTGCGCCTCTCCCGCTGTCCCCCGAGTTTGCGGGGCTGGGCCAGCCTTCTAACCAAGTCGGGGGACAGCGGGAAGGGCGCGCTGCGCCCCTGCCGCTGTCTCCCGAGTTTGCGGGGCTGGCGACGGGGAGGAGCAGGCTTCTCCCCCCGCCAGCCTTCTAGACAAGTCGGGGGACAGCGGCAAAGGCGCGCTGCGCCTCTCCCGCTGTCCCCCGAGTTTGCGGGGCTGGCGACGGGGAGGAGCAGGCTTCTCCCCCCGCCAGCCTTCTAGACAAGTCGGGGGACAGCGGCAAAGGCGCGCTGCGCCTCTCCCGCTGTCCCCCGAGTTTGCGGGGCTGGCGACGGGGAGGAGCAGGCTTCTCCCCCCGCCAGCCTTCTAGACAAGTCGGGGGACAGCGGCAAAGGCGCGCTGCGCCTCTCCCGCTGTCCCCCGAGTTTGCGGGGCTGGCGACGGGGAGGAGCAGGCTTCTCCCCCCGCCAGCCTTCTAGACAAGTCGGGGGACAGCGGGAAAGGCGCGCTGCGCCTCTCCCGCTGTCCCCCGAGTTTGCGGGGCTGGCAACGGGGAGGAGCAGGCTTCTCCCCCCGCCAGCCTTCTAGCCAAGTCGGGGGACAGCGGGAAGGGCGCGCTGCGCCTCTCCCGCTGTCCCCCGAGCTTGTGGGGCTGGCGGTGGGGCTCTCCTGAAGCCTGGAGGTTGTGGGGCTGGTGGGGGGGAGAAGCAGGCTTGCTTCTCCCACCCCCAGCCTCCAGATCAGGTCGGGGAATAGCGGGATGGCGGAGCGCCGCCATCCCGCTATTCCACGACCTGATCTGGAGGTTGTGGGGCTGGGGGGGGGGGAGAAGCAGGCTTGCTTCTCCCACCCCCAGCCTCCAGATCAGGTCGGGGAATAGCGGGATGGCGGAGCGCCGCCATCCCGCTATTCCCCGACCTGATCTGGAAGTTGTGGGGCTGGGGGGGGGAGAAGCAGGCTTGCTCCTCCCACCCCCAGCCTCCAGATCAGGTCGGGGAATAGCGGGATGGCGGAGCGCCGCCATCCCGCTATTCCCCGACCTGATCTGGAGGTTGTGGGGCTGGGGGGGGGGAGAAGCAGGCTTGCTTCTCCCACCCCCAGCCTCCAGATCAGGTCGGGGAATAGCGGGATGGCGGAGCGCCGCCATCCCGCTATTCCCCGACCTGATCTGGAGGTTGTGGGGCTGGGGGGGGGGAGAAGCAGGCTTGCTCCTCCCACCCCCAGCCTCCAGATCAGGTCGGGGAATAGCGGGATGGCGGCGCTTCGCCATCCCCCTATCCCCCGAGCTTGTGGGGCTGGGGGGGGGGGGAGAAGCAGGCTTGCTTCTCCCCCCGCCAGCCTCCAGATCAGGTCGGGGAATAGCGGGGTGGCGGCTCTGCGCCTCCCCGCTGTCCCCAGCTTTTGGGTGCAGGCTGCTGCCCGCAAGCCTTGCGAGCCCGCGGGACATCCCGCCGGGCTTGCAAGACTTGGGATAGCTTCCTGAAGCCTGGAGAGCGAGAGGGGTCGGTGCGCACGGACCCCTCTCGCTCTCCAGGCTTCAGCAAAAGCCTGCATTCGCACCATAGGACGCACACACATTTCCCCTTCATTTTTGGAGGGGAAAAAGTGCGTCCTATAGTGCGAAAAATACGGTAAATACAGTGGGAACTTGGTAGTCGAATAGCTTGGCTCCCAAACAAATTGGCTCCTGAATGCCTCAAACCCAGAAATGAATGTTCAGGTTTGCTAATGTTTTTCGGAAGCCAAACATCCAACATGGCTTCCACGACTTCTGACTGAGTGCAGGAAGTTCCTGCAACCAATCAGAAGCCGCACCTTGGTTTTCGAACAGTTGCGGAAGTTGAACCGACTCCTGGAACAGATTAAATTTGAGAACCAAGGTACCACTGTATACTCAATTCCCTCAAGCATTCCTCATAAGGCTTGGTTTCCAGACCTCATCTTGGTCACTCTCCTCTGCATGTCTTCCAGCTTGTTAATACTGTATCTTTCTTAAACTGTGGTGGACACAGCACTTCCAGTGGGGTCTGACCAAGGCAGAATAGAGTGGCACTAATACTTCCCTTGATCTAGACACTGGATTTCAGCATCCTATTTCCAGCAACAATGGTCAATCATGGGGATTGGTGGACTCAGCCAAATGTGGGCCTCCACAGTTTGAGACAGCAATACTTCTGAATGCCAGCTGCTGAAAATCACAGGAAGGGAGAGTGCTCTTCTGCTTGCTGGTTTTCTGCAGGCAGCTGTTCAGCCAGTGTGAGAAGAGGATGCTGGACTAGAAGGATGACTGGCCTGATCCAGCAGGCTCTTATGTTCTTATGACCAAAGGAACTGGTAGGGAAGAAGGAGTTTATGGGATAACTAGCCTCATATAACCAACGTACTTAAGTCTAATTAATGCATGAAAGGGTTAAGGCCATAGAGTAAGCTGTCCTACCATGCTTACCTCACCTTGGGAGGAACTAGGTAATCAGGCACATTGTTCTCCTCCAGTCTACCAGAGAAGTTTAGCACGTGAAGAGGTTTTGAACTGGCTGCTTCAACTCAGACCACATGGTTCTTACAAGTCATTCTTGCATTCCCATACCAGTAATTTAGGAACTTTCGCCACTGTAACTAAGCCTATGTTTTCTGACTGATGGCAAAGCACATGAGTCTGACCTTTAAAGAATTTGCAAGTAAACCATTTTTGACTTACCAAACATGGTCTTTTTCAATGCTGGGGGAAGAGGAAAACTTTGGGAAGAACTTAGAAGGGCACATTTTAAAGGCCTAACAGCCTTTAAAAGGTATTTCCACGCTTTATGTTGCTGCGTGTTTTGTTGCTTGAAATTTCTGCTGGGGAATCTCTCACCAAAGAGTACTTGCCTCAAACTTGGATCATGGCATCCAATAATTCTCATTTTTAGATACCTATTTTTTCCCTTGCTAGCCAGAAGGCAGGAGGACCAACAGTAGGGGGCAATGGCAGCCAGGACTCACTCTTATACTTGTCATACGTAAGGGCAGGTTGTGGCTGTCTGATTGCAGACTGAGGTTGGTGGGGCAGTGCCATTGGACCAGCCTCCACTGGCTCTAACAGGGAGCCATACAGAACCTCAGAAGTGAGCAACATTTGCCAACTGAAAGAGGTGAGCAATATCTTTTAACTACCCTCTGCAAAGAACGAGAGCTGCAAGCCCCGCCAAGAGCAACTTGAAGGCAAGGCACTGAGAACTTTGGTCCGCAGTCATATGTTAGAGCTACGTGGCACTCCTAGATAGCATCTCCCAATCACAGCTTGAATCTAATTACATTGCGTGCTCATTACATTCATCTTCCTGTGTCATTTGGTTATTTCGCCCTGTTCAGTCATCCATTCCATTTCGGGGAAAGGGGCAAGGGGTGGAGAGGACTTGCTTTACAAAGGGCCAAGGGGAGAGAGTTGGAGAAGAGAGAGAGAGAGAGAGAGAGAACTTTCCAACTAAATTAAGGGCATTCCAAGCAGTTACATTCAAATATGCACTTTGCTGCATGTATTTCTGCTTTTAAAAAATGCCTTCAGAATCAAAGCATCACCATGAGAGAAGGCAGCAAGGATTTTCCGTGTTTTGCAGTTTCACAATTCAAGGTCTGCCATGGCTGAAGTTCTACTTAGCCCTGTCCGATCTCAAAGCCGTCAATGTCATATTGCTTTGCCCGCATCCCAGTGGTAATAAAAAGAGAGCTGGCATCCTGCAGCATAATGACAACCAAGCCGGCGTTGTGGTAGAAGCCCCCTTCGTTCATTCCCTCCCTAATATATACTGAGAGTCAGCATAGTGCAGTGCTGAGAGCACTGGACTAGGACCTGGGAAATCTCCACTCAGCCATGAAGCACAGTGGGCAACCCAGGGCCAATTGCTGCCTCTCAGCCCAATCTGCCTCACAGGTTTCTTCTGGGAATGAAAAGAGGACTAGGAAATGGGGGAGACCAGGGTTTAAATTCAACTCACCCATGAAGCTCACCAGGTGACGTTGAGCTAGTCACTGCCTCTAAGCCTTACAGGGTTGTTGTTGCGAGAACCATATACGCCACATTGAGCTCCCTGGAGTAAAAGGTGGGATAAATATAAAATATAAAATATAAAATATAAAATATAAAATATAAAATATAAAATATAAAATATAAAATATAAAATATAAAATATAAAATATAAAATATAAAATATAAAATATAAAATAATATAAAATAATATAAAATAATATAAAATAATATAAAATAATATAAAATATAAAATAATATAAAATATAAAATATAAAATAATATAAAATATAAAATATAAAATATAAAATATAAAATATAAAATATAAAATATAAAATAGTTCAGAATATCTTAATGTATATGGAATTCACTGGTTCAAGCTGTGCTAGAAGTCACATACACAGACAGAGCCGACCCTACCATTGGATAGACTGAGGCAGCAGATTCTGGGAAGTAGGCAACAAGGTGTTGGAGGAGAGCACTTGGTGGGTGGGCCATGCAATCTGTCCTGTGCCCTCAAAGTTAGTTTGATGCCATCAGTGGATAATGCCATTCCATCCCCAGTATCAAAGGAAGATTCCATTGCCTTACATGAACACTGGGAGTGTCCTACACTGCAACAGAGGGCAGCAGGCTAATTTAGGGGCCACCACACCACCCTCCCAGCAATTGCCATCTGAGGCAGCTGCCTCCTTCTGCCTAATGGTAGGGCCAGCTCTGTCTACATGAACAACGTTGGCAACTTAATACACCGCATACTTGACGCCGCTCGCATTTCCCAGCTGAAGAATTAAAGCAGGGTCTTGCCTCGAGTCCTCACCCAAAGTAGGCTTTTTAAATAAATAAATGAGCCCAATGCAGATAACAGCATTAGCATAAGAGATGGATAAAAAGATTACAGAAGTGTAAACCTCGACTTGGAAGCAAATCTCTTCCTTTAAATTGTGCCTCCATCCATGCTTCGTTGGAAAAAAAAGTGATTACAACTTGAAGGTGGGGGGATAGAGAAGCAAAGCCCTTGAGAAGCAATCTTTTCATAACTTCGACATTTTTTTCCCAGGCAAGTATAATTATAGTTTTGCATAACCATCTAATGAAAGGAAGTCCTCTCTTGCCGTGTTAATAAAGGACCTTGCCTAGCGTGTTAACAAAGCAAAGGCAGTCGACGTAGGTAATGTCACTGTGTAATTAGCATGCTCGTAAGATGACTTAAGATTACAGTTTATCTGAATCTAATAACCACCTATCAGCAGCTTCACTGCTCTGTCTTTTTCAATATATCTTTCCCCTTGAATGCTTTGAGGATCTACCCACTCACAGAGGGGGCTCGTCACGCACAAAGAATAATAGAGAGAAATAAAGAGATGCTTCTAAGAGAAGTGTGTGTGTGTGTGTGTGTGTGTGTGTGTACACACAGAGAGAAAGAGATGCACACATATATGGATGGGGAATACATTTTGTTTAGTTCCCATTTTGATATGACTCTGCCTAATTCACACAATCCCAAACAGTGCATGAGCTGAAAAGAAACTATCCCTTGAAATTTGCACTTCTCCAAGTTCGGTGACACAGTTTCTCAAACCAATGTCTGCAAAAATTCATTTAATTAGGTGAAAGCATGTATTAAAATGTTTGTGATGATGATAATGATGATTTGTACCCTGCCCATCTGCCTGGGTTACCCCAGCCACTCTGATTGGCTTCCAGCATATACAAAAACACAACAAAACCTTAAACATTACAAACTTCGCTATACATAGCTGCCTTCTGGTGTCTTCTAAAGGTTATGCAGTTTTTTATCTCCTTGACATCTGATGGGATAGCATTCCACAGGGTAGGCGCCACCACCAAGAAGGCCCTCTGCCTAGTTCCCTGTAACCTCACTTCTCGCAGTGAGCTAACCATCAGAAGGCCCTTAGTGCTGGACCTCCGTGTCCAGGCAGAACGATGAGGGTGGAGATGCTCCTTCAGGTATACTGGGCTGAGGCCATTTAGGGCTTTAAAGGTCAGCAGCAACACTTTGAACTGTGCTTGGAAATGTACTAGGAGCCAATGTAGGTCTTTCAGGACAGGTGTTATGTGGTCATAGAGGCCACTCCCAGTCACCATTCTAGCTGCTGCATTCTGGATAAGTTGTAGTTTCTGAGACACCTTCAAAGGTAGCCCCACACAGAGCACACTACAGTAGTCCAAGTGAGAGATAACCAGGGCATGTACCACTCTGGCAAGATAGTGTTCAAGCAGGTAGGCTCTCAGCCTGCGTACTAGATGGAGCTGGTAGATAGCCGCCTAGGGCACAGAATTAACCTGTGCCTCCATGGACAGCGGTGAATCCAAAATGATTTCCAAGCTGCGCACCTGCTCCTTCAGGGGCACAGTTACTCCACTCAGGACCAGGGAGTCTCCTGAAACCTGCCTGCTTGAGTCCTGCTTGCAGGCTTCCCACTTTGGGACATCTGGCTGGCCACTGTGAGAACAGGATGCTGGCCTGATCCAGCAGACATCTTGCTGTTTTTACACTGTAATGCAGCCCAGAGTTCTTGAGCAAGCGCAGGATTTTTTTTTTCTATTTCTCACCCATCAAAGCTCTTTTGTAGGAGTATCTGCCCTCTATTCCCAATTCCATATTGTAGCCTTGATGGAGGTTTGAGGGGTGTCGGGGGGGGAGGGGGAGAAAAAAAAACCCTTGCAATAAAGAAATAAATAAAACTGCCACAAGAACTCTGGCTTCGGTCGATGCAGCGTTGATACATCTGTCCCTGCGACTAAATATCCATCTCTATTGCCTCTTGCTCTATCAGGTTCAAGAAAGTCATCTGAGTGAGTGAATGACTGCAGTGGGTGGGGGGGAGAGAAGGGAAAATGACGGATAGCAGCACAATTTGGGTTTGTCGTATTCCCCCCCCCCCCAATTTTTATAACATGTGCATTTCAAGGCTGGCAGTGTAATAAGTCAGTCTCGTTCCTGGAATCACAAGTGTGCAAAAGTTTCAAAGGAATGGTCTGGCAAAGGTCCCTCTAAAGCGGGGAGACGGAACCTGCAGCCCCCCTAGGTGTTGTTAGACCTCAACTCCCATCACAAGGGTCAGAGGTGAAAGGAGCAGTGGTCCAGAAGTTCCCCCATCCCTGGGGTAAAAGCACAGAAGACCATCCTTTTGCTGAACTGAATAGAACTGAATCTATCTGAAGGGCTGTCACATGGAAGATGGAGCAAGCTTCTGTTCCGCTCCTCCTGAGAGCAGTACATGGAAGAAATGGGTTCAAATTGCAAGAAAGGAGATTCTGGCTAAAAATTAGGAAGAATTTTATGCCAGTAAGAGCTGTTTGACAGTGGAACAGAGAACCTCAGAAGGTAGTGGACTCTCCTTTATGGGAAGCTTGTAAACAGAGGCTGGGTGGCCATTTGTAAGAGATTCTTCAGCTGTGATTCCTGCATTGCTGAGGATTGGACTTGATGTCCCTTCCATGTCCCTCTATGATTATATGAATCCATGCCCTGTCCCTTCAAAAACAGTGAGGGGTGCTTCTCCAAGTGGACTCTTCCTGCCCTCTGACTGGTCGGCAGTACGCACACATGCAGGTTGTTTCTGGGGGGGGGATGTTTACCTGTCTATGCTCCCTAAAGAGGACCACATTGTGAAATAAAATGTACCCTATCCCATCCCAGCCCCTCTGCCTGGATAATGCACCTCCTTTTGAAGTGGGAGCTCTACGGCAGATTAAGACATTGTCAAGTATTTGCTAACCTACTTACAGGCATCATTGGTCCCCAGAGTCCTGGTAGCCTTACACCTTCCTTAACGGACTAACTGAATAGGTAAATGGGTTATATCAGGCCAGGAAATCAATGTGTATACTGTGTTCCCAGCCCCAGATGAGCTTGTCGAAGGCATTTTATTATAGCTCTAGGAGCTGTATTGATCTGACCGTTAACTACTCAGAGGTGGCCAGCAATCCAATGAAGACGCGTCCCTCTGTCCATCCAAATGCATTCTCCCTTCAATAGCCCTTGCAGGCTAAGTGTTTGCAGATTGAATTAATTTAATGTTTGCTTAATCAAAACTGACTAAGCTGGAACTTAAATGCTATTCATTACCAAACAAATCGCATTCACACGGTGAGTGGGATGTCAGGCTGAGACAACCACATTGCTCTTCTATCTAAGATTTTTATTTTATTTTAATTTTTTTATATATAGAAATGGTGCTTTGTGGAAATGTGCAGTTCTGATATTTCTCTCTAAGCACAAATATTTCAGCTACTCAGGTTGAATCGGGATTTATTTGTTTCCTCTTGCTTTACGGAGTGTGTGGATTTTTAACTGGCGGGGAGGGGGCAAAGGAAAGTAGAATTTAGAAGCAAATGTGGGCCAGTTGCAGTCACACATCCAGAGGAGACCCCCATTCCCAGAACTACAATTCTGGGAGTAATTCAACAAACAAACTTTCTTCCCAGGCGACTCTGGGGATTGTTGTTCCTGCAGGGGGAATATGGGTCTTCTTCCAAAATGGGGCTTGGGGGAAGCTAAGAGTGTTTAAAGTGGTATTATACTGCTTTCAATGTATAGTGTAACGTGGCCTACCTTAGGCCCATTAATTTCTGCCACCTCACTCTGCCTAACAATAGTCCATTGTCAAACTGCCCTTATGGTGACCACATTCACATCCTGTATTCACACAACCAGTGTGGCAAAATGGTTAGAGTATCAGACTAGGACTGGGAGAGCAGGGTTTGAATCCCCACTCAGCCATGGAGCCCCCTTGGTAGCCTTGGGCCAGTCATCACCATCTCTTAGCGTAACCTACCTCACAGGATTGTTGTAAGGATGAAATGGGGAGGAAGAGAGCCATGTATGCCACCTTGAGATCCTTGGAAGATAAAGATGGTATGCAAATGTAATAAATAATAATAATGTCAGGCGGCAGAGGAACCAACCCCCACGGCAGGTTGCCAGGAATGGATAAGACAAGGAAAAGTCTGTACCATCTGCTTTTATTCAATATTTACAGAAAGAGGCTTGTAAATGCAGCCTCTTGGAATAATGGTGTTGTCCCAAGTAATCTCCCCTCCCCTTCTATCCCACTTCCTCATTCATCATCTCTTCTACGGGTGGCACTGAGGGCCCTTTCCTTCTGAGCCCTTTGCTCTCCTACTTTTACGGCCCGCCAGGTTCCGGGAGATGGTGGGACTGGAATGCTTTTTAGTGATAACGTGTCAGCCAGATGCTCCAGCTCTGCCTCCTCCTCCTCCTCCTCCTCTCCCATTATTTCCCAACTTTACCCCTCATCTTCCTCTGAGCTATGACCTCCCTCAAACCTCTGTTGTAATTCTGAACTGTCTTCTTCTCTGGGGAGGTGGTCTCTACCATTCCTCCTCTGCCCAGTCCCTGACAAATAATAATAATTATTTAATAATAGAAGTCCTATGATACCACTCTGGGAATTGTATCTTTGTAAGGGGAACAGGGGCCTCATAATAACTCTCAGCAACCTTAATAAACTACAGCACCCAGAATTCTTCAGGGTAACCCATGTCTGTTCAAAGTGGTATCGCAATGCTTTCATTGTATGGTGTATCTGTGGCTAATGGGGACCATACTGAGCCAGGTGGGCCATTGCTCTGACCTGACACAAGCCTGCTTCCGACATTCCAATCCTACCTCAGATGCAGCTGAGATCATTGGTCTCGATAGTTCTGGTAGGGAAAAGAGCCAAATTGCAGTTGAACCCAGCCAAGCAAGCAGAAGAGGCAACTCTCTAAAAAAACATAAGGAGAGTCTGCTGGACTCTTCTAGCCCATCTAGTCCAGCATCTTGTTCTCATAGCGGAGAACCAGATCCCCGTGGTAAAGTGGCGATTAGGATTTGAGAACAAAAGCATTCATCCATAATGTGGTACCCAGCAACCGGCATTCAGAAGCATCACTGCTTCCACTGGTGGAGGTAGAATATCAGAAGATCCTGCTGGATCAGGCCAATGGCCCATGTAGGCCAGCATCCGGTTCTCAAAGTGGCCAACCAGATGCCCCAGTGGAAGCCCATAGGACCTGAGCACAAGTGCCCTCTCCCTGCCAGCAACTGGTATTCAGAACCATTGCTGCTTCCAACTTGTGGAGGCAGAGCAGAGCCATCATGGCTAGTAGCCATCAATCACCCTCTCCTCCATGAATCTGTCTAATCCTCTTTTAAAGCCATCCAAGCAGGATTCCACTGTTTAAGGGCTTGCCCATACTCCTGCTTATCCCATGCCTAGAAAACATGGCGCTGAGCTAATTTTCCCCTCGCCGTGCTCCTTTCCGAGGGAAAACCCACTCTCTAGTGCTAAATCGGAGCAAACATCAATCCAAGGAAAACCCAAATTGCCATTTGCTCTGACTGAGCACCAAAGAGTGGTTTTCCCTGGGGGAAACCAGCAGGACAAGAGGAAGTGTGGATAGGCCCAAACTCTGCACTGCATGATTCCTCCCTCCCTCCAATGTCACCTGAAAGAACAACCACTGGAGAATAACTGTCCTATTCCATCCAATGTGTGGCCACGGCTGTCTCCACCCCATAGGAACTATCTGAAGTACTTCCTGAGCAAAAGAAGAAAGGAAAGGAAAGAGTGTCCCTGTATGATTACAGTTCAAATGAATGTATGAGTGTGGAGGGGGAGAGAGAAGATTTTCTACGGAGGCAAAAACCAGGCCTATTTGTTTAACAGAGCCCCATGCTTACAAATCACACACTGTGCGTTAAACAACAGTAGCCAGCCGCACTGATTAATGGCGCAAAAAGCATATGTGCCCAAACAATGATTTCATTTCAGGCTAAAGAACAATGCCTGCTCCTTCCTTAGGCCCTAATTTACAATTTCAATTATAAATATAAAAAGTTATGTTTCTGATAACTGCTTTTATTAGGCGGATACATGCGCTGGTGTCTCGCAGACGTACAGTATGTAATAAAATAACAAAAAGTGCAACAACAAGCTGTTGTTCCCTTCAATTCCTGGCGTTGATTTTTTAGCATAATGGCAGCATTATCACTCAACCCACAAATGCAGAGATGCTACAGAAACGCGGGACAACTGCCCCAATGAATCTAGACAAAATGCCCATCTGCTATGGCACTTTAGGCTTGCTAAATATCCACAGATATGCAGGGAGCGCTTCTGACCTCCATGAGTTCAGCTGAGTAGGGTCAGCCCAGAGCCCCGGGCAGGTGTGCCAACTCCCTGGGGGCATGAGTGCCCTAGCCCCCACAACATTTTAAATGGGGGGCAAGGCACCTACAACGTGTGGTGGCACATGTCCCAGTGACGGCGCACAGCCCCGAGCAACCGAAGTTGTGGGGGCAACTCTGTGCCGCTGGTCCTGGGGCTGACAGCATGAATTGGCCACATTGAGCACATGCCAAGACTCATACTTCAAAGGCAGCCCACTGTCAATCCATACAACTTCCTCACACTGTTGCTCCTCCTCCTTGTGGTTGCTCACCTGCTGTCTCCAGCTGCATGCCATGAAACTGTCTCGTTTCGAGTGGGCTTTACAAATTTAAAGCAGGCATCACGGTCTCTGATTGGATCCCGGAATGTCCTGGGGTCCTTGCATCCTTCCTTGGGGAGCTGCTGCTGAGGAGTGCAATTTTCCCCTCTTCTCAGTGCCTTAATAAATTAGGTGGGGAAGGAAGGCGGACATGGTGGCTACAGGGAGAAGCCAAGCTCTCCACCAATCAGAGAATCCAGCAGGGAGTGGAACAACCTTGATGTGATGGTAGAGCATGATGGCAGAACAAGGAGAAGAAGCAGTAAGGTCTACTTTGCCCCCTCCCCTCCCTCCCTCCCTCCCTCCCTCCCTCCCTCCCTCCCTCTCTGAGCTGGTACGGATTGAGCTCTGGGGAGAGGAAAGCCAATGGGTGGATGCTGTAAGGGAACAGCTGCAAGCAGAAAGTCACAGAAGGGACCAAAAAAATAAACCCTAGAACTTTTCAGTTTTAAAAAATAGAATTGATTGGTTTATAGTTTACAGTGGAATTAAAAACTTGGAAGCTGGAGCTAATCAGTCCCACTGCCATCCATTATGTCTCATTCACACTGCTTTAAAATGTAAGGAAAATCCACAGAAGTCCTGCTGGTAAAGACAAAGAATGGGTCTTTGTTTACAGTTTCATCATATTTACAAGGATGGCTTGGGATTCCAAGCCTACAGGGTTGCAGCTAGTTTCCTGGTTGCTTCATGCAAGAGAGAGAGAAGGGGTGGGGGAAGGCAAAACTAGGGGTTTCAGTGGAAAACCCCAAAAATTTAATCTCCACCTTGCCCTCTTCTGACTGGAGGCATGTAAGGCTGTTTATCACCACCAAGAACTGCAGAGAATGCAAGAGTATACTTCATAGCTAAGAAGATACTCCTGCCAACTTAGCAGTTCGAAAGCACGTCAAAGTGCAAGTAGATAAATAGGTACCACTCCGGTGGGAAGGTAAACAGCATTTCCATGCGCTGCTCTGGTTCGCCAAAAGCGGCTTAGTCATCCTGGCCACATGACCCAGAAGCTGTACGCCGGCTCCCTTGGCCAATAAAGCGAGATGAGTGCCGCAACCCCAGAGTCGGTCACGACTGGACCTAATGGTCAGGGGTCCCTCTACCTTTACCTAAGAAGATACTCCAAAATGCATTTCCAGTTAGTCACCACATGGGGCAGTGTCCCAGTTCTAACCCCACCAGCTCCTGTCACTGGCCAAAGGATGGTGAAAGATTGCGCAACTCTGCCTTGCCCACACCTTAAACACAACAAATGCTCATTTACAACCAGGAAGTCAGCCAGGACAGTGAGAACTTTTTTGGATCAGAGTTTGTTCACAAACAAAGCAAAAAAAAACAAAAAACACCCTACCAATACAAAAAGCAGACCTCATATTATATCTGACGGTAATTGTTCAAAACGGATTTCATCCTTTAAAAAAACAAAAACATACACTTAGAATGTTTCCTAAAAATACAAATTATCTCCTACATTATTCCCAGAGACAAAAGCGACCGCACTTAACGCTGTAATCACTGCAAATTGCAGGCGTGACGTCTCTGAATTAAAACTGCAGACTGATTCATATTTTTAAAAACTATTGAACCACATCCCACTGCTGTTTGACATACAATGAGATCAGAACTATTTTTAAGGTCAGTGTAATGGTCTTTGCCATGTATTTCATCAGCACAGATTATCTGGAAGGAAAAGGCAGAGCCTGGAGCCCAAATCAACAGCCCTGCCAGGGAGAACTGCTTAGAGTTTCTTCTCAGCATACAAACTGTGGGTGACAATGTTCCTCACTCTGATTTCACAAGCACATGGCTTTGTCATCTATCACTGTGGTCCCAACAAAGGAAAGATCCAGATGTCTGGAAATTAAAGGGGAGCAGGAAGACATGCTGTCATTAAAGCTCTGAATCCATAAATCATTGCAATAAGAGAATATTGCTATATTAGACTTTTGTTACACAATCTCCCCCACGGCCCCCCACCCATTTCATATTAAGTAGGAAACACAACCAGTTCTGTGGCATAACAGTTTTATTATTCCAAAGAAAGAAAAGCTTTTAAAACATTCTGCTGGAAATTGTGTTCGCTCCTTTAAGGGGGTGAGCAGAGAGAGAAGGAACAGATAGGAAAGTATATTTGAGACATAGTCAAAAAACAAAATAATCTGGTCGGGGATTTGGCTGCGGCTTCTGATTCTTCATTCTCCATTCATGGAAGCAAGAGAACGCAAGGGCCATGTTTGCATGGTATTTCAGACCCTCCAAGTGTCCCTATTTTCCAGGGACAGTCCCGTATTTACAGAAGCTGTCCCGGTTTCTGATTTGATCCTGGAATGTCCCGCTTTTCCTTAGGATGCCCCTATTTTCATCAGAGAAATGTTGGAGGGAATGGAGTTTTGGGACCCCACCCCTGTACCCCGAGCCAAGGAGAGAAGTAACTACCGTATTTTTCTGTGTATAAGACTAGGATTTTTAACAAAAAAAAAATAGGTTTAAAATTGGGGCTCGTCTTATACACAGGTAGTGCTGAGGGGTGCTTTCTTAATTCGGAATCCCTAAAAATAAGGGTCGTCTTATACATGGGGGCGTCTTATACACGGAAAAATACAGTATACAACCTTTAGAAGACATCTGAATGCAGCCCACCCATTTTAGGGAACTTTTAAAATGTTTTAATGTTTTTATTAAGTTGTGGGGTGGACATAGCAGTCAACACAGATTTCTCCAAGTGGTTCTTTATAGTAAGCTGGAACTGAACTGAACAGCTCAGCCGGCCTGCTTTTATAGGCAGCCAGCTGTCAACATTGTAACAACAACAACCCGCCATCATGGGTTTTTCAGCCCAAATTAACTTATGTGGACCTGAGTGAAAACTATATACACAATACCCCTGGTGGCCAGGGTGAGAACCTCAATACATAACCATTTTAATTATGCTTTTATGTATGTTGGAAGCCTCCCAAAGAGGCTGGGACAATCTTGCCAGGTGTGCGGGGTATAAATAATAAAATTGTTGTTGTTGTTGTTGTTGTTGTTGTTGAATAGGACGTCCCTATTCTCATCAGAGAAATGTTGGAGGGTATGGTATTTTAAACTTGCCACACCAATTTTGCAACTGAAGTATCCATGCTGAAAATGGGTTTATGAAAACTAAGATAACAACGGTAATAAATGTTATATGGTATATAAGAGGCTGCTGCATCTGGCCAGTGACCCATCTAGTCCAGCATCCTGTTCTCACAATGGCCAAGCAGATGCCTGTGGGAAACCAGCAAGCAGGACCTGAGGGCAACAGTGCGTTTCCCAGTTGAGATTCCCCAGCAACTGATATTCAGAAGCATTGCTGCCTCTGACTGTGGAGGCAGATCACTGCCGTCCTGGCTAGTAGCCAGTGACAGCCTCCTCAGGCACAAATTTGTCCAATCCTCTTTCAAAGCCATCCAAGTTGGTGGCCATTCCTGCATCCCGTGTGAGCAAGTTCCATAGTTCCTCTGCCTGAAGAAGCACCTCGTTTTTACTGGTTTCAGGTATTTATATATCAATTCAGAATTTCTAAACCATCTTTTAAACAAAGAAAATGCTCTTCCTCTTTTGGTGGAGTCAACAGGACTTGTCCTTTTTATTATGTTATCAGATGAACATTTTATGAATTCCTGTCCCCGGATTTTAATCATTTTTATCTGTTGTGTTTTATTCTGTGACTTTGAGACTTTCAGGGTAAAAGCAACTAGCAAATGAAAGCAACAATGGCAATGAAAACCAGAAACAGTTAAAATCCCTTAAAAGGAAAAATACACATTATGGTGAACATAGGCAGCATAAAATAACAGATCTTAGATTTCTTAGGTTCCTTAAATGTGCACCTTTCAAACACTAATTAAGGCGGCCTTAAATAGCCATGCCTTCCTAATGCAACCCAAGAAAATGAAAGAGAGAAATTCTTAGATGTAGGCAATATGTTTTTCTAACAACTTTCCCACTGTATTTTATCGAGGGGAAATGGACACAGACACTGCACAAAGCCATTGTAATCTATAATCAGTTATTTAACCAATCACTTTAAAAAAGGCACTTTGTATGCTCATTAATTGATTGGCCGTCTTCTTAATCTGGGTCCTTAAATTTCCAAACTGGGCAACCACCTAGCACCAGCAAGGGCTCAGTGATTCCACCAGCTGCTGGTGCGTAATCTACAATTCTATAGGATCCAGAATTCGAGGAAGTTGTATAAAATATGAGATTCGTCGCTCCATCCCTTACCAGAGATTTCCTCCTGACAAACTAATAAAAGACAGAAGGAGTTCTCCTTTTTGATCTCCATATTAACTTCTTATAGTTGGACAAGCAAGCATCAGCTGTCCATTGAAGATACGTTGGTTTATTTTACAGTTTGATCCTTGAAATTCTATCTTTAAATATCTCAACCATATATATACTGTGTTCTGAAGAGCTTTCAAGCAGAATGTTTATTAGTTGCTTTGATCTAATTCATCACCCGCTCGCCCACCCCCACCCCCGAAAAAAAAATCTTAAAGCAAGTACATAATGTTCTTTAAAGTGACACATGTTGGAAACTCTCAAAGTACTTTAACTCTTGCTTCCAAAGATCTGAACTTTTTTTTAAAAAAAAATTATTTGATACGGAGGGATGCAGGCTCTGAAATAGAACGCAAAAGGATGCTGTCAATAGGGACATCATTGGAACTCATCACCCTGCGAATGAAAGCCTCTTGTCAATTCCAGCCCTCCTACCCACCCCCTTCCTCCAAACCACACTTTATAAATCAGCTAGCAGCTTAGAATATCCTTGGCAGGACTTTCAAGGAACGAATCGGAATGACGGGGAAAGAGAGGATAACAATCAAAGCTTGACTGAATACAGGTGTTTGGATTTACAGATGAAGCACAAATGCCTGCATCTTTGACAGCTGTTGATGTTATCAGTTATATGCAGCTATTATTGGCTCCGGGCATGGGGTGCGGGGGGGGGGGGGCTTCTGGGGGCTTTCCCTTAGCAACATCTCCGCAGCTGATAACATTTGGCTGAACTTTCGGATCTTAACCTCCCTCCTGACTTTCTGCAGTCAAGCCCGCGTAAACTGATCGGAGGAAGAGACGCTCGGCGGGAAGACAAGTAAAATATTATTGACTGGGCTGCTTCTTGTCTATTAGGGAGAAAGAGCAAGAGGAGGGGAGAGCTCCCCAGTTTGACAGGCTTCAAGATAATCAGGGGAGGAATCGAGGCAAGAGAGTAACCCTGAGAAAAGTAAGAAAGCGGCGCCTCGCAAGAGGTCATTGTTTCATGTGGAGGATAAACAAGAGCAGCAAACAAGGGGGCAGCTGGCTTTGGGAGCCCACAGTTTAGGGCTTAATACTTCAAATGATGCAAGGCTATCCACCGACAAAAAAAGGAGTATATTCTGATGTAAGGTGGAGACTAAAATCTGTTAAGTGTGCAAAGTCCCTAAAGAGGCTCCTAAGAATTGCATGAGTTGTTTTAAATTGGAGGTGGAGAACCTGTGGGGCCCCCAGGTGTAGCTGGACTCCAAATCCCATCAACCCCTTGTCAGGATGGTGGGAATTGTAGTCCTAACAGGTCGGCAGTGTCCTTGTTTTGAATGCTTCGAACCATCAGATTCCTGAATGTTTTGAGATTTAGAGGCACCCTTCATAGGCACACCAGGGTGGATCCTCTTGTCCATGGAGTTGTCCCACACGGTGTGGGTGTTATACCGCACGGGAGGCCCATTCTCACCGATTGGTACACCGCTGGGAGCAAGGGTGTTGATTGGCCAGGAAACAGCCATGTGATGCATCTTATCCACACCACTGAGATATTTGCACAGACCATAGTGGAAATCCTCTAGGGGTTAGGCCTAACCGTACCCAGTGCATGGTGGAAGCTGAAGATGTGAAAAGGCTTGAGATCCAGACGTATTGCCAACTATGCTTGGGGCTTGGGGAGTTGGGTCACTGATGGACCTGCTGGTTACAAACCCAGCCTATTTCCTGGTAAGGGCTCCTGATGTGAGCTCATCTCCTCATGAAGCAAAAGGGGAATTAAGTGCTCCCCCTTCTGGAAACAACATGGGTGCAATTGTGGTGGAGAATTTACTGTTCCACATACCAGTTAGGATCACCCCCTTACCTTGTAGTAAGCCTCATAGAACTCAGTGGGGCTTACTTCTAGGTAGACACACACAGGATTATGCAGTAAAGCTATATATAGAGCCATTTAAACGGGGGGGGGGGGGGCAATTCCAGTCCCAATCATATATTGTTCATAGATTCAAAATCTATTCTTAAATGCAAATTCAACACTCTGTCAAAAAAAATTATTATAAACGCATATGGCTTTTGGTATCCAGCTTTATCAGCACATTGCACTTTCTCTCTGTTTCAAAATACCATCTATTTTCTTTTTGTTGTAATTTCTGTGAATTGATGGTTAGCTTTTTGAGATATCTAACCCCCCCCCCAAAAAAAAAAACCTGCTATATTTTGGGGTACTTTTTATTTGTTTCGACAATCTTTGTCCTACAGAGCCTTGAATTCTGCCGGTCTCCTTTTAAAGCAGTCCTCAAAAACTCAGCCTGGATTTTCAGTTCCCATCATCTTCTGCTTAGAAATGGAGATGTTATCACTGAGTACACTGTACGTATTCCTCCACCTTCCTCTGCATTTTACAGGTGAATTCACAATGCATCTCCACAGCAGTATTTAAACAAACACAGCTAGAACCACTAGCCCAGAGGGAAGGTTTCTTGCTAGCATGCATCAAGAAACTCAAGTTGCAATTTCCACTGTCAGTACCTGGTTTGTTATTTGGAGCTATCTTGAATGGTCTTTGCATTGTGCTTTGGAAAGAGAATGAGGAGAAATAAAATTCCCATTTAAAGGAGATGTTTGATCCCTTCCTGGCTCCTCATTTCCAGTTAGAGATGGAAACATTCCCCCCAGATGTTTAGCCTGCAGAAGACAGAGAGGAGGCAGGATAGCCATCATCAAATCTCAGAAGGGCTGCCATAAGCAAGCTTGTTTTCTGCAGGTCAAGAGGGGAGGACCCAAACTAATGGATTCAAATTTCAAGAAAGACGATTCTGACTAAACCTTAGGGAGAACTTTATAATGCTAAGAGCAGGGGTCAGCAAACTTTTTCAGCAGGGGGCCAGTCCACTGTCCCTCAGACCTTGTGGGGGGCCAGACTATATTTTGGAAAAGAAGAAGAAGAAGGAATTCCTATGCCCCACAAATAACCCAGAGATGCATTTTAAATAAAAGCATACATTCTACTCATGTAAAAACACGCTGATTCCCAGACCATCTGTGGGCCGGATTGAGAAGGCAATTGGGCCACATCCGGCCCCCAGGCCTTAGTTTGCCTACCCATGGACTAGAGCCATTCAACAGTGGAGTGGACTCACTCGGAAGGTGGCATACACTCCTTCCTTGGGGTTTTAAACAGAGGCCATTTGTCAGGAATCCTTTCGGTGTGATTCCTGCATTGCAGGGGGTTGGACCAGACGGCCCTTGGGGTCACTTCCAATTCTATGAATCTATTATTCATCCATATGGAAATTTCTAGGAGGCAAGCCACTCAATGGAGCCATTCATCAAAGGAAAAGGAAATCCTCACTTAAATTGTGGTGTGCTGTCTGTGGGTCACACCAGGATCCATTTTCATGCCCAGGCAATGTGACCCACCACGCTCTTATCCCAAGTGACAATCATCTTGGGTTCAAATTCGGCCACAACTTTATTGATTAAGGATGTAAATGAGTTTGCCATGACATTGGGCATATCCAATATTATCCAGCCTGCCAGCTGGACAGTTAATTACTGTATTGAAATAACATAACCATGCCTGCTGTGTGGCAGCGAGGGTGGCGAAGAAGCCCCACTTCTCTGCCTCCATCGCATCCTCAGGTAGCCTCCCAGCTTTTTCATATCACATGGGGTCTATTAACATCTATTCCAGGCAATGGAACATTATATCCTTTGGAAACCCACTTTGAATTGTTTGGAAGGCACTTTGAGGATAACGCCTTTGAGATGCTGTTGTAAGGAGCTACCTACCAGGGCCTGCTGGCGAAGATGGAAATCCTCTTGACCAGAAAATACAACTTTAAAAATAAATAAAAATCCACATCGACTTTCTGAATAGGCTTGTCTAAATAATGTTGTTTTTAGCAGGCATCAAGAGGAATACAGTGATGGCGCCTGTGTAGGTGCTGCTGAACAAGGTAGCTATGGCAATGGCTCGCCTCTCCAAAAGGGTATGGGAGTATGTGATGCTAATGACAAATACCAAGGTGAAGGTCTACCAGGCTTGCATGTTGAGCATGCTGCTTTATGGTAGTGAGACATGGGCAACTTACACCCACCAGGAGCGACATCTCATCTTGACTTCACCCCCAAAGGTGCACTCTTCCATTGTCTCCCAAGACAGAGATGGATACCAACCAACCAACAAATGCAGAACAGATATTCTGTGGTACCTGTAATAGTGCAAATTCTACTTATCAAAGCAGTCAAGTGGGCACATGTATGGTAAAGTGATCTCTTTTTTGTTTGAGGACAGCTTGGGCAATGGTCAGCTGTAATGGCAACTGTAGATCAACATCATCTACAAGGTGAAAAGTTGTCCATCCCTGTGATGGAAGATGACGATGTGAATGAGATGAACACCTACATTCCCAGAATGTTTTGGAGTCAATGTGATTTGATGTTATTTAAAGGATGCTCCAAAATACTACCTTGTAAAAAAAACTTGGGTTCCCCATGGGTAAGTGGTTTGAATACACCACCAACACCTATTTTTGTTTAGATGCTTCTGGAGAAAGGTGACAGCACTTCAACACTATGCAAGATATTACATACATACATACATATATATATATATCTGCATTCCAGAGTCCCACTTCAGTTATGTAGCTCTTAATACAGTTATACAGTCAGCTGGTTAGCATTGCCCTTCGGGTAGTAATGAGGTCTTCTCCAGCCCTTCAGCTGCTATAAAGTATTCGGAAGTTAAACGCACAGATGAAAAAAAATTTGTCTCAATTTTATACTTCTGCAAAAAATGGTAATTTTGTACTTAAAATGTACAAGATGGATGTTCAGAAATGTACGCTGATAGCCTAAATTATATTTGGTCATAATTTATGTAGTACAGTCCCAAAGAGATGCAAAATAGAGAGAAGCATAATTTATCTGTTGGAATCAGAGATAGCTTTGCTAAAACTCCCATTTATTCTATCCCCTATAGTTTCAACCAGCCTTTGTCCTTAGGGCACATTCTGTTTAAGTTTTCCGTTTTGCCGTTTGATCACATATTGTAGCCTATCATTTGCCCATCGTCGGAAGCACATTCCCCCTTGCAAAATTACAACCGCACCTAGAAAACATTTCATTTTGAAAATGCAACATATTTATAGCAATATAGAAACAGTATTAAAATAAAGTATCTAGCACAGAAATATATGTGTCTGGTAAACCCCATAAATACCAAGCCCATCTACTATTGCTTATGCAGCACAGCTACATGTTTGGTGTAAGGTTTATTTAAAAAAAAGAGAGAGTTACATTTTGCAGGAATCAATGAGTCAATTTCTGCATGGGTTTTTTTAATAGGGGTTGGGAAACTATGACACCCTCCAGAAGGGGGAAGGGCCGTGGCTCAGTGGCAGACCATCTGCCTTGCATGCAGAAGGTTCCAGGTTCAATCCCCAACATCTCCATGTAGGGCTAGGAATGACCCTTGCCTGAGTCCCTGGAAAGCTACAGTCAGTCAGTGTAGACATTATATGGGCTCAATCAGTATAAGGCAGCTTCCTATCTCCCTATCTTTCTATGTTTTTGAACTCCAGCTTCCATCAGCCCCAGCCAGCACGATGGTCAAGGATGATGGGCAAAACCTGGAAGGCCAAAGGTTCCCCATCCCTGATTTATAACTTGGGAAATGTCAACGGATTTGGTTGGACAGTGCTTATCCTAAAGCATGTTACCCTTTTTATTCAGAGGGGGACCACCCTCCCATTTAGTTCATCCCAATCAAATGGAACTCGACTGAAATCCGCCCAGTGTAGGGTTCAGCGGCATTTATTTTGCAAAGCAAAACTCTTCCATGTAGAAAATTAGATCATAAACGTACATCAAAAACATCCACATTAATAAAATAATGATAGTCTTAGCAGCATTAATGCTACAGCCTGCAGCCATCCCACTTTCGGTTGCAGCCGTCCCTCAGATCTCAGTGTGAACACAGCTGGTTCTGGCCAGGACTCTGCTTGGAAGACTACCAAGGGAACCCTAAAACATACATGAAGTGCTAATGTAAATTCGTCACCTCAATTCCATCCCCCTCACATCTGTGTGGTCCTGTTCAGCTTGACAGGAAGGGAAGCATTCCCATCAGAGGTATTGTGAACTGTGGACAGCAGCAAGTGCCTAGAGGCTGGTATTTGGGGCAGGATCATCAAAGCACGTGCCAAGTACATTCAAGAGGGCGAGGCAAGGTCTACAGGTCAAGCAAGCACAAGCTGAGGGCAAGAGGTCAGCTCAGATTGTTCCACTTCAGGCAGCAAGGAGGGGTGTTGCATTACTGAAAGCCCTCTCAAGAACACACACAAGACAAGACCCCCATTCCCTGGGAAGAGCACCCAATGGAGACAGCAGACTTGGTTTCTGCCCCAAATGAAGTGTTATCTTTTGGTGTTTAGGAAAGGGAGGCTCTAGGTACAGGGTGGGGACAGGATTTCAAAAGGAAGTTATTGGGTATTATTAATGGGCATATAAGCTAGAGGTATAGAAATAATAAACCGATCATCTTGGGAAGCCCTTTGACAAACTACAACAGAAAAGCAGCTTTATGATAGGAAGGTTGTCTTTCGTTGGAGGTTTTTAACCTCTGTTGGATGACTATCTATCAGGGTTTCTTTAGCTGCAATTCCTGCATTGCAGGGGGTTGGACTAGATAGTAGTAGTAGTAGTAATAATAATAATAATAAATTTTATTTATACCCCGCCCTCCCCAGCCAAGACCGGGCTCAGGGCAGCTAACACCCGATATAAAAACAAATTGATTGAAATGCAACTTAAAAACAAGATTAAAATACATCAAAACATTAAAATACAGCCTCACTGTATTTTAGATGACCTTTGGTGTCCTGTCTAACCCTACAGTTCTATGAAGGTGGTGACCTCTCCTTCATTGGAGGTTTTTAAGCATAAGTCAGATGGCCGTCTGTCAGGGATGCTTTAGTTGTGATTCCTGCATTAGGGGGACTAGATGACTCCTTGGGTCCTTTCCAACTCTACAATTCTATGGTTCTATTATTCAATTCAGAAAATTTCTCATACCCCCTCCCCAAAAAACCCTGGTACAGTAGGGAAATGCTGGTGGATGTCTATCACAGCGGTTATGTTAGCCCTCTGTATATCAGAATGAGCTTGGGTCATCCATGCGCCACCCAATCCAGACAGCGATTTCTCCTCCATGCAATCCCAAAAGACAGGTGGAGGGAATTAACATCCCCGTTTCCATGTGTGAACCAGCCCCATGGCAACGCGAAAGAGATCTCAGAAATTATTCCCTACCCTCCTGGTTGCCTTCCATCGAGAGGAGATGAAATAGCACCCTAGATGCCATGCTTCAGATAAGAGCTTCAACTGAAGCCTCATATATTTTGTTGATATTAAAGATCTTATGGCTTTTTGAAGCTGAGTGTTGGTATTAATCATTCGCTTAACACACTGTCAGGCTTTTCTCATTTTTAAAGCTGCCCCACCCCTTTAACTCAACGTCGCCATGCCAGCGTGAAACATCTTTTCCCAAAGAGACACTTAGCTGAGGGGTAGCCCATCCTATCCTGAGGGCTCAAGGCTGATTGCAATTTAAGATAAATGCAATGCAGATGCTCTGTTGTGTACACACTATGGAGACCCTCCAGGCTAGAGTTTTCTTGAGATTGTATCCCACAGTATGTTCTCGATACAAGTATAGGGCATTGGTGGCACATATATTCTGCTTAGTTTCCCCAAGGTTACATCACAATATTGTTGTTTGGTGCAACAAAACTGGGCAAAAATAAACCAGAATATTTGTGAGATTTCAGCAGGACATCATGGGATGTGATGATTATAAGGATGATGGTTTCAATTTATTACCTGTCCTTCACTAGCAGGTGAACAGGGCCTGTTACAACAATACAGTGGTACCTCGGGTTAAGAACTTAATTCATTCCGGAGGTCCGTTCTTAACCTGAAACTGTTCTTAACCTGAAGCACCACTTTAGCTAATGGGGCCTCCCGCTGCCGCTGCTCCACCAGAGCACGATTTCTGTTCTTATCCTGAAGCAAAGTTCTTAACCCGAGGTACTATTTCTGGGTTAGTGAAGTTTGTAACCTGAAGCATATGTAACCCGAGGTACCACTGTATCAAATTCAGTATTAAAAAAACAGTTATAACAAACTGCAATCAAAGGGAAAGGGTGGGTCCTGAAAGCACACATCTCAGGCGCAAAAGGTGTGTTATCAACATTCTCCAAAAACTGTACAGTGAAGATGGCAGGCATCCCTCTGTGCACCGACTGGAAATGAAGCAATGTGACTACCCCAAAACTTGTGCAGGTGCAAATGGTATGGAAAGTGGGATCATGTGTGACTGCCCTGATAGCATCACAGAATTGTAGAGCTGGGACCCAAAGAGCCATCTAGTCCAAACCTCTGTCGGATTGCAGGAATCACACCTGAAGGGGCCCTGTCAAATATATATATATATTTTTAATGCCACAATATACTACATATACTATGACAAACACTGCATAGACACTGGGTGTCTTTCTTGCTGTTTTTCAGAAACCAGGCCAGCTCTGTCCTGTTTGCTTGAGTTTTTAATACTATTCAAGATCTTAGCTCAGACTCTGATGGAAACTAACTTGGATGGCTTCAAAAGGGATATAGACAAAATAATGGAGTTCTTAGCCATCACATCTAGTGTTGGAGGTGTTAGGCCTCTGAATACCTGATCCTGGGGATCACAGGATGGGAGAGTGCTCTTGTGCTCAGCCTCTGCTTGCGGGTTTCCCAGTAGAGGAATCTGGTTGACTGTAAGAACACAACTGGCTCTCATAACTACATCTATAAATGCATATTGATGCATTTAAACTGCCAAGAACTGCACTGTGCCATTTGCAGAGATGCAAAATCCAATAGATGGCCAAGTCTTGATCTGCACATACACCTGAGTAGTGTGTATCAAGTCATTTTGCCCTGGAACCGACAAATATTGAATTCCTCAAGCAGCCTGATGGAAATACAGAACACAACTAAATTCCTAGGCACTTCTTTGAAGCCTTCCAGCACTGGTTGGCTTAGCACGAGCATCTCAAATCCTTTGTCTTGATGTTCCTCATTGCCTTGAGCTATGCTTTGAAACAGGGCCAGCTCATCCATGTGGCAAGGTGAGGCGACTGCCTCAGGCAGCAGTATCCACAGGAGCAGTGGATCCCGTCTCCAAGGACTGCATCACCTCCTGCTGGCACCATAGTGGCAGCAATGGCTGTGGCGTGATCCTTGGAGGCCATATTTGCTACTTCCTTGGCAGCTCCGTCCCATGCCGCCTCAACATCAGTCTCTTGGTAAATAAGAGCACTGCTGATCTCTTTCCACCTTTATTCCCTTGTTTCTGATGTAGATGTTCATTCACCTCTTCAAGGCACCATTTGGTGCCACCAGGTTCCAAATTGTCTTGGGCCGGCCAATAACACGCCAATGTTAATGTTGCTCATTTGAAAGGGCTCGTTTGAAAGGCTGCTTTTGAAACATCACGTTTTAAGGGAAGGCGGGTGGGAAAGGACCAGTGAACAGCTTGACCAAGTACATCCCATTACTCTCATGGTCATCTCATCTCTTCAGGAACGGCGTAGGGCTCTCTCCTCTCGAAACTGCCAAAAGCTTAAACACATGTATGGTTAGGACTCCCTTGCAAATAAACCAATTAATTGTGCTCTGTTCAATGATTCAATGACGGCCAACTCCATCTGTAGCAATTAGTTCATTTTAATTAAATAACTCACCCAGTGAAGTATTTGGGTTCATGTCCATCATTCCCAGTTTTTATTGTGTGCTGTTTTCTCTATGCACATCAGGTTGGCCCCTATGACATGTCTCCCTAAATGAGGTATCTGTCACTTGACGATGCTATTGTTTTGTTTTGTTTTACTGTGATTACAGTATTCATTTAAAGCAGTGGTATACCACTTTAAAGAGTCATGGCTTCCTCCAGAGCACCCTGGGAACTGAGTGTTGAGAGTTGTTATGAAATTCCCCCCATTTCCCTCCAAGAGCTGTGATTCCTAGGAAAGAGAGCCTGATTGTCAAACCGCTCTAGAAATTGTATCTCTGTGCGGGGAATAGGGGTCTCCTAAATTCACACTGAAGTACTGATGGATTCTCATGAGGATTTGATGTGGTTGTGTGGAGACCTGGAGGTTGAAAAAAAAATGAAAACTAGGGTATAAATCAGGATATAATATGGTGTGCCTTATATAAATTGTTGTGGTTGTTGCTATTGTTGTCTGACCCATTACTGTCTGATTCCTGTAACAAGAAAGTGGAGAAACAATAACAAAGAAGCTGCAATAATAGGAAACCAGTGTATTCATGTGTTTGAAATCGGAAGTGGGTTTCATGTATATACAGGAATTCCTTCACAATGCCCTAGTATTCTGTATGTTTTAAAGTACTGCTATGAGTTTTTCTTGGTTTTCTTGTTTTATCCTTTTATAAACCACTTTTGCTTCTTCTTTCTTACAATGAAGAGGTGTATAAATAAAACAATACTGTATTTTGAATTTGCTTTTCATCATACATATTGTATTTTATGTTAGAGAAACATCATGGTGCACCTGTAGCAGCAAAATTGGATGTCTTCATCTGCCCCACTTCCAATAAAACATGTCTCTTCCATACTGGCCTCTAAAGGTTAAAAAATAAAAAGGTAAAGGACCCCTGGGTTGCAGCGCTCATCTCGCCTTCAGGTCAAGGGAGCCAGCGTTTGTCCACAGACAGCTTTCTTGGCCATGTTGCCAGGCTCAACAGAACACCATGATGAAAGCCAGAGCACACAGAAACACCATTTACCTTCCTGCCGGAGTGGTACCTATTTATCTACTTGCACTGGCATGCTTTCGAACTGCTAGGTTGGCAGAAGCTGGGACAGAGCAACGGTAGTTGACCCCGCCACGGGGATTTGAACAGCCGACCTTCCGATTGGCAAGCCCAAGAGGCTCAGTGGTTTAGACCACAGCGCCACCTGTGTCTCTACACCCACAGCGGATGCTGTAACTCTCGAATGATTTGACTTCAACCCTGAAGACATACTCTTCCACTGTGTCCTGTGACAGATGGATGCCAACAATATGCAACTATCACACCCAAAATTCAATAAAAAATAATTGCGTAAAAAGAGAAAGAGAAATTGAATTGGACAGTTTTCCAATACTTCCCTCCCCACCAGTGCTTCGATTCTTTGGGGGAAGGTAAGGAGACCACCTCCCACCTCCTGACTTCTCTCACTTTTCACCAAATCTTCATACACACACACAAACACAAACACACACACACACACCAATAGTCTGCTAAAAATAGTATCTGGGGAAAGCCCCTCCTCTCCAAAACACTCTATAATTCAAGCCCTGCTTGCTATCAACTAAACATTAAATAGCAATAGTACTCGTAAGAAAACTAAGATCAAAGAACTCTTTATACTCATTCCATTCAAAAATCAGAGAGAATCGAGTCAGTAATATGTCATAGAAGATCACAGCTTCCTTGCATATTCACAAAGGTATTGCAAGGGTGGGGGGGAGGTTGAAATGAGATTATATTATCATGACCCAAATTGTCGCTATCGTGAAAAATAAGTTATTAACTCTGACAATTAGCACTTTAAAGAGGGGTTACACATTAGAGAGGATCTACACCACAGTGTGTAATTGAATTTAGACAAGGCCTTAGCCCAAACGGGCCTTGCCAGAGGGGCCCGAATGTTGGTCAGGTTGCGTTGAGACAGCCCCAGATGGCGGCTGGTTGGGTTGGGAGGGCTCAGAGCATTCGGGGCCTGTTAGGGGGTGGTGCATCAGGCAGGAAGCTGTGTCACGTATGGGCGGGGAGAAGGAGAAACTGCCAGAGAAAGGGACCCGCCGGGCATCTGTATTGTAGCAAAATTAACGTTTGAGGCTGAAGGAAATCTCCACGTGGCAGTCAGAAAACAAAGGGTGTTTAGCGCCAGCAATAAAGGCTCAGCGGGATCATTCTCCAAAAGCTGAGCAAAGCCCAAAAGGGTGGGGCCTGCTTTATATACATAGCTGTTATTTGTTAAAGCAATACATATGCATAAACTTCCTCCAATCTAAAGTTACAACACAATACTAATTGTACCATGTATGGTCTTTCCTTCATTACCTTTTTAGGCAAGGAAACAAAGGACTCTCTCTTGTCAAATGTAGACACTTCGGAATGTTGCTTATAACCTTGGGACTAAAGCTGCTCCTAGCACAAGATAAGGCACTTACAAAGAAACAACAGACACAAGGCCTCTAGCCTGGCTAGTTAGCTGAGCTTATAGGTCTCTATGTGCATCAGTATCTTCATGGAGAAAGATAGGGATGAGGATGGAATGGCCTTTTCCGCCCAGTCTCTCCTTCTTCCCAACCCAAAAGCAGCACCAAACAAGATTGGGTCTTCACGCTTACCAGCCAATTCTGCATGGTGCTGGTTGCTGTTCCTTTGGTTGCTGAGAAGCCACTTGCATAGAAGTAGTAACCTGTCAGCCTCTGGTGAAGGGCCTTTGACAGGCAGGTGAGACAACCTCTTGGCCATCGGGCATTATAATGGCATGATGTGATTGACAGGGGGTTGTCCCACACACCTGTCAATGTTGGCCCATAGGAAGACATAATGATCTGGTCTGCCATGACAAAAATGTTCCCCATTCCTGATTTAGAGCTTAAAACAAAAACAAAAAAACAAAAAAACAAAAAAAAAACCCTTGGCAATTGACCCTGTTTGGGGTCAAGGAACAGTCTGTAACTTTCTTGCTGCTAAACTGCCAGTCTCACTGTAGAAGAAGAAGAAGAAGAAGAAGAAGAAGAGGAGGAGGAGGAGGAGGAGGAGGAGTTTGGATTTGATATCCCGCTATATCACTACCCGAAGGAGTCTCAAAGCGGCTAACATTCTCCTTTCCCTTCCTCCCCCACAACAAACACTCTGTGAGGTGAGTGGGGCTGAGAGACTTCAGAGAAGTGTGACTAGCCCAAGGTCACCCAGCAGCTGCATGTGGAGGAGCGGGGACGTGAACCCGGTTCACCAGATTACAAGTCCCCCGCTCTTAACCACTACACCACAGTGTACCAATAACTTGCAAGGTCCACTGTGCTCATTCACAGGTGAAGAGATGGAGGGGTGAGGGTCAAGGCTGGGCTTTGCACAGATTCGTTTGCTGTGCCTGAATTATAACAATTAAGCAGCCACCAAACCATTTGAATCCAGCCTCTCTCATATGACATTCATGTAGCCCAACCAAGAGTACAGTATTAACAGTGGGGTGCACATCAGAAAAACATAAAAAAGGAGGGCAGTTGAAAGCACTTTGGCTCCTAACAATCATGGGCTGTATTTTAACCCTCGACATGTCAAGCATTGGCATGTCCCCTGGGAGATCGAAGATCTAAGGTTAACAACTTTGTGTTTTAAAAATTCATTGAAGTACAAACGATATTGTTGCCACTGAACATACTTTGCAAGGAGCCAAGGGTGGAGAGAGAGAGAGAGAGAGAGAGAGATACCCCCATAGGATACTTGGCAATTAACTCCAGCACTGTCAGCAATCTTTGGAGAAATTTCTGAAACGTGGCAAAACCCTCGCCTTCACTGCACGCAAGACAAAAAGCTTCTGCAGCGACAACAGCCAGCATTGCGATATGTGTGTGTGTGTGTGTGTGTGTGTCTTAGTTCTTAACCAAGCCGCTAATCACGCAAATTATTGCGACTAATTACATCTGAAGGTCTAATTAATTCTTTCAGTACCACATCATTTAGTACGCATTCACAACACAGCACCTGTTTTGAAAATCCTCGCAGTTAATTTGTTTATAAACAAACACTATTTGCATAAAATGTTTAATGACTGGTTTAACCACCACTACAATACTCCCGCTTTGTCTTAGCAGAGCCGAGGTCATCGAAGGCCACCATAAATTAATTTTAAACTATACAAATTAATTTAAATAGAATGTGCGAATTTCTCATTAATAAAGGAAACATTTCTAACATGTTAATTAATATCTCTGTAACAGGCTAATTACTGTCTGCATAACAAGTGCATCTAGTACCCTACCTTAAAGGGTATACTAAAAAAAGAGAGGGGGGGGAGATACCAACAGAGCAAAACATTCAGCACGTACACTCATCATAATTATGTCTGGAATACATTTCAGGATAGCAGAAAGAGAGAATGAACAACCACTTCAGTATTTTTAAAAATGGCTATTTAAATCAGCTTAACTTAAACCATCTTGGCCACTACTGTCATCTCTCACTGACTAGAGCAACACTGGAATCCGCCTTATACTGAATCAGGCCATTGGTCCATCTACCTCAGTATTGTCAACACTGACTGGCAGCAGCCCTCCAGGGCTTCAGACAGGGAAGCTTTCTCCAGCCTACCTGGAGATGCTTCCAGGGATTGAACATGGGACCTTCTGAATGCAAAACAGATGCTCTCCTAGTGAGCTAAGAACAGTCCTGTTGGGTTCAGGCTGGAGTCCTGTTAGTCTGTTAGTCCAGCATTCTGCTTCCCACAGTGACCAGTCAGGAAGCCCACAAGCAAGGAGCAAAGCTAGGAGCAGGAACAGTTGATAAAGGAAGAACCAGCTGGATTCTTCAGAGCCGCCTCCTCATTTTTCATAGTTGCTGCCTTCACCCTCAGTTGGCACTCTCCCAATGCTAGTCTCTGAACTCGGTCCTGAAGGTAAGATTGGAACCACGGTAATACAGTGCCCCAAACCGCATTTCCCAAAGATGATCCAGAAGGATACCATGGTCAAACATAGAAAGCAAGAATGCACTTAATTTTAAACCTTACAGTCACACCTGAATCTTGGCAACTATATCACATGGACTTGTCTTCAGCACTTGACCTGAAGGAATTTGTGACCAAAAGAACCACAAAGGAAAAGGCATGCAAAGTGAGATTTGGATGCACCTGACATTGAAACTTTTAAGAGACTTAAGCTTCACAAGGTTGTTCAACATGATTTGTGTGCGCTGAAACATTTTCTTCTGTATTTGAGGAAGATAATCAAATGTTGTTCTATTACTTATTCTTGCCATTTAAAATAAATTTAGCCATTTCACATTTTTTGCTTTTCATTTTTTTTCCTACGAGACATCTGTTTTGAAAAATGGTGTCCTCCCTAAGAGAGGACACGTGTTGCGGTGAGACCTGGAGACTGACCTCCTGTGTTGTGGGTGGGTTGGATTGGTTAGCCACAACACCCGATTGGTAGGTTTCCCCACTTGGCTGATTGGCTGTTGCCATTTGGGTTTTGCCTGCTGCGTAGCAAATCATCACAACTTGTAAGGTTGCAGATAGGCACTGGTTCAAGGTTTAGGGAAGTTTTTAATATTTAATATTTTTAACACTCGATTGGAAGCCGCCCAGAGTGGCTGGGGAAACTCAGCCAGATGGGCAGGGTATAAATAATAAATTATTATTATTATTATTATTATTATTATTATTATTATTAGATGATATGGATGGGACAGTGGTCTCGCCATCCCTATGTGAAGGGTATTCCTTTAAAGGAATCCAGGGACTCAAATGGTTTGGTCAACCCCCAAGAGATGGTTGTGCCCGTGCCTGAGTCCAGGGGGGCATCTGGGTGGTGAACATAGTCTGTTCCCAGCTTTTCAACTACCCAGGTGTTCACCCTTGGCTGACCTATGCTAGTGCCCTGGGTCAGCACTGCCTGCAAGGGTGCAGGGAGCTAGTCGAACCAGAGCCTATGCAACCACTCACCTTCTGTAATCAAGAAAGTTGTGGCCTAAATTCTGCCAAAAACCAAAACTAAAATTTGAGTCAAGTGTGATTTTATTTAGGGGGGAAGTCTGAACACGCAATTGAAGTTAGCAAATTTTGGGGGGCTGGGGGTGCAGGTAGGACTCAAAATAGCCAACACCGACATGGTTTGTTATATGTACTTTTAAGAACTGAAAAATAAAGTTAAAAAGAGGAATAGAAATGTATCCCGTTGCAGAGCCCTTAGAAATGCTACTTCCTATGTCCCTCTATGGTCAGAACTGTTCCCAATAGCCAGTTCAGGTGGAGGGGGGTGTCAGTCCAGAGCCTGATAATACACCATTGCTTTGGAAGGTGTAGCATAGATCTGACAGCTTAGCACATGGAGCCAAGGTAGCTTCAGTAAGTACATTGGTAGTACATACTTTCATTTCGTTTGAGCATAACATCACACACAAAAAGTTATTCCAAGATTGCAAAATGTGCTTCCACCTTAGACGACGCATGCATCCCTCCACATGCTTCCATATATGGGGACAGAATCACACAAAGAAATACACTTCTAATTAGTAATCAACCTTCCTGCGATTCTCATAGCCTGCTCGGAAGTTCTGTGTGCAAGAATGAGGGCTGCCCCTTCTCGATATAGACAGACCCTACAAAGAAAATTAAATATAATCACCCTGCCTTCCTATCGAGCATATTCTTTGCATGAGTCATCCTTGAAATATGTTTATAGTTCCGAAGTTTGTTTCTGATTTGCAAGCATTTTCACATTTGATAAGCACCTGTTGTAAATTTCCATCCACTCATGAACCATTCTTACGATGGGGAGCTAGGAACTGTAAAATATATTTATACATCCTTCACCTGGTGGAGTGTTGCCCCTTAATGCACATTCTGATAAATTCATATCATTGAATTTCCCTGGGCTTTGTAGTGGAAGAAGACCCACTTCAAAAGGAATGTGACTGTTCTGTTCTGAGGGCCGCACGCCTTTCTCACCAACCTTCCGGGGGCCGCTTGCCAGTGGTGGGCAGGGCCAGAGCCAAAAATGGACAGAACAACTGATGTAGGTGTTACCTCTGTACAGTAGGTTAGTGTATACTCTGTCTCTCTCTCTCTCTCTCTCTCTCTCTCTCTCTCTCTCTCTCTCTCTCTCTCCAGGCAAGGGAGAGGGATTATCACAGTTCAAGGACACATGACCAGCCAAGCAAAAGCACTTGCGGAGGTTGCGAAACAGAGCTGGTAAGTGCTGTGTTTGCTTGGGATTATGGGCTATGAAACAGTCCCAAAAGCCAGATAGAAATTGGGCTCTGAGGTTCCCCATCCCTGGTGCAGGGATATTGTTTACCAGGTGAGCTCTTTCAGCATGGAGTAGTGGTTAGGGTGTTGGACTACCTGGGAGACCAGACTTCAAATCCCCACTCAGCCACAAAGCTCATCCTGGGCCACAGTCACTCACTTTCAGCCTAACCTACCTCACAGGGCTGTTGTGAGGATAAAATGGGGAGGAGGAAAACAGTGGCGGTGGACAGATGAGTAAGTAAGAAGCTGCATTCAGTTTGACAAGTAGTCCTTGCAGAAATATCCATTGACCCCACATTTTCTTCCAACTTGAAAGCGCAAGTCCCTCCCCACTTTTAAGCAGGGGTCGAGGAGCGGTGGCTCCTCCAAACATTGCAAGTCAACTGCAATTCTCCTTGTCCCTGGCCATTAGCCACGACGGCTGGGAGATGATGGGGAGCTGGAATAAAACAGCATCCGATGGGCCACATCTTCTATAAAGCTTCTGCAATATGGAAGCTGAGTGAAAGGCAAATGGGTGGTATGAGGGCCCTTCACTTCTTCAGACCATTTCTGCTGGAGATACAAATGGGGGAATGGAAGTGTGCTCTGTTGTAACACTCTCTTTGCAGTTTGTTTGCTTGTTTCGTAAAATTTATATGCTGCTTGATTGTAAAAAAAAACAAGAACAGTGCAGTTTACCAAAAAAACAAAACAATATAATGTACAACAATCATTTAAAACATAGAAAAAGTTAAGATACTAAAACAGGTTAAGATTCACACCAGTTTTCTAAGCACCCGGCTTTTCTAAACAAGAATGTTTTTAGCAGGATTGGGGACATTCTTGGGCTTGAATTCTGCTTGCTGGTTTCTCGCATGCAGCTGTTCAGTCCCTGTGAGAACAGGATGCGGGACTAGATGGGCCATTGGCCTGATCCAGCAGCCCTCTTCTTATGTTAAAGCATGGGGCAGTGGGTGCTTCTTTAGAATGCTAATCTCATTATGGGGGAGAGTGGCCTGTATCTTTTCCCATTCTGCTTTGGTTAGGCACTCTGTACGCTGTTTTCCTTAGCAAGCCCTAGGGATAGCTCAATCTCACTTTGCTACAAAAGCTCCAAGGGGCTTGAGGATATGCATTTGGTGTAAACAAAGCAGACTTTTAATTCGAGGAGATAACGCGGCCAGCAGCACAGCTGTTTGCGGGGGAGCAAGGCCAGAGCAGGGCCGGAACCACCCCTCTGCTTTGTTCAACTTTAAATAAGTTATGGGACACACACACACCCCACTTGCCCATGCCCAAACGGTACCCTAAGTAATGCTCCCCACTTCTCCACCATCACCACCTCCCCATTCACCTATTGCTGGCATGCCACGGACACCCCAAATGGGCTCCCTCCCCGTCGAGGGTTCTGCAAAGAAAAGGCGGCCGCCGTGTGAAAAATTATCTTTTAAAATGGAGTTTAATTTGCATATAAGGAACGGGAGATTTATGGCACGCAGCCTAGCTCGGCACTGCATCTGCCTAGGATCAGTCGTAATTTAGATGGCTTGTGACCGATCTTAAATTCTAAAGCACAGGGAAGATGAAGTGCTCTGTTGCCATGTTATTGTCAGGAGTCTAAGACTTACCAGAGATTTATTAGTAATCTTATCACAAACATGTCTCAAGTTTTTGCTTTTAATATGGGCCAAGCTCCTCTGAGGAATGTGCCTCCCTGCAATTATATTTCTGAATGCATGCATTCTGAAGCTTAGTTGATTTCCTTCCCAAAATAAAGCGACCCATCACAGCACTACAGTAGCTCGGGCACATTTTTCCTCTGCTACTTAATAATCAATGTATTCATCATTTTAAAAAGAAAAAGAAAAAAAATCCTGAGGCCCGAAGCAATGGTTTTTTAGCATATTCTAATGACTAGCGACTTGCAAATTACATTGACCTTTCATGTACATTCTGTAAGCACCTTGTTCTAATGTGTACTGTATTTATAGTTTGCCAATACAAACTAGCCAAAGATTGGATAATTACTGTAATCTATTAGCTCGATTGCTTTGCCTGCTCATTTGTAGCCTGGGCCACGCCAAGCCATTTTCCAAAGCTGCCCTATCTTTCATCTGCTGCAAGCTCTGAAACTCAGGATGGAAGGCTTGTCTTCATGTTAGATGCTCTTGCGTTGCCGGCCAATGTACGTCTACTCAGGAGTAAGTCCCATGGCATTGCATGGGGTTTACTCCCAGCTGGGGGTGGACACAATCCGTCAATTTCAGCTCCCCATTTTTCCAACCTCAATCTCATTTCCCCCACATTTCCATATAGGATTCCAGTTTATATATTTTTAAAAGCTGTACAAAAATGTGTCCACTTTTCTTTAAAGATACACATCTTGTTACGCAATTGTGCCTCATATACTCATTTTTGCAAGCAGTTTCCCATGATATAATGCATCATTTCCACTAGGAACATTTCCCCCCCAGGTGAACTTCTCTCTAATATATGCAAGTTCTGTACACTTTTTTCTCTTCTTTTGGTTAGAAAACTGCACCACAACATTCAGATAAGTGCAGATTTTGAAGGCCAGCTGTGCTTCAGGAAAGTGCCATGGATGCCAGTTTTGTAGCCGAGAGCAAAACATGAAGGCGGGCCTGACCCAGCTCAAGGATCGATTTATTTTCAAATAAAAGGATATTTCTTGATCCTCGGTGTCAGGCTGCTCTTTGCAACTGACAGAAACCACAGCTTGCCAGGTGTAAACTGTAGGTGAAAAAAGGAAAGCCCTCCTCCAACTTTCAACCCATCACCTGAAGAGCATTTAAGAATAGCTTCTTGCTTCTGGTCTCCTAAGGAGGTGTGTGTTTGTGTGTACAAATTTGGGGAAGGGTGGAGAGGGCTGCTGATCTCAACGTTTCACACAATGCCTTAAAATCATTTCCTAAAAGCAGTGGTTATTGCAGCTGCTGTCAGATAAGAGATCCCACATTGCAAGAATTAGTCCAGGCCTTGTTTCTGTTCCTCTCCGTTGACAGTCTATTTCAAAGACAGTTATGGATAGATAACACTGCAGACACTGGTAATTAAAACAACACTAATTTTGTCTCAGTGGCTGCACTTTGTTGTTTGAAATCATCTATCATGGCCTTCATGCTTCATACAATGAGAAGACATTTGTCTAGTCTCTCTTTTTGCTTGGTCAACACTTTTGCTAATACCCCAAGCATACCTGAATGCTATTATACTTTTTATTATTATTATTAAGGAGGGGGGCAGAGAGATAACGTTCTTGGTTTTTGACATTTTTACCCCGATTAACAAAGCAAGCCGGCGCACTCTCTCAAATGAGCATGCTGCGGCATCTGTAAGGAATTATGTTATCATGTCCACGTTGATTTCTTTTGTTTCAGATTATTTTCAGGAGATCAACAACAACAACAACAAAGCAGGTCCTGCTCATTTGCACGGCAGAGTAAATCGCCATGATACCAATCTCTATTCCCTGTGGATAATAAAAAAAGCAAAAACCCTCTTAATCTATACATCCACAACAAAATAAATGTTACATATCCTCTGGGGGTTGGGTATATATACCTAGATAGATAGATATTGTATTCTGTGTGCATTAGTCTAATTGATAGAAAGACACTAAAGTTCACTTCAAAGTACATTTTAATGCCGTTATACGCCCTGCGTTTAAACATTAAGAACTACACCAAGCAAACGCTTTTCTATCAGAGCTATTAAAATTCAAGAAAAATTGTGCATTGTAAGAGGAGGAACGGCTGAGGTATTATTGACAAATTAAACCTGAGGAGAGACAATAAAGTAGAAAAATAAAGCAATAAAGAGCAATTTTGGGAGGCTGATCTTAAATGACACCGACAAAATAAGTGATAAGAGATAAAATAAAAAGCAACCTGAAACCAAAATTGTGCTTTTATTTTAAGGGCAATTCTTATTTATAAGAGGAAGACAAGCTTCCAGAAGCCACCAGCAGAGGAGACCAGCCACAAGTTCAGGGTTCACAATAATCTGGTTCTCCAGATTATTCCATATTCTCACAACAGACCCTCCCAGTGTCCCTATTTTCCAGGGACGTCCCTAATTTAGAGAAGCCATCCTGGTTTCCGATTTGATCCTGGAATGTCCCACTTTTCATCAGGATGTCCCTATTTTCATTGGAAAAATGTTGGAAGGTGTAGAGTTATCCGACCCTCAAGCTATCTGAAGGCAATCCTGTATAGGGAAGGGATTTTTAACGTTTAATGTTTTCTTATATATATATATTTTACAGTCGTACCTTAGTTGACAAAAGCCTTGTTACTCGAACGTTTTGGCTCCTGAATGCTGCAAACCCGGAAGTGAGTGTTCCAGTTTGCAAACGTTCTTTGGAACGTGAATGTCCACCGTGGCTTCCGATTCACTGCAGGAGCTTCCTGCAGCCAATCAGAAGCTGCGCCTTGGTTTCTGAATGTGTTGGAAGTCGAACAGATTTCAAGAATGGATTCCGTTCGACTTCCGAGATACCACTGTATATTGGAAGCTGCCCAGTGCCTGGGGCAACCCAGTAAGATGTGTCGGGTATAAATAGTAAAATTATTATTATGGAATGGGACGTCCCTATTTTCATTGGAGAAATATTGAGAAATATTGGGAGGGCATTGGAAGCCAGTGTGGTAGAGTGCTTAGAGGGTCAGACTAGGACCTGGGAGACCAGGGTTCGAATCACCACTTGGCCATTAAGCTCACCTGAGCCAGTCACTGCCTCCCAGCCTAACCTACCTCATAGGGTCGTTCGCCCTCCATTTTCTATCATTGGACTTGGTTCCCACTGCCCCCCTCCTGCAGATGAAGGCTGGAAGATGAAGGCAGTTTCTCTGCAGAAACTGTGACCCTGGAATTGTGACCCTGACAGTGAGGCAAGCCCAGGCAACATCCGTAGCTGGGTGATTGGACAGGGCTGCGAAGCTTCTTGTAAGAGAAAAATTATGCACTCAACATGATGTCAAAGCTGACCCTTACCAACATGGGATTGCTTCCCTGAATAAGCATTTACAAGGTCAAGTCAAACACTTTAAACCCAGCCAAATACAAGTCTGTTATGCTACTGCAACTGGCAGGAACTGGGGGTGAGGAGATAGAGGCAGGGTGAGGCCGGGGCGGCGGGGAGAATCAGAATTAAAATAGGCATCTCCCACAGCAGTACAAATCCTTCTTTAAAAGACTAATTATATGTAAAATCCCAACATCTCTCTCTCTCTCCATCCCTTTTCCTGTGTTTAGGTGTGGAATGTGGAATAAATTTGGTTCAGTTTGTATTTTTTTAATACAAACCTCCCTAAACTCATACTTCCCAAAACAATGCATGAACCAAAACGCAGTGGCCCTTCAAAATTCACACTTCTCCAAATGTTGTGATTCTACCACAGGAGGTGTATGAAACTGCATATATTAGGGGAGATTGTTTGCAAAACTAAATAAATAAAAATAAAATGTTCGCATTAGGAAAATCACACAGTATATTTTTCAGGAGGAATTCGCACTAAACTCCTGATGAATGGCTCAGAGGACACAACAAAGCAAAAAACAAACAGACGCAGAAAATTGGTGTACTGCATTTAAGATAGCAAAAATGAGAAACTGTGAAAAAGTGGAATTGACAGAATGGTCCATCTTGTGTGGGTGCATAATTATTCAAGAATATACATGTATATATTACTACTATTACTACACACAACATAGATATACATCTATAATCATCCATAAGCAGGAATTCAGGCCAAAAGTAGTACCCTAATTGCTCTCTCAGGGAAAGTATGGAAGCAGGTATCTCAATGGCATAGATGTGTCCCTATGTGTGTGTGGAAAAGTAAAGGCAGGAGTGCAGATCATAGATCAAACTGATTTGGGAAGTAGAATGATTCATTTAAAATAGTATACAGTGGTACCTCGCAAGACGAATGCCTCGTAAGACAAAAAACTCGCTAGACGAAAGCGTTTTTTGTTTTTTGAGCTGTTTCGCAAGACGATTTTCCCTATGGGCTTGCTTCGCAAGACGGAAACGTCTTGCAAGTTTGTTTCCTTTTTCTTAACACCGTTAATACAGTTGCGACTTGACTTCGAGGAGCAACTCATAGAACGCAGTGTGGTAGCCTTTTTTTGAGTTTTTTAAAGACTTTGGTGATTTTTAAAGCTTTTCCAAAACTTTCCCGACACCGTGCTTCGCAAGACAAAAAACATCGCAAGACGACAAAACTCGCGGAACGAATTAATTTCGTCTTGCGAGGCACCACTGTATTCTGATTGTTTTTTAGGTATTTCTTAACTACTTAAAATATGATTGGAGGCTATTCCACTGCTGAGAAGGCCCTCTGCCTGGTTCCCTGTAACCTCAGTTCTTGCAGTGAGGGAACCGCCAGAAGGCCCTCGGAGGGGGAGGACCTCAGTGTCCAGGCTGAACAATGGGGGTGGAGATGCTCCTTCAGGTATACAGGGCCGAGGCAGTTTAGGGCTTTAAAGGTCAGCACCAACAGTTTGAATTGTGCTCAGAAACGTACTGGGAGCCAGTGAAAATCCTTTAGGACCGGTGTTATATGGTCCTAGTAACCAGTCTAGCTGCCGCATTCTGAATTAGTTGTAGCTTCCAAGTCACCTTCAGTGCTAGCCCCATGTAGAGCGCGTTGCAGTAATCCAAGCGGGAGATAACCAGGACATGCACCACTCTGGAGAGACAGTCCGCAGGCAAGTAGGGTCTCAGCCGGAGTACCAGATGGAGCTGGTAGCCCTGGACACAGCCCTGGATGGAGCCCTGGAAACAGAAATGACCCATGCCTCCATGGACAGCTGTGAGTCCACAATGAGTCCCAGGCTGGGTACCTGGGCCTTCAGGGACACAGTTACCCCATACATAACCAGAGAGTCCCCCACCCCCGCCCACCCGCTGTGCCCCCAAAACAGTACTTCAACCTCAATCCGTTAGCCACCATTGATCCTCCAACCACCTCCAGACACTCACACAGGACATTCATTGCCTTCATTTGTTCCAATTTCAAAGAGAGGTAGATCTGGGTATCAGCCGCATACTGGTAAACACCCAGTCCAGACCCCCTAGATTTTAGAAAACATGGGGGAGAGGACAGAGCCCTGGGGCACCCCACAAATGAAAGCCCAGGGGTCTGAACATTCATACCCCAACACCACATTCTGGACACGGCCTGGGATAAAGGCTCCCCGTTCACACACAAAACTATTTCTGCTCCCCTCCTTGAATTTTCAGTTTTTAAAAAAAGTAAAAGCAGCCATTTAATTCATAGGAATGTCAGTGGAATCATTCAGATGATATTCTATCCAGTTGCCCCAAAAACTCCTTCCTTGCAAAGGTGGTGGTGAGTTGGCTCAAATTCTTGCTCTCTGATTATATTCATGATATCTATTTCAGAAAATGAGATTTATGCAGGGCGTAATAGTTTCATTCCCAACACGCCAATGCTTTTAAATACACTCTCAGTGCGTGCCTCCCCTCTTTTTCTTCCTTGCACTTAGACATCATTTCAGCACCAGGTAAAGTAATTTTAGCCCTCCCCCCAATCTGTCCCATATTTTGCCCATGCTATCCTTTATTTTGCTTGACCAAAGGTGGCAACCCTCAGAATTTAAATAAGTGACCAAATGTCCAATCAAGGCAAAGCATGGCAACTTAGCCTGTGTGTAATTTTTTAAGATCTTGTATGAAGACTTTAGGGACGCGGGTGGCACTGTGGGTTAAACCACAGAGCCTAGAGCTTGCCGATCAGAACATCAGCGGTTCGAATCCCCACAATGGGGTGAGCTCCCGTTGCTCAGTCCCTGCTCCTGCCAACCTAGCAGTTCGAAAGCACGTCAAAGTGCAAGTAGATAAATAGGTACCACTCCGGCGGGAAGGTAAACAGCGTTTCCGTGTGCTGCTCTGGCTTGCCAGAAGCGGCTTAGTCATGCTGGCCACATGACCCGGAATCTGTATGCCGGCTCCCTTGGCCAGTAAAGCGAGATGAGCACCACAACCCCAGAGTCAGTCACGACTGGACCTGATGGTCAGGGGTCCCTTTACCTTATGAAGACTTTAGTAACAAAGCCTCGATGTTGTGAACAGTTGCTTAACATATCATATTAGTACAAAAGCATTTTTTTAAAAACAAAAACAAACAAAACCTGGACAAGCTTCCTGTTTGCAACGAATGATGCACAAATCCTAATTTTTTACAAATCATTTTCAGGAGCTGGTCTCATTCTTTCTGTTCTCCTCTCTCCACCTCTTTCTTGCCTTAAGAGGTGGTTGTAATGTGTGTTAAACCACACAATGCAATTTTAACTTGTAATCTCAGGAAAGAAATATGCTAGTCTAAACAAAAAAAAAAATGTAGCGATGATGCAGCCTGGGCACAGGAACTCAGACAGAGCTGCTGCACTGCTCAAAAGCACCACCCAAAGGCAGAAAAGATGTAAAGTCATTGAGAAAATTACTACACTTTCCCCACCACCCTCCCTCCCTCTCTCCTTTTCTTTTCTTTTTTTTCTTTTTTGTTAATTTCAGCAGTATCTGAATGTAAAAAATGACAGTGCTGAAGAAGTTGACAGAGGGTTTTGATTGAAGTGACTGATCTTCACAGCTGCACCTGCAGAAAATTGATGATAATGCTGTCTAAACCATTCATTATGATTTGGAATTTTACTCCGATGAATACGAGATTTACAAATTTGCAAGACATGTGTTGTAGATAATAAGACAAAGTGCTGTTTTCAAATGAAAATTCCTTTGACCTAATTTTATCGCGCGCACACACACACATACCACATCGCCAAAATCTAGGAGGGAGAGCTCACCGTTTATTTCAAATCGCATTTTCCTAACCATCTGCCATTGTACATTTATGCACCTAGGATAAGATACTAATGAAAGGGAATACCCTGCTCTTATAGTGGGGCTTCTTGGTGTCGTTAGAATTACAAGCACACCAGGTTGACGCTTATTTTGTGCCTTCAATGCAAGAATCAGCCTTCCAAAAGTAAAGAAGACATTGATCACTTTCAGCGATCAGGCTTTTTATAGGTACGCACAAACTCATTTTGCATTTATTGTTATGTATTTATTACAGCAATTCCTAAAGTGCCCTTCGAATAGAAATTCCCTGGGTGGCTTCTATAAAAGGAAAACACACACAAACAAAATACAGGTAAAACAAATGACAACACCAGGTAGCAAGATCTTAAGAGCCAGGCTTAGAACTAAATCATTTGGGCAAACACGAGGCATTAAAAACGCCTCAGGAAACAAAGCAAGCTGTCTGTCTGGTACAAAAACCATATCAGGTGGACCTCTTGGCTGAGAGTGTTCTGTAAGTCAGGTGCCACCACCAAGAAGCCTGCCCTGGGACCTTGGAGTAAAGGGCAGGTTATCAATTGTAATACAGTGGTACCTTGGGTTAAGCACTTAATTCGTTCCGGAGGTCCGTACTTAAACTGAAACTGTTCTTAACCTGAAGCACCACTTTAGCTAATGGGGCCTCCTGCTGCCGCCATGCCGCCAGAGCATGATTTCTGTTCTCATCCTGAAGCAAAGTTCTTAACCTGAAGCACTATTTCTGGGTTAGCAGAGTCTGTAACCTGAAGCGTATGTAACCTGAAGCGTATGTAACCCGAGGTACCACTGTATAACAACAACACGTCACCCACAAACACAGGATGGCATTCATGTATCACAGTCCTCTGTGTGTGCACACAGATGGACACACACACACAAAACACACACACAAATACACCAATATTAAATAAGCAGCTAGCTTACTGAAGTAAGTGTGTCTATTGGTGATACAAATACAGTATTTCAAGTAAATACAATATTTTGCGCAAATGTTTTCATCATCACTGTGATGCATTTACAGCCTATATTCTCCAAATCATATTGATTAAAATATTCTACACAGGGATGGGAAGAGGCATAATTTCTCGTTCTGCTCTGTCTGCTGAGCACCACGGAGTGCTGTTTCCATTCTGCTGCAGCTCGCTATGTTATTCGTCATGTTGCCTGCTATGGCAAAAAGATGCAAGTTGCATAAGGTATGTGATCATCACATTATTCCACCCCGTTCATTTCAATGCAAAGGAAATGCAATGCAGATTGGGAGGAAGGAGGGTTGACATGTTAAGCAGGTACTTTACTCTTTTTTTGCAGACTGTAAGCAACAACTGCGGCAAATCATATTTGCTGACTTGATTTCCATTCTGGGCATGGCATGAATCGGCAAACACTAGCATTCTCCACTCACTTTTTTGTTGGAATTCTCTGACATCCCTAATCCTAACCCACCTTTCTTTCCTAGGGCATCTAACAAATAAAGGCTTGATTTAAAATAAAATAATAATAGTAATGAGGGACGCGGGTGGCGCTGTGGGTAAAACCTCAGTGCCTAGGACTTGCCGATCGTATGGTCGGCGGTTCGAATCCCCGCGGCGGGGTGAGCTCCCATCTTTCGGTCCCAGCTCCTGCCCACCTAGCAGTTCGAAAGCACCCCTAAGTGCAAGTAGATAAATAGGTACCGCTTTCTAGCGGGAAGGTAAACGGCGTTTCCGTGTGCTGCGCTGGTGCAGGCTGGTCAGAGCAGCTTCGTCACGCTGGCCATGTGACCCGGAAGACCCGGAAGGACAGCGCTGGCTCCTGGCCTCTTAAACGAGATGAGCGCACAACCCTAGAGTCGGACACGACTGGCCCGTACGGGCAGGGGTACCTTTACCTTTTAATAATAGTAATAATAATAATACAATATCATTTTTGTAAAATAAATAAAAACATTTCTTAATGTAGCCAGTTGAAAAACAGAAATTCAGCCACTGACCGCAGTTTTTAGCTGCAAACTGAATGTCAGCTGGAGGGGAGGAGCATAGACACTTCTTCCACAGCCTGGGGGCCAAAACCAAGAGGGTCCTGCCTTACATTTTTTATCTATATGTCACTTAATGCCAAGATGGTTTCTAAGTGGTTTACAAAATATTTTTTTAAAAAAAATTGCACTGCACTGTCAAAGTACGGAATAATTAAAATTACACCATAGTTAAAATTCACGATGAAATACTCCCGTAGTAAAATAAAATAGGAAAATCTGTGATCAAAATACGCAATGACACGATCCCATTAAAATAGCACAGCAAATAACGCAGGCAGCTCAGGGCAAGAGCATGCCTGTATAAGCATTTACCTCAGCCTCACCACTAACCCACCCCATGTCAGTATCCACCCACATATGCTGGTGACAGTGAAGTGGCTTTGTTGCTCCACCTTGCCACACACAGAAGTACTGGCTCATCCTACTAGCTGTTGAGCCACAATATTTTGGTTATGCAATAACCATGATGATAAAAATCTGTTTTGAACTGCCCCCATGAAGCTTAAATCCCCTGAGGACTGAGAGCCAGGAGGAAGTGAAACCATATTGTTTCTATCAAGGATTGGGAATTGTGTCCCTCCAGATGTTGTTGGACTCTAGTCCTCATCAGGCCTACCCAGCATGGCCAATGGACAAACCAGACAGGTGTTGGAGTCTGACAACATCTGGAGGACCATATTCTATATCCCTGGTTCAAAGGCAGCATGCCAATGGATACCATTGCTCGAACCTGCAAGATGGGAGAGTGATCTTCTGCTCAGGTCCTGCCTGTGAGCTTCTCATTAAGGCATCTATCTGGTTGGTCACCATGCGAACAGAATGGCAGACTGGATGGATCCAGCAGAGCTCTTGTTGCATTCTTAAACTGAGTCTCTCCAGATGTTGTTGGACTCTAACTCACATCTGCATACCCCTCAACAGTCCCAATTTGACCGGGAGCTCTTGGAATTACAAAATCCATCTCTTATTGGCTCCTGGAATGTTCCAGGTTTTGGTCCAGTGCTCTGCCTTGAGTTAGCTGAAATGCACCAGAGCCCCAGACCAAAAGATGCTGCAGGCTCTCCTTATGGTCCTGCATCATTGTTTGACTCCATCTGTGATCGCAGTCTACCCTTTCTTTCTTTCTTTCTTTCTTTCTTTCTTTCTCCAAATCTTTATTAGGCATTACAGATATAGACCATCTTAAAACATCCATATACAACAATTTTAAAATACAGTGGTACCTCGGGTTACATACGCTTCAGGTTACATATGCTTCAGGTTACGGACTCCGCTAACCCAGAAATAGTACCTCACGTTAAGAACTTTGCTTCAGGATGAGAACAGAAATCGTGCTCCGGCAGCACGGCAGCAGCAGGAGGCCCCATTAGCTAAAGTGGTGCTTCATGTTAAGAACAGTTTCACGTTAAGAACGGACCTACGGAACGAATTAAGTACTTAACCCGAGGTACCACTGTATATAAAAAGAAGCAGCCATGTAAGATATATAGTAACAAGAAGCCTACCCTTCCTTCATGCCCTTCAGAGAATGGCCTCCTTGGCTTCACTCAAGGAGGCTGGCCAGTACAGGCTGCTCTAGGCATCTGCGCCTCTGTGACTGAGGCAGCCACCTGTTACCTGGCCAGGAGGGGCAAGGAGAGACAAGTAGCACTGGAGAGGCTGTCAATGTGACTCTCCCAATGCTATTGGCTGCACTGTCCCACACCAAGTGAGTGGCTCACATGAGGTTGGGGCTTTGAGGTCTAGCAGTGAAAGGAGTGGAAATAAGTGCCCCCCTTTTTTGTGGGAATGTTCAAGGAGGCAGGAGAGGATATATTGCTTAATGAGATCCTTCCTAACTTGCAAGTTCTATGTCTTAGCAGAGTTTAAACATTCCCCTTTAAACGCACAGCGGTTTGCTTGTTGCAGGTTTGTCTATCCTATATAGGATACTTGGTAAGATCCCTTCTTGTCCCTCTTAAAAAGAATATGCACGACATGACAATCTTATTAAAGTGAATATAAAAGTAGTTTACTCACATTCATTCAGTTCACAGTTAGATCCCTGAAGGCAGACCTAGGTTGCAAGAGTATATATACATGTGGAACTATCCCATAAGGAAGTTAGTCCCAAGTGACTGCAGACAGGCAGTCACCTCTGCTCACGCATAGAGAAAAACAAAATGGAGAAGAGCAGAAAGAGAGAGAGGTGTGCTCCCTGCCTTGCTCTTGTTCCCAGGGCAGAGAGAGAGGCAAATTAGATCACACCCACCTCTAGTCACATGCAGAGGAATTTTGTCACAGCTCAGGAGGAAACAGGAAAGTTTTCTCCTGGCTGGTACAGAGCATCCCCTAGCATGTCCACTCTAGGAATGTTGTACTTGACTGCTATGTGTTTCACATCCCACACCTTTCCCTCTTGGGTTCTGTGTGGAGTTGGGGGCATCATGATTTTGATCGGCAGGATGTTGGAGGGTATGAATCAACCTCAGCCAGCATGGTCAATGGTCAGGGGTGAGGGGAGTTGTAGTGCAACATCATCTGAGGGGCAAAGATTTGCCATCCCTGGATTATATGATATTGGTTATAGACTCTCTGGTGTTTCAGGAGACCCCTTGCCCTGCTGTTCAGTAGAAGGAGCACTGTGACATCATCAGCAAAACGAAAGGTTGCCATGTCTGGTTGGATGAAATGGCACTGTGGGCAAATTCAGAAGTTGCTTAGCGGCTCGTCTTCCTTAACAATTAGCTACACCGCCCTCTGTTCTTATGTGCAATTGCCCGTTCTGCTGATCCAAGATTCATTTGTCTGTGTAGCGAGAGGAATAAAAGAAAATTCCCTATTCAGAAGTTATTTATTAATGCAGAAAGTAGGTTGTCTAGGGGTTTTCCCCCCCTCTCCCTAACTAGGTACACTTCTCTTGCTGAGTATAAAAATAACCCATTTCTACCAAAAAGAAAAAAGAAAGAAAGAAAGAAACCCTTCCTAATCTAAGAGAGAAGATAGGAAGTAATTGTGTTTTCATAAATATACCTGAATTGTGACTTTCCAAGCAATTGGATAATTTCTTTCTTTCTTGTTGAGGAAACAAGGGAAATAACCACGGCTATTAGAATAAACACCTCACCAAAGAAAAGAAAACATGGGTTTTCTTTGAACTGCAGATGCTTACTTTAAAAAAAAAATGTTGACAATTGTAAAAGAAGTTTCCCCATCATATGCTTTTTTTCTCCTCTTTTGCAGTTTTTGATACATTCATAAAGCCAAGCTTGGCAACTCCTTTGGGGTCACATGTATCCCCAATGGTGGCTCATACAGTATTTCACTGGGGTGGGACACCTGCTCTGCATGCAGAAGGTCCCAGGCTCAGTCTCCAGAGAACCACATTGCAGAATTTCGAGAACTGCAAGTGTTGATGGATTGCTATCCTTCAGTTTGCATATTGGTTCAAAAACTGAGAATATGGAAGTTTCTCATTAAAATGCAAACAAAGCTTAGTTTCCCACTCCAGCCCTACTCGTGCATTGTCATTCTTTTAAAAAACCCAACTAATCATATGCTTCTACATATACATACAATAGTACCTTGGTTCTCAAACGCCTTGGTTCCCAAATGCCGAAAACCCGGAAGTAAGTGTTCTGGTTTTTGAACGTTTTTCGGAAGCCGAACAACCGATGTGGCTGTCAGCTATTGTTTCCAGGGCACCTGCACCAATCAGAAGCTGCGCCTTGGTTTTTGAACATTTCGGAAGTCAAACGGAGTTCCCGAACAGATTAAGTTTGGCACTTTTGTTTTTGTTATTTATTTTGCGTTTTTGTTTTTGAGGCTTTTTCGGTTAATTTGTTTTTGTGACTGTGTGGAACCCAGTTCAGCTACTGATTGTGTGACTGTGGAAATGGATAAAAGCCCCCCATCCAAACAATGACTATCATCAGTGCATGTAAGGAAAAAAAATAATTTTAATTTTTATCATCTACAATGCTGTCTTATTAATTTTATAGTACAGTACATTGATTATTGCTTTCATTTTATGAATCAATGATCTCGTTAGATAGTAAAATTCATGTCAAATTGCTGTTTTGGGGTTGTTTTTAAAAGTCTAGAATGGATTAATCTGTTTTGCATTACTTTCTATGGGAAAGCATGCCTTGGTTTTGGAACGCTTTGGTTTTGGAATGGATTTAAGCTTGAGAACCAAGGTACCACTGTATTACATATATGTAATACATATATCACATATATACTATACTATACTATACTATACTATACTATACTATACGTAAAAAGGAGTTGAGTTCTTTGATGTCCTATATCTCTGCAGAATAATTTTATGTTTATTAAGATGTACATATTTGATACAGTTAGCTGCGTTTTTGGTTATCTGTTCATCGGCTGATTACTTTAGTAAACCTGGAATGTATATGCGTACAGTATTTGTATAATAATAAATGGTAAGAATTATAATGAAATGTTCTAACAGTAGTAATACAGTGTACAGTGGTACCTCGGGTTAAGTACTTAATTCATTCCGGAGGTCCGTTCTTAACCTGAAACTGTTCTTAACCTGAAGCACCACTTTAGTTTTTGGGCCCCCAGCTGCTGCCGCGCTGCCGGAGCCCGATTTCTGTTCTCATCCTGAAGCAAAGTTTTTAACCCAATGTACTATTTCTGGGTTAGCGGAGTCTGTAACCTGAAGCGTATGTAACCTGAAGCGAATGTAATCTGAGGTACCACTGTAGTAATGGATACAGTCATGGTTATAATGTGCAATAATTGCTCATCTTTTTTGTGGAACAGGGTGGGGTGAGTAAACTCACTTCTCATTCAGATTAATTAGCAAATAGGGTATTAGAAAAAAAGATCTGTGCTGATTAGCTTGACATCAATTTTTTTAAAAGAAAATTGTACCCCTTGACTTGAGTGTCTGAATGAAACAGAACCCAAAGTCCTTCCACACATTACCCCAAAATCTGCTCCCTCCTTGATTTCAGCAGCATACTTTAAGGTAAGTGGAAAATCATTTTCTTACTGTTGTTAGACAATTGGGTATCAGAAATCCTTATTGATGTACTGATAATTATCCAGAGATATTTCAGTAGATCCAGATCTACCTTTTGCATAGCCATGATTTAAAAGAAGCAATGATTTTACTGTTGATGATGACAATGACCAATAGATAGATAGATACTGATATATTTGACATTTGCCATTTTTGTTGGGGGGGGGGTGGGAACCACACAAACGCACACACCGAGGAATCAAATCTCCATGATCAGAACTGCTGAAGCTCCCATAAAAATAGGGAAGTCTAAAATATTGTATAAACTTTGAGATGAATTTCCGCCTGAATCTCAGTGACCTGAATCTTCGCTTGATCTCCTTGAATGGGAAGCCTACTGATCTGCCCTTTTTCTCCTCTATACTTTCAACATAATAGGTGTTATTACCCATAACTTTTTTTTTATTTAAAGGAATTGTGCAGCCAGGAAAATGAATGAATTTAATTACCAATGCGGTGTGTGGGGGGGAAATCATTAGAGCAGGAGTCCGGAACACCAGATATTAAAAATAAACAAAGGCTATTAAAAACAGTTTCCAAAAAGAACGTCGGTTTTTCCTTCAATTCTCAAAATGTAAATATAAAAAAAGGAGGGAGAACCATATGTAAACATCCAGGAGTTGCTGAAGAAATTACTCTGTAAGAAAATGTTAAACGACTGACTGGATCATTTAACTTTAAATCTATACTTTATGTGGCAATATGGGGAGGTCATTCGATTGCTATGCATAGAAAAATTAGAATTGTAATATGATCACGAAGTTTCACCTTCATAAGGGAGAAAAGATTTTCATTATAAAATTATATTTAACGGTAGACACACAGAACGGCCTCCTTGGTTGTGTAATGTGTCTTTGGCATATGGAGGGGGCAATTGGTGTTTTTTTTTTAAGTATATAACATCCAGGCACCTTTACAAGAGATGCCCACTGTGGGCGTATGCAAATAGTGGGGAGAGATCTAGGAGAACAGGGTTCATGTGCATTTATGAGGTTGACTGTTCTGGATGGGGTTGCACTCCCTCTAAAGCAGCAAGCACATCATTTGGAGATACTCTTCGTCACTAGCATGCCCAGTGTCCTCTGCCTAGGAGTGCCTTTTACCTGCTTTGTCTGGTTCACCAGCTACAGCTGTTCCTAGATAGCCTGACCACTGTAGTCCATGTGCTGGTAACCTCAAGGCTCGATTACTGTAATGCTTGCCCTGTGGCTAGTTCGGATGCTCCAGTGGGTGCAGAATGCTGCCGCCAGATTGCTGGTGGGAGCCTCTGGCCGAGAACCTGCGACTCTATTGCAAAACAGCTGCATTGGTTGCTCATCGTCTACTGAGCCAGTTTCAAGGTTCTTATATTAATTTTTAAAGCCCTGTACAACTTAGGTCCAGGGTATCTCAGGGATTGTCTGAACCCTTAGATCCCAGTTCAATCACTGAGATTACCTGCAGGAGAGTCATTGGCCATTCTCCGAGTTGGCAAGGCTCATTTGACTTCAACAAGGAACTGAGCCTTTAGTGCCCTCGGCCAAGTCCTGTGGAACGCTCTGCCACTAGAGCAGGCATAGGCAAACTCCGGCCCTCCAGATGTTTGGGACTACAATTCCCATCATCCCTAGCTAACAGGACCAGTGGTCAGGGGTGATGGGAATTGTAGTCCCAAACATCTGGAGGGCTGGAGTTTGCCTATGCCTGCACTAGAGATTCAGCAGGCACCTTCTGTGCCAACTGTTAAATGCCTGTTGGAAACTTTTCTATTCTGCCAGAGTCATGCAAGCAATTAAGAATACCTCCCCCACAATGATCTACCGGTGTTTGTTTTTAATTCTTTTGCTTTTAACATGTTCTTAAAGGTAAAGGTAAAGGGACCCCTGACCATTAGGTCCAGTTGTGACCGACTCTGGGGTTGCGGCACTCATCTTGCTTTATTGGCCGAGGGAGCCGGCGTACAGCTTCCGGGTCATGTGGCCAGAATGACTAAGCCACTTCTGGCGAACCAGAGCAGTGTACAGAAACACCGTTTACCTTCCTGCCAGAGTGGTACCTATTTACCTACTTGCACTTTGATGTGCTTTTGAACTGCTAGGTTGGCAGGAGCAGGGACCGAGCAACGGGAGCTCACCCCGTCGCGGGGATTCGAACCGCCGACCTTCTGATCAGCAAGTCCAAGGCTCTGTGGTTTAACCCACAGCGCCACCCGCGTCCCAACATGTTCTTAACTTGTTGCTATTTTGCTGTATGGTTTTAGAATTTTGTATTTATGTGAAGCACTGTGATATATTTTACGATACAGCGGTATATTATTTTTTTAAAATAAATAAAAAGTTGCTAAAGAGTCAGGTTCATTTATTTGTATATAGTCACTGTTTTCTCAGCCAAGAAAAAAAATGCAAACAAGGAGGCACTTTGGAAAGCAGGTGAGGGCTTGTATCAGGGGTAGGGAACCCCAGAAGCTAAGACCAAAGGCTGGGACCATTATTTGTATACAACAGGGATGGGGGTCCTTTAGCCCTCTAGGCACTCTTGGACTCCAACTTCCATGAGCACCAGTCAATATGGCCAATGGTCGGAAACGATGGGAGTTGTAGTTCAGCAACCTTTGCAGGGCCACAGACTGTTCATCCTTGATATACCCTATTTCTCATTCATGCAGTTAGAACTGGAATATGGCACTTGAACTCATTTGTTGAAGCTGGGAGCTTGGGCTGGTGGGAGAGCTTGAGATGGTGCCTAAAGTATTGCAGGCACAGTGTGCTGTTCTGTTGGCTAGCCAAGGATAAGCAGCCAGACTCCCAGTACTGATGCCAGGCCTGGCCAATCCTGAGGCTTAATATTGCCTGCCAATCAGTACCTTCTGGGCTCGGAGCACACAAACCATGGTAGCTCACCAGGTTAGAACCCCGGAGCCCTCAACATCACCAGCTCTTTAGCCACATGTTTCTAATTGCCCATCACTTCCAGACTCCCATTTCAGGTTAATTGAAGTCTCTTTGTTGGCTTCTTTCTCTTTGCAGGCACACCAGTAAGAACATTTCCCCACCTCAGCCCTGCAAATTTGCTCCAAAATTACTGCTAGAAAAACAACAGACTGAGCTACAACAGTGATTAAACAGGGGACAGGAAAGAGCTGTTCACATTTTAATTGGATCAATTAATGTCTAGGAGAAGAAACAGAAAATGCCTTCAAAATGCTGCTTTGGGGTAGGAAAGCTTCAGCAGTTGGGTGATTCCCAACATGGAGCATATTTCACATGTCTGGGCATGTACCATCCATTGCTGCTCAAAGCCCTGAATCTGTTTGCTTGGAAAACTGATTCCCCACCCTGCTGATGGCAGAAAAATGTCTTGCAAATGAGGAAAGCTCTCAGTCACCGGCTGAATCCCTTGCAAAAGTCAGTCAAGGAGTCCTCAACAAGGGGGAGGTGTCATGCATGACTCCCTCTCTCATTCCTTCTCCTCCAACCCCAATTCTTCCACCACCATCCAAATCCCACATCTCCTTCCCTTTCCAGTACTCTGTTTAAGAAACTCTAAATAGCAGCAACAGGGCAAAACCTGCATATTTGCGTGTGATGAAACCAGATTTAACTGGAGGACTTTGTATATTCCTATATAAATAAAAATGTAAGGCTGTCATCACATAACCCCCATGAGAGGTTCTGTAGTAGTAACTCATCACAACTCTGCATTTGCATGAAGTAAGGGGAGGGGAGCAAAAGAGAAGGCAGGTTTTAACAATGTGGTTTTAAGCAGCAGCAGAGGTTTGAATAAAGCAAGGCTGGAGAGACACAGAGGAGCTGTGAGGATATATGCAGTTGGGGGGCTGAAGGAGCTGTGAGGGATATGGGGATTGGGTGAGGTGTAAAGGGAGGGGTGGGGTTGGAAAGGACGGTGAGGGTGGTTGTGACTGGTGAGCAATGAAATCAGGGGTGGCAGCCTCTAGTCTGACATAGGTAGAGAACAAACAAAATCCATGTGTCTCCTGCCTTTGTCTAAAGCCCTTCCCTTTGATTGGGTTATAGCTTCCATTCCTCTTTTCCTCATAGGCAAAGAATGGGGAACCTGCAGTCCTCCAGATGTTGATGGACTACAACTTCCACAAATTGTCACTGGCATGACAAATGCAAACGGACAAATGCAAGTTGAAGTCCAGAATCATCTGGAGGATTGCAAGTTCCCCATCCTTACCATGGGCACAGTAAATGAGTGTTTCCGTGCGCTCTGGCTTCAGTCACGGTGTTCCATTGTGCCAGAAGCAGTTTAGTCATGCTGGCCACATGACCCGGAAAACTGTCTGTGGACAAACGCTGACTCCCTCGGCCTGAAGCGAGATGAGCACTGCACCCCATAGTCTCCTTTGATTGGACTTAACCATCCAGGGGTCCTTTACCTTTACCTTATTATAGTCAAGTAATGATAATCTGACAATTATTTACTCTGATACACCATATTTTTTGGCACCCCAGATTAAAGACTTTCTCCACTTAAAGCTATGTGCAAACCAATATTTCAGCTTTCTATTTGCATAATAACTGGTCAGAAAGAATTAAAAACAGCTCATTAATATGCCAAGAGGTGTTAATTTGAACCCTGCCCATAAGCTATTGTAAATTTCATTTAGCAAATGTGAAAATGTAATGCAGTGTAAATTAGGGATGGATATATATATATATATATATATATATATGCATGTATATGTATAAACTTTAGGAAAATAACTGGAAAGAATGAGTGCTTCTTCACTTGCCTTTGATTAACCAATAAATTTCAAGATATGCCTTGAATCTCAAGGCAAACTCAAAGACAGGAAGTAACATTTTGTTTACAGAAAAATGCCAAACATGGCAGCCAAGCCAAGTACTAGCTTCATAACTCAGGTCTCTGTTTCCCATGTTATGGTTAACAAAATTGGAAGGCTTCTTCGAGGGACTAGTATCAGCAGAGATCCATGGTCATCAAGGCTGGGCCATGGAGAGCAGTTGGACGGGAACTAGGAACCAGGAACCAGAAGCCATAGGACAAGCTAACACTCAGGACCAAAGGGTAAACCAGGAGGTGTGATTTTTTAAAAAGGAAACCAGTGGTGAGAGCCCAAGAGCAGGTCAGGACTGATGGACAAACTGGGGTTTGTGGCAGGGTGGAGACACAAGTCAGGGCCTAAGAGCAAGTCAGAACAAACAAGGCTCCCTCCTGTATTATGCATTCAAAGCAGTATCAAGGCAACTTTAAACAGTCATGGCTTTCCCCCAAGAATCCTGTTAAGTGTGCTGAGAGTTGTTCATAGACTTATAGAATCCTAGAACTGTAGAGCTGGAAGGGATTTCAAGGGCCATCTAGTCCAACTCCCTGCAACGCAGGAATCACAGCTAATGAGTCCCTTCCACATGGCCACCCAACCTCTGCTTAAAAACTTCCAGTGAAAGGAGAGTCCACCCCCTTCTGATGGAGTCCGTTCCACAGCCAAACAGCTCTTACCGCCAGAAAGTTCTTCCTAAGATTTAGTTGGAATCTCCTTTCTTGTCACCTGCCCTCTGGGGCAGCAGAAATCAAGCTTGCTCCATCTTCCCTGTGACAGACCTTCAGATATTTGAAGGTAGCTATCCTGTCACCTCTCAGTTTTCTCTCCTCCAGGCTAAACATTCCCAGCTCCCTTGACAGTTCCTCATAGGGCTTTGATTCCAGACCCTTGATTCCCTTGACCCTCTAAGACCCTCACACAGAGCTACAATTCCTAGTGTGCTTTAGCCGCCGACCCCTCTTCCCAGGGAACTCTGAAGGGTCCATCAATTACTCTGGAGCTCCACCTCTCCTGCTCTGGAGAAGCACACGTAGCAATGCACTCTCTTGTTCCCGCTACACCACTGCTTGTTCCAAATATGAAAAGGGGAAGGGAAACCTACCTGTACAATTCCTCCACCATGTGGAGACTTTCTAAATACCCCCAATCCTCCCCACAAAATGCCCCACACTCCTCAAAGAGGCCAGAACATGCACACCGTAATCCACCTCCATCCTGCTTTCTTCAAACAGAATGTTGGCTTTTGCTGAAATGAAATCCGTAGTATAGAAGAGGAGGAATAACATCGAGTGGAGTATCAGGGATTAGTGGATTAAATGGGCGCGAGCAACCGCCATGCATCAGCATAACATTAGGAGCTAACTGATTTCTCACTGTAAAATGATTTGCAAATCATCTCAAGATCCGTGTCACAGGGAGAGATGACAGTGCTCAAACCACAGTTTTTGTTTATTCTAACGGAAATGCACATTATTGGAAGCATTCCAATGCAGCCAATGAACAGGCAGTCTCTCTTCCCCTCCTACTTATTTACTCAGCTGGGACGCACAAATTATTTATAGGCGACAACTTTCTATTTTTAGAATGCTCAGGCATTTTTGCAAGGTGTCCATGGCAGGCATGCAATTACCTGGTCGTCAGTTTACTCCAAACGACTGGAAGTTTCATACCAGAAAAAGGAGATCTCCCCAGTTACTGTGCCAGTATATCTGCCAGAAACCTCAGAAAATCATCACTGTCTGCAGAGCTGCTTGGAGATGTTTTGCTTATCTGAGTTGCAGGAAAATATGGTGTCAGAACTGAGGCTGTGGCCTGTCTCTGGACAAATCCCACACCAAACTAGACCAATTTGACTCAATTCAGCCAGATAAGGTTGAAGCATCTCCTGGACATAGGCGAATTAAGGGGAGTATGACTGGTTCGGTCGCACTGGACAGAGGCAGGGGCACCACTGAAATTTAAGACCCCAGGTCCACCACTGCCCTGGATCACCCTGAAGTGGGTCCACCCATAGCCATCAAGGGCTGTCAAAATGGGAGGAAGTCATGTGTAAGAAGAGGGAGAGGTGGAGGAGCCTGCATCTCCTCTCCCCACCCTCAATGTTTAATTAGGGTTTTAAATCATAATGGAAGACTGCAAGACTAGGGTTGCCATATTTAAAAAAGCCGCCCAGACACTATTTTCAGGGGACGAATCCTGGATACGTCTGGGAAATTCCAGACGTATGGCAGCCCTATGCAAGACCCCCAAGTAAGTTTGGAGCCTGGATCCAGGGAAGGACAGCCCCAGGTCAGATTGGGTCTGCTCCAGATTGGGCCCTGAATTGGATCAGGGGTTACATGCATAGCTTTGTGGGAATGGCCAGCACCTCCCCCCCCCCCCTGCTGAGGATGCAGGGCTGTGTGTTGAGGATCCGTTCCTGCCAGAGCTGAGCTTCAACTTGTGCTCCTAGCTTAAAATCCCGTTCCACATCAGCCTGCCGAATTGGGCTCTCTGGGGGTGGGCCTGAGGCAACAGCCAGGCTTCCCCCAGGTCCACTCCCAGGGGATTTAAATTCAGTCCACGCCAGTTCCTGGCACCCAGCTCTTCCTCGACGGATCAACCCACTCACCCAGTCCTGTAATTTTGCATTTGCTCATTGAATTGACCTTGCTAGGGCTGCAGCGGTCACTGTATTTTGGGGGCCAGGTAGGAATTTGCCTATCAGGCAATTTGGCTATGACCTGGAAGTTTTGCCTACCTCATAGCAGTCATCACAACTTTGGCAGTTTAGGCACTGGGTAGCCGTAGTCTTGGTTGGAACGAGGGTTGTAACCTCATTTCCCCCTCCAGAAATAGGGTAACCCATTAAAGGGATCCATGACGGAGTTGCTTCTGTCCATTTGCCCAGATGGAGGGCTTGGGCTTCAGTGCTCCTAGAGGCAATGACCTCTGTGGGGATCCCCTGATTTGATGTAAGTTTTAGGAATCCCCGCTGCCGGGTTTACCCTGATGTCATTTCCAGCAGACGGGTTGGAAATAAAAGCTTACCCAATGCCTATGCCAAACCACTTCATCTGTAGTCAATAAAGTTGTGGCCTGTTTCAATCCCATTCAACTGTGTGGTAGCTCATCTGAGCGGGGGGAGGGGAGTGTGTGGCTTGAGCCTGCAAGAACGTACAAATAGTACTGCTGAATCAGACCAAAGGACTTTCTCATGGGGGACCTTTCACCCTCCAGATCAGCAGAGGAGGAAGCCGCTCAGGCACCTGGGGTGGTGCCCCCAGGGGCAGGGCGAGCTGCCCATAGGGGCGAGGCAAGGGTTGGGCAAGCCACCCATAGGGGTGGGGAGCACCACGGGCCTCCAGAGTCTGCCTGCCTCCTCCCACTCAGCCGCCCTACAGCTGGGGTGGGGGAGGCTGCAGGCGGACTGTTTGGGCAGCGCGGAACCTGCATGCGCACAAGCTACCACGTCTCTCGCAGGGGAGACGCATGGCTCAGGCACGCTGCAGGCCCTGCAGTGAGTGCCATCTGGCATTTTGTCACCCCCTGTCAGTGGTGACACCCAGGGCAGTCCACACCCACTGCACCCCCCTTCCTCCGCCCCTGCTCCAGATGTTGGAACAGAGTGCAATGCCTAGCTTCCCTGATCATTAGTTACAATGGCAGGTGCTGGCAGGAGCTGGAATCCAACAATATCAGAAGGTCCACAGGTAGTTTTATTACTGCTGTAATCATTGTTGCTGCTGCTGCTGCTGCTGCTCCTTTTTCCCCATGTTTGCTGAGGCTGATGGGAGTTGTAGTTCAGCAATGTCTACAGAGCCAAACGTCTAAAGCACTCCTGCTTTAAATCTCTGCAGATCATCTAGTATCCAATATCAGCACAGCGCTAAAAATTGGATGATGAGTTTGCCTATGACCAAGCATTGGTACCGTCATGGCAGGAATTTAGGGCAGTTGCCCCGGGCAGAAGAGCTAGCAATCCATTAAAAATGCAACTGGGCAGGCTCACCACATTTTGAAGCAACTGAAATATTTTAAAATATTTTTTATTTGAATTGGTCAGGGGGCTATAGGCCATTAAGTCCAGAGTAGGGATGTAAGAAGGCATCATTATATCCCACCCTGTATTCCCTTCTGCTGCAGTTCGTCTTCTCCCAAACCCTCCATTATTTATCCCACCATCTGCTGTTGTGGAATTGCATAACTCACATCATTAATTTTATTGATTTCACAAAATTTATACACCTCAAACCAGTTTACAAAAAAGACAAAACAATAAAATTAACAATAAGGAAAATTAACAACAATAATTCAAGACTTTCGGAAAGTTAAAATAACAATAGACTGAAAGGAGATTAAAGCTTGCATCCATTTTTCTAAACATCTGGGTAGGCGTGCCTAAACGAAAATGTTCTTAGCAGATGCCAAAAAGAGTACACTTCTTACAAATATGGAACGAGTGTTGTGTGGCACCTGGAACCGTGCCAGTTCTGCCGATCGAAGCGGTTGAGTGGGCGCATATGGGGTAAGGCGATCTCGCAGGTGAATTACAGAAACAACATCGTCATTACGTGATTCCACTCCAATCATTTCAGTGCAAAGGAAATGCAAAGCAAAGCAGGGCTGGATGCAATTGTTTGCATATTGTTTGTAGACAGAAAGCAGCAGCAGCAGCAAACACCGGTCATATACGCTGGGCATGGGCAAATAAGGAACATTGCCCATTTCTGCTGCCATTCCCATTTTTGACGGAATCATCTGGCATCCCTGGTCCAGAGTCTAAAATTTCCAAAGCAAACCTTTGCACTGAGTCTTCCTTTCGCTTTGTCTTTTTTCTAAGCAAGACAACAACAACACAAAGCCCAAGAAACGGAGAGCACAATCCGTTCAGCCTTTTGCTCCCTGAATATTTCATCAGGAGCTTGAGAACTTTTCCCTTCCTTCTGAATACCTCCTTTCCCCATCTCCTCTCCCTCCCTCCCTCCTCCCCCCCCCTGCCATTTTATATTTGCTCACTTGACACCTTGTCACTAGCCCATCACTGCCACCCGGGCTGTCCTTGAAACCTGACCTCTGTAGCCAGTTGCGCCCAGTGGTCTTGCCGCCCCTGTCTCACTCCAACCACTTTTGACAGGAGACATGCCGGTTTTAACAGCCAGGCCTGGCACCTGGGACACAGTGGGGATTACACAGGTAAACCAAAGTATTCCATGTTGTCTCCTGGCTAACAACAGAGGGGAGAGAGGCAGGAGGGCGGGAGGGAGGAGGGAGAACATGACATCTGAAAGAGCAGGTCTTGCATTCACATATTCAAAAGAGCCCATCATGTTTTTACAAGCAGGCGGGCGCCTACAATTCCCCCTGGCACAACAAGAGCAAATAATGCAACATGCAAAACAGGTGCAGGGAAATCCTTATCATGGGAATACAGTTTGCTAATGGGAGGTTTTTAAATATATATTTATGTATTGTTGAAAAGCACGGCATGAAAGGCATATTTTTATTTTTATTTAAAATTAAGAGATTGAATGAGTAATAGGTAGGCAGGGCTGAACTCAACCCATTTCGATTGCACTTTAATCAGAACAATTTTTGCTCACTTTTAAAAAGAAAAGAAAAAGAAAAATATTGAACTCCGTTATATAAAGGTGTGATTTGTAGCCTCACTGTTGTGATATACCTGCACTGAGATGAGTGTGTGTTTTATTTGTACAGAAAGGGAATGCTTCCTTTTTAAAATGACATGTTTTTAGTCTTTTTGAAGTGTCAGTGTAGAGGAGAAAACCTGAAGTATTTTGACTGAAATAAATGCTTTCATGGAAAATAGTGAACCCTAGAGATTATTCTGATACTTGAAGAACTTCATACTGTTTTAAGCAGGTGACAGTAATGTCATCGACTGAGATTTTTGTCTGCAAGTGTGTTATTTTTCTCGCTCTCAGACTTGTACGGTGGGAGGGGGGGCGGGTTAAGTGTTTGAAATATAAAGTTTGTAAGGGCAATGTAGGTAGCAATTCAGTAGTTCTAAATCTGGAAAAACCTTCTAGAACAACAAGAAGAGAAGCCACGTTTGCACTCTACATTTAAAGCACTATGATACCATCGTAACTGTTATGGCTTCATCCAATGATTCCTGAATTTGCCAATGTGGTTAGAGTTGTATTCGCTTCACAGAGATGCAGTAACAATCAATGCCTCTTCCTTGAGAATTCTGGGAATTGTAGCTCCAGGAAGGGAAAAGGGGGACTCCTAACAACTCAGCATTCTTAAGAAACTACAATTCCCAGGATTCTTTGGGGGAAGCAGTGAGTGCTAACCTAGTATCATAGTGCTTTATATGAGTGGTGTGAGTGTGGTTAGATAAATGAAATGGGTGTTGGGCTTTGGCCTAGAAGGCTCTAGTTCTGCCTCCACCTCCTAGCTTCTGGTCAAATAAACCAGAAGGTTAAGTCCCAAATATTAACCATTTTTCATGAAGATTCCAGGTGTGAGATCCTCTGAACTGGCTGTTCTTTGTTCACCTTCTTTGTTCAGAGTTAGCAAAAGCGGAGGGGGCACCTTATCACCCCTTCTGGAAATGCAAGTTATTTTGTCACCCAGAAAATTTTGTTGGTGTGGGGACAACCTGTTTTGATGGTTCAGGAGAGGAAGCAGCCTTTACCTCGGCCGCAGACAACAGCATACAACCCTCTTCTTTCTGGTTTCTTTTTTTTTAAAAAAAAACCACACCTTTTCAACACTGCTGTCTGTGAGGGTTATGGGGGCTTCCTCTCCACTTCCTACCAACTCCCTCTTCCCACCAGTGGAAGATTCTTCAGTGGACACAGAAGAATAATAAGAGGGCATTCTTTATGGCTGCCCCCAGACTTTGGAACTCCCTTCCTAGAGAAGTCCGACTCGCTTCCTCCTTGTTGTCCTTGATTTTCTTATTCCAACAGACTCTTGAGAATTGGCTGTTTATAAGGAAAGGGCTGGTGCTGTGATGTTTTTATTGCAATTATCTGTATGCTGTAATAGATCATATTGTTTTAATTCTATTAATGTTCAATTGGTTTTTTAAAAGATTGGTGGTTTTTTGGTATGTTACTAGCTGTTTCAATTTTATCTGTAATCCACCTTGAGTCCCTGCCTGGGGAAAAGGCAGGATATAAATAAAAATAATAGCATAATAATAGTAATACTATTATTATTAGTCTATTACTATTAGTCTATTAGTAATAGTGGCAGCAGAGCATAGTTTCATGGATCCTAGCCTTATCCTCCATGAACCAAAATATAGGAGTGTTTGGCCCAACATATTGTGTGCCATTAACTCACTTTTTGTTTTTGTGTTTTTTTAAGTGGATCATATCTGTGGCACAACTGCGTTTCATTTTCTATTAAAAATTAAAAGAGATACATTACTTTAATGAGCCACACGCAGGCAATGTTAATGATGTTCAAGATGGCATTCACTTTTAATGGTATGCAGAATACACCAGTCTACCTTTGTAGTTAATTATAAATGCACGTGTTTGCACTCGTGTGTTTATTTCCACCATTTCACATCAAGGAGAACATTTGCCGGTACATACATTTGCATGGAAAGACCTTAACCTATTTCATTTTATGCTGATCATTAACTAAGAATACTTCACTCTGGAGATTTATCACATTAATTAGCTCTGAAATTACTCATAGCAATTAAGTATATTGTTCTTAAACTCTTCGGAGATTATTGAAATACTTTTGTTGCTTCTATAGGGAAGCATAAATAATAGGAGAAAACGTTGCTTTCTATGTGGTTACGGGGTGGGGGGCACCTCTCTGTCTCTGTAGCCTCTAAATCTTGCAATTGTTCCAACACTGCTATCTTTGCACCCATCTTCCCAAAACACTCTCTCCTCTCTCTTAGGGAAATAAGAAGCTGCCTTAGACAGATCAAGCATCCATCTAGCTCTGTATTATAGAATCATGGATTTGCTGAGTTGGAAAGGATCCCAAGCATCATTTAGTCCAACCCACAGAATAATAATAATAATAATAATAATAATAATAATAATAATAATAATATTTATACTTGCTCATCTGACTAGGTTGCCCCAGCCATTCTGGGCAACTCCCAACAAAATATTGAGAGCACAGCAAAACATCAACCATTAAAAACTTCCCTGAACAGGACTGCCTTCAGATGTCTTCTAAAAGTCAAATAGTTGTTTATTTGTTTCGACATCTGTTGGGAGGGCATTTCACAGGGTGGACACGAGAAGGCCCTCTGCCTGGTTCCCTGTAGCTTGTTGTCTCACAGTGAGGGAACTGCCAGAAGACCCTTGGAGCTAAACCACAGTGTCCAGGCTGAACGATGGGGGTGAAGATGCTCCTTCAGGTATACAGGACCGAGGCCATTTAGAGCTTTAAAGGTCAACACCAACACTTTGAATTGTGCTCAGAAACGTACTGAGGGCCAGTGTAGATCCTTCAGGACTGGTGTTGTATGGTCCCAGTGGCTGCTCCGAGTCACCAATCTAGCTACTGCATTCTGGATTAGTTGTAGTTTCCGAGTCACCTTCAAAGGTAGCCCCACCTTCTTCAGGTAGCCCTGAAATAAGAACCTCCAGTTAAGGTGAGTCCATCACCTTCTGAAGTAATCCACTCCACTGCCAAACAGCTCAAAAAGTTCTTCCCAATGTTCAGTCAGAATCTGATTTCTTGTCATTTGAATCCATTGTTGGGGTCCTACCCTATAGAGCACAGAAAGCAAGCTTACCCTGTCTTCCATGTGACAGCCCTTTAGATATTTGAAGGTTCTCAGTCTTCTCTTCTCCAGACTAAACAAACCCAACTCCCTCAACTGCTCCTCATAAGGCTTGGTTTCCAGACCCTTCATCATCTTGGTTGCCCTGCTCTGCACATATACTATATTTTTCACTCTATAAGACGCACCAGACCACAAGACACACCTAGTTTTTGGAGGAGGAAAACAAGAAAAAAAATATTCTGAATCTCAGAAGCCAGAACAGCAAGAGGGATCGCTGCGCAGTGATAGCAGCGCAGCCTGCATTCGCTCCATAAGACGCACACACATTTCCCCTTACTTTTTAGGAGGGAAAAAGTGAGTCTTATAGAGCAAAAAATATGGTAATTATCTACACTGGCTGGCAGCAGCTCACCAGAGTTTAAGGCATGAGTCTCTCAGAGCCCTACCTGGAGATGACAATGGAGATGGAACCAAAGACCTTCTGCATGGAAAGGAGCTGCTCTGTCACTGACCTTCAGCTCTCCTCCTCCATGGGAAACAGAAACACTGGCTGTGACATCACGAGGCTTGCCATGTTTAATTTCATACACCTCTATCATGTTGAGTTCAAAGATGAAACACATGCAAACAAATAAACAAGAAGGATAAAGAAAATCAAAGTGTGCAATCTGAAAAGGGGGTCAATGTTTCTCAGGCTACTGCAAGAAAAAGTGTGCTGACGTCCAGCTTGTTTCCAAGAGCTTTGGAAGGTGCTATGGAAGTCCCTCTCTATTGATCCGGGAAGCTTTTTCTGTCTCTCTTATATATATATTTTTAGAAAGGTATGAAAAAATTCTTGAGTTTCAAATCTCAAAGCTGAATGGGGGGGCGGGGTGTGTGCATGTGTGTATCCGAACTGAGGCTCTCGGCTTGAATTCTTCAAGCTTGACATCCCATCGGGCTGATGCCTCGTGTCCCTTCATTGTCGGCCTGTCTCGTCACCCGGTGTAATGTGCCATTTCAGTGTAACAGGCTGAGACGCGTCATGCCAATGACATGTCAGGCTGGTGCATTTCAAAGAGACACAGTTCAATGGAAAACATGGGTTTCTAACTGCCCTGGAGGTTTTAAAACCTGGGGAAAAACCTGCGCGCATGCTCACACACAATATCTTATATATTTTTTAAAAACATCCTGTTTTCTTCTCCAGCAATTTTGCCTCCGGATGGTGGGCCATGGTGCTGCTGCTGTTCTGTTCTGTTCATGGCACTACTAACGGAATAAGGATCTGCTATTTGAACCCCACCTTCTCCATCTCGACTCAGAATTTGCCGAATTTGCCCCATACATTTAAACATGATCATTTCACTTTCAACAGTCACGGCTTCCACAAAACAATACTGGGAAGCACTGTTTGTTTAGAGTCATGAGAGTTGTTAGGATATTCCTATTCCCCTCACAGAACTACAGTTCCCAGAGTGCTTTAAAGGTTGATTTCTCTTCCCTGGGAACTCCTGCTCATTAGCCAAAAAGGTTTCCTGGGAAGGGTGATCTGTTAAGCCACTCTGGAAATCATAACTGTGAAGGGGATAGGAATCTTCTAACACCTTTCAGCACCCATAACAAACTACAGTTCCCAGATTTTTTCAGGAGAAGCCATGGCTGTTTATAAAATTCTGGGATTTCCCCCCTTCCCAGCCCCAAAGAGAGAATTCTGCCTCCATCTTGATAATATTTGGAGGAAAGCTTCCCCTTCAAATTGCATTAGTGGAAAATAATGTAGAGAATGGGTTTTGTGTTCACCTGTGAGGGGGAATTGACAATTGCTGAAATACTATCATCCCATCTACACTATGCATTTAAAGCAATATCACACCACTTTAAACCACCATGGCTCCCCCGCAGTGAATCCTGGGAACTGTAGTTTGTTAAGAGTTCTGGGTGTTTGACTGCTGTGAGAACTGCGGCTCTCTCAGGGGAATAGGGGCCTTCTCTCAGCACCCTTAACAAACTACTGTTCCCAAGTTTCTTTTTTTAAAAAAAATAATATTTATTTTGTTAATAAACTAAAGATCAAGAGCATAAAGAACTACAGTTGGAGCAGGTTGAGTTAAAAGGGTAAAAGACCCCTGGACGGTTAAGTCCAGTCAAAGGCAACTACGAGGTGTGGCACTCATCTCACTTCAGGCCGAAGGAGCCAGTGTTTGTCCACAGACAGCTTTCCAGGTCATGTGGCCAGCTTGACTAAACCACTTCTGGTGCAACGGGACACGATGACAAGTGCCAGAGCGCATGGAAACTGTGTTTACCTTCCTGCCGCAGCAGTACCTATTTATCTGTTTGCACTGGCATGCTTTCGAACTGCTAGGTTGGCAGCAGATGGGGCAGAGCAACAGGAGCTCACCCCATCATGCGGATTTGAACCGCCGACCTTCCAATTGGCAAACCCAAGAGGCTCAGTGGTTTAGACCACAGTGCCACCCATGTCCCTCCCACAGCAGGTTGAAAGCAGCGTAAGGTTGGACGCTATCATTGAACTTGTTGTTCAAAAAATACACATTTTGCCATAAACCTGTTAGGCTTATGTATTCTTTTGTAATAAGTCCGTTTGCCCTACCCGGGCAGACGGCTTTGCAGGCAGGCACCGTGTCTCCCCTATGAACCCACCTATGGCCAGCCAGATCATACTCCTGCCACCAAATTGGCTGATTTGGTATATAGAGGGCGTCGTCTGGGTGAGGTGCCAACTGACCAGTAGTGGTGCTTGGCTCCCACCCAGGGGAAGAATCCAGCAGGGCCTTTAAGGTCATAGGGTGTGTGTCCCCCCCCCTTGCTGCCTTCACCCTTAGAAACACTCCCAGCAAAGTGACATGTGCCATTGTTTTCCTCAATGCCTATGGCCAAACCTTTCACATCTGCAACCAATAAAGTTGTTGCCTTATTTGATCCCCAGAACCCAATAAGCTGCGTGTTGTCTAGTTATTTGCTCCTTAGGGAATAGGGTGGTCACGGGGCCTCGCCACGCAAGTCAGCTTAATCATAGTTTCTATGGGCAAAATTTTCTCAATCCATTCAGAAACAGATACATGTTTTTCCCCATTTTTAACTATTATAATCTTAGCAGTTATAAGGTTCAACACTATTCCTTGATCATTTTCCAGAATAACCTCTTTTAGATAACCAAGCAGAAATATTTTAGGTTCCTCGGGTATATGATCTCCTACCATAGATAGATATTAGCCTGGATGGATTTTCAGAATATTTCTATTTGAGAACAATTCCAAAAAGATTATTTGAGGGGGAGCCATGGTTGATATTGCTTTAAATGTATAGTGCAAACGGGGCCTATGTGTGAGTTTAAACATCAAGAGTTTCCAACTATAATACAGGCCAATATGGATATTTGGTTTGCTATGTCTCAACAAGTCAATACCTCAAACAATAAAGGGGAGAAGCCCTCCATTAATATTTTCACCTTCACTGTTTTGGCAATTAACCCAGAACCCATGCCAATTTGTAGGTGAAAACAACCCCCAGGGCTTAGACGTCAGTGGCAGCTTTAAACCCAGAGTGAATCAGTGTGAATTATATACCCCTTTGCAAACAGGGGGGTGTTTTATAATAGAACCACTGACAGACCCTTAACTACAGTGGCGCTAGCGGGCACCGCCGTAATGCGGGAATAAAACTAAATTACATCACTTGTCATCATTAAGAAAAATTTTCATCTCAGCTCTTCATCTGAAAAGCACAGCAGTTAATGAACGATTACTGAGCCATGACACCAAAATGGCTAAAATATAGGAATTAAGGGGAGGTCAACTCAAGTATTTTTTAAACCATGAAATTAAGGGACCCATTTGAATGGGCAGGCGGGTGCCACTCCCGGGCGTTCAGGGTCCCTGCCATGCTAACTTTAAGCTTACAAGGAAGGCATTCATTCCAGTTGCTCAAATGAAGTTCTTGCAAAGATGGAAAAGGCAAAGTCATGTATATTCCAAAAGGGATGCTTGACATACTCTCACATATGCAGCTCATATGTTTTTGAGGCGCTCTCTCTCTCCCTCTCTCTCTCTCTCTCTCTCTCCCCCTCTCTCTCTCTCTCTCTCTGAAATGCTTGAGAACCAAAGAATTATGGAACTGTAGAGTTGGAAGGGGCACTCAAGTTTCACCTAAAGAATCCCGGACAGATGGCCACCCAACCTCTGTTTGAGAGCCTCCAGAGAATTTATCTAATCCTCTTTTAAAGCCATCCAAATTGGTAATTGTCACACCTGTTGTATATCTCGTGTGTGTGCTTGTGATTAAGATGATAGATATAGATAGGTGATAGGTAGATGATAGATAGATAGATGATAGATAGATGATAGATGATAGATAGATAGATAGATAGATAGATAGATAGATAGATAGATGATAGATAGATAGATGATACATAGATAGATGATAGATGATAGATAGATAGATGATAGATAGATGATAGATAGATAGATAGATGATAGATAGATAGATAGATAGATAGATAGATGATAGATTAGATAGATAGATAGATAGATAGATAGATAGATAGATGATAGATAGATAGATAGATAGATAGATAGATAGATAGATAGATAGATATAGATAGATATAGATAATTAGATAGATAGATGATAGATGATAGATAGATAGATGATAGATAGATAGATAGATAGATGATAGATAGATAGATAGATAGATAGATAGATAGATAGATAGATAGATGATAGATGATGATAGATGATAGATGATAGATGATAGATGATAGATAGATAGATAGATAGATAGATGATAGATAGATAGATAGATAGATAGATAGATGATAGATGATAGATGATGGATGATAGATAGATGATAGATAGATGATAGAGATGATAGATGATAGATGAGATAGATAGATAGATAGATGATAGATAGATAGATAGATAGATAGATAGATAGATAGATAGATAGAGATAGATAGATGATAGATAGATGATAGATAGATAGATAGATGATAGATAGATAGATAGATAGATAGATAGATAGATAGATAGATAGATAGATGATAGATAGATAGATAGATAGATGATAGATAGATAGATGATAGATAGATAGATAGATGATAGATAGATAGATAGATAGATAGATAGATGATAGATGATAGATATAGATAGATAGATAGATAGATAGATAGATAGAGATAGCAATAGATAGATATAGATGATAGATAGATTAGAGATGATAGATGATGGATACATAGATAGATAGATAGATAGATAGATAGATAGATAGATAGATAGATAGATATAGATGATAGATAGATAGATGATAGATAGATTTGCTTGTCAATGGTTTGATTGTCAAGTTGCATAAATCTTTCCCCACACACATACACACACCCCTCCTCCCAAATGCATCAGCTCCCGGCAAATGCTTTAAGGCACCCAGACCGCGTGAAAATACTGTTCTTTGATTTTAGAGACGAGCGCGTAAGTGAAAGTGAAGCTTCCCAAATTAAAACCGATGAATATCGGCTGCAGTGTTGTCACCTCGCTCTTTCGCTCGTGCTGCTTGCGTGACTGATGACAGCTGCAGATGCCGATAGATTTTTGACCTGTTCCAGAAATCTGGCACTCTGGAAGAAAGAAGTGGGGAGGGGGGCTGGGAAACATGGCAACAACAATAAAAAAGTAAAAGTAAACTCTGCAGCCTGCGGAGGAAGGAGAAGAGAGAGGGGTAAGCTGACAGCTCAAGCAGAGGAGGAAAATTAGAAAGGAAAGCCAGCGCGCCCATACCATATGGGCTCAGAGCATCTCAGGACAGCTGGAAGAAGCATCGCCTTCCCCTTTCGCGTGTCCAAGACCGCGATACTTCCTTTTAATACGGCTATCAATAATGCTGAATGATTAACACCAAGGATTTATGTTAATTTCATTATAAGCTTTGTTGCCTGGTGTTGAATTAAGACTGTCAAACCATCCTTCTCCTACATGGCAGAGGACTTTTAAAAAATGCAAGCCTAACACATAACATCTGATCATTAATATGTTAATAACGCTCCTGTTTTCGTAGATAGACCAGAGAAAGAAGCATTGATGGGGGGGGGGGGAGAGCGGGAGAAATTATCTGTCTGAAGAAAGGGGACTGTTGTGCCCATCGACTCCCAGGGCGACATCTTCTGATGAATAAAGAATAACATCTTTTCAGAATTTTATTTTTTTTTAAGACCATTTGCCATTTTGCAGGGCTCCACATTGTCAGTTCTGGCACATCCGCATGGGGAGTCGGACGAGGTTTAAATGTGTGGCGTCTGTGCACCAACGAGTTCCTCATGCACCTGCCGTCTGTGTTCTGCCAGGGCAAACTTTTGCATCAGCAACAAACAGCACAACGTGCATGACTAGTTGTGTGGTGTAAATCGGGAAATTATGAATGGAACTTAGTCAATGTATAGGTTTTTTTGTTTTGTTTTTTAACTTTCCAATGAAGGTTTTTTATAATCAATTGATGTTAAAAAATACAGACTTGTTTTACAATAATAATAGCACCATTTTTAGTATTATACACAGTAATCTTGCTTGTGATACACATCCAGGGTTGGATGGGGGGGGGGGGAGAGAATTGGCTACAACCTGTATTTGGGGGCATCAGCACATTGGAGGGGAAGGACCCTTCCTGCATGCTAGTTAGCTTCCAAGAAAGGTCTTACAGGAAGACAATAAATAAATAATACCATTCTTTGTTGTTCCTTTTTTTCCTTTTTCTCCTTTGCTTTATGAGAAGGAAAAGAACAAGGGAGCGTGTCAAAGGAATTGCTGCTAATTTAACAAGCAGCACCCAGTGTTCCAGTGCTGCTTCCCAGATTTCTTATTTATCAAGAGCACTCTTACCCTGACCTTTAGTCAAAAAGGTTCCTTGGGAACAGGGATTGATTGCTAAATCACACAAGGAAGGAGAATGTAAGAACATCAGGTGAGCATGTTGGATCAACAGCACATCTGGTCCAGCACCCTGTTCTCACAACGGGTGAGCAACTGCCTATGGGAAACCAGCAAGCAGGATTTATAATAAATAATATTTTTTTATTTATACCCCGCCCTTCCCGGTTCAGAAAACCGGGCTCGCGGTGGCTAACAACAAATCTAAAACACTTAATTGACGCAAGAAAAACAGCATAAAATGCCGTATAAAACGTGAATAGCAATAAATTCAGAATTCAAAAATCAATTTAGGGGGGAAATCCATCCAATAAACATTAGATGATCACCAGGGCTAGCTGGCTAAATTAGTCCTATTTGGGCCAGCGAGGAGACCAGGGGAGAATTAGTTGTGGGATCCCAGAGCAGGTAATCTTCATAAAAAGGGGAGGGGGATAGAAGGAAGGGGAATAAAAGATCAGGCTAAGTTCAAATTGAAAGCCAGAGAGAATAGCTCTGTCTTACAGGCCCTGCGGAAGATTTAAGCGCAAGAGCAACACTCTCTACCCTCCTGTAGTTTTCTGTAACTAGTATTCCAACTGTGGAGGTCAAGTAACCATCATGGCTAGTAGCCATCAATAGCCCTCGTGAGTTCCTTAATTTAACTATGTACTGTGTGAAGAACATTATTTTATCCATCCTGAACCTTCCGACGTTCAGCTTCGTTGGATATCCACACGTTCTAGTCTTGTGAGAGAGGGAGAAAATAAATTCTCTGTCCATTTTCTCCATGCCAATCATAATTTTATAAACTTTTATCGTGTCACCTCTTACTCGCCTTTAATCTAAAAATTCCCAAACGTTGTGCCTTTTCTTCACAGGTGAGCCACTCCTACTCCTTTGATAATTTTGGTTGCCCCTTTCAGAACCTTTTCCAATTCTGTCATAACTTTTGTGAGGTGAGGCAACCAGAACTATACACGATATTCCAAATGTGGCTGCACCATACCTTAGTATAATGGCATTGCGCTACTGGCAATTCTGTTTTCAGTTCTTTTCCTAATTCCCTCTAGCATGGAGTCCACCTTTTTCGTGGCTGCTGCGCACACCTCCATCAAACTATGTACTTTGACCCCAAGCTCTCATTCCTGGCCCAGACTCCATGAGTGCATTTAAATGTAGGGTGCAGATAGAGCTTTAGCAACTGGAGACAATCCAGGACCTAAACGTCCCTTTGCTAAAAATGCCACCACTTGCATTTCAAAGTTTCACCAATGGCTTCTGACACATAAAAAAACCAGCTTCCCAAAAGTTCACTGCCTTATCACACGCATCATATACTTGTGGGAATTCATGTGTTTCTGTATGCACAGATAAGCTTCTCAATGTCTACTTGGATCCATTTTAAGTGCTCCTGGAGGGCAGATCTTTTCATGTAACTTCCCTTCCACAGATCTGCTTGGTCATGGGAGCCGACCCTACCATTGGGCAGAACGAAGCAGGCTGCCACAGGCAGTGCACTCCAGACACTCCAACAGAGCAGAGAGAGCCACTCAGCCTCTCATTCATTTCTCAGTCTGTTTGTTGAAAACTGATATATCAGAGTGAGGTTGGGCACATACGTTCAGAATATGATTCTCCATTTTGAGCTCCCGTGCCAGTTTGGAGCCCAGAAAGGCGAGAGGGGGAAATGTAGCCTGCAGCACAATATATATTCCTTGAAGGCTGAGACATGGAAAGAAAAGTCAGTGAGGATATGCAGGCTCAATCAATCTCTTTATTATGGTCAATGACCAATATTCAGGTATCCAAGATGACATTCCATAGGGGAAGGAGGAACCCCACCCCAATCCCCACATGCCTGACAGGATATCTGAAGTTAAGCCTATTCAACACTCTTTTATTAGAGCGTTACTTTTCTACTTCTGGAGGATTAGACTGGTGATGGGGGAGAAAATGCCAATTTTGCACTTTCCAAAACTATATGAGAACTGAAACACAGCCATTCTACAAAATTCACAGTCATCTGAATTTTGTAATGCAGTTCTCCAACCAAGCATGTTTACGAAAATGCATATATTAGAGAAAAGTGTGCATGCAAATGAAAACACATTCTACAAAATGCATTATGCTAGGGGAAAGTGCTTGCAAGAATGTGTACACCAGTCAAAACTGCACATAAAATTTGTTTCTTGCTGCCAGTCAGTGTAGACAAGACAGTCTCACTTTGTATAATATAGTTTCCTATATGCCCTGTCTCTCTCTCTCTCTCTCTCTCACTCACACACACACACACACAGTTAGGATAAATCCTGTGGAAAGCTGAAGGCCATCAAGTCATGACCTCCACAATTGGAGGCAGTAATACTTTTGAATACCACTTGCTAGAAACCGCAGGAGGGGAGAGAGAGGGCTCTTGCACTCAGGTTCTGCTTGCGAGCTTCCCATTGGGGCATCTGGTTGGTCACTGTGAAAACAGGATACTGGACTGGATGAGTCACTGGCCTGATCCAACAGGACTCTTATACTCTTATGTTCTTATGGCTGAGAGGGAATTTGAACTGGGATCTTCCAGGCCGTCTGACACTCTCACCCAGGTGTGGGGATCCTTTGGCCCTCCAGGGGCGGCCAAAATACAACTCCCATTATCCCTGGTCATTGGCCATGTTTGCTAAGGCTTATGGGAGTTGTAGTTCAGCAGCATCCAGAGGAACAAAGGTTCCCTACCCCTGTTCTAACCAATACACAGCTCCAGTTCTCATACAATAACTTTTGTGCATCCAAACCTAAGGGTTGGAACGTCATCACCAAAGTCTCTCTCAATCGTTACTAGACTTGTTGCTCTCTTACAAGGAATCCATTACTTGCAGGGATTTTTATTTTATTTTTTTTTAAAGCTAGAATTTATAGGGTTTTGACCAAATAGGAAATATTCTATTTATTCCTCCTGAAGGGAGTTTTTTCCCCTCCCTTTATGATGGAACTCTAGTTTGGCTGGTTTGGTCTGGGCTATACAGCTAACAGATGTCAAAACGTATGGACCACCCCATTTATCAACTAATCTACTCTTTGACTAGATAGGCACTATCAGCGATCTGGTATTGATCTCTGCAGGCCAGGGCTATTGTTCATCTGAGCATATAGCATGGCAGCAAGAATTAATGAATGAAACAAAACAATGCATACAAAATCGCGGCACCCAACTTCTTCTCTTTTGTTGTTTGTTCGTTTGAGTTTGGTAAAGTTTTTATGTAGTATCAAGAAGGCATTACTGTGTAACAGAAGCAGGGGGAAAGAATTCAGGAGAGGAATGATAGTACATGGGCATTTTGTCTGGAAAGGGACAGCAGAGGCCAGAATGGAAATTTGCATGCTCTCCAACCAGTGGGGGGATGACTTTGGAGCAGAAGTCTTGGCCCTCACTCAGCAGGCACCCAAGGATGTTGTGTCCTAATGCTGGTCAGGGATGGGGAGGGATGTTGTGTCTTAATGCTGGTCAGGGATAGGTCAGGGATGGGGAGCCTCAGACCTGGGGAGGGCGCAAACATGACCTCCAAGCCTCCCTATCTGACTCTCGAGACTCTCCCCAAACCACATTTCCTCCCCAGTCATACCTCAGATAGTAACCTTCTGCATCCCTGCTTTGCACCCTGTGTTTTTTCCTTGGCTGGTAAAGTGTCCTTACTCCAATAATGTTCCTTGCTTGCCTAGGTGGAAGGTAGAGAGGGGTGTTTGAGTGTATATAGAAATTTATCTCCTACAACAGTGGTGGCGAATCTATGGCACACATGCCAGAGAGGACACTCAGAGCCCTCTCTGTGGGCACGCACACCGTCGCTCCAGCAGGGCCAGAACTTCCATGTTGGGGGTGGGGGAGAAGGAGAGGAGGGCTTGCACTCATGTCCAAAGCCTGCAGCCCTGGTGCCGTAGCTTCCATGCTAGGGGAAGTGGAGGGGAGGTAGGGGAGGAGTGAGGAGGAGAGGAGGGCTCGTGTGTGTGTCCAAAGCCTGCAGCACCAGGGCCATGGCTCCCGTGCCAGGGTTAGGGGAGGAGGAGGACAAAAGGGCAGGGTTAGGGTCAGGGTCAGGGTCAGGGTTGTTTTTTCTTGTGATTTTGATTCATTTGCGGTTGGTTTGCTTTTTTCAATTTGTTGTGTTGCTGCTTTTTCACGAGTTGCAAGTTTGCTGGCTTTGTGGTTTTCTGAAAAGTTTCAGTTTTTATTTTGAATGCAGCCCTGTGGCCCCGGCACTGAGTGAGGGAAGGCTGGGCCACACCTGGAAAGCGAGCAGGCAAAGGATGTCACCACCACCCCCAGCCTGCTCCACTTCTGAGAGATCCCCGCCTCCACTCCTGCTTCCATGCAAGCAGGAGCAGGATCGGACAGCTCAGCTGAGGAACGCCTGGCTTCCTTCAGGTGGTACAGGGGCTCTCAGATGCAGCTTCTGGGCTGCTTCCACCTTCCCCAACCCCAGCAACTATTCAGCCTGGCTGTCTTCACGGGGTTGCAGGGGATCTGATGTGGAGGGGGGGGTCCTTTAAACGTCTCTCTTGATCTTCTCTCCAATCAAATGTGACAGCACAGCCATACAAACAGCATTCCCAACATTTAATAAACCATTCATTTACCAAGAGGACAAGAGGTGTCGTCGTCTTCTTTTCAAATTTCTTGCAATTATAAATTTTGAAGTGGTTAGCACCTTGGACATTAATTCTGAATCAGGCTGCTTTAAAAAGCACTCTAAAACGTCCCATAAAATTGCTTCTGTTTTATTGACCACATGCTTCTGGCATAGAGGTTTGAAGACCCATTGAAACACTGAGAACATTCATAGGGACAAGAAGTGGGGTGGGGGTGGGGAGAGTGGAAGGATATTTATTTATTTCTTTTTCCCAACTGAAAATTTGGGCAAAACTGGAAGAAAGCTTTCTACAAAATCTTGTATCATTTGCAGCAACACAGGTGCTTTTAAAGACAAGGCTGCTTTTACTCAAAATGAGTCGCATGCAGATATTTATGGAAGACAATCTACAAGCATTGGAGAATGCTTTACTATGTCATGGGTCACCACTGTGCAAGTGGATGTGCAAGTAGGGCATTGGTGTATGGGCTTGCTAAAACCTGAATACACACCGGTTGCTTCTGTTGTGAGGGGGGATTCCATTTAGGGGTTCTATATGCAGGCTCACACAAGATTCCCAATTAGTCAGACTTTATTCAGTAATAAGTTGGGATGCGGGTGGCACTGTGGGTTAAACCACAGAGCCTAGGACTTTCCGATCAGAAGGTCGGCGGTCCGAATCCCCATGACGGGGAGCTCCCGTTGCTCGGTCCCTGCTCCTGCCAACCTAGCAGTTCGAAAGCACGTCAAAGTGCAAGTAGATAAATAGGTACCACTCTGGCGGGAAGGTAAATGGTGTTTCCATGTGCTGCTCTGGTTAGCCAGAAGCAGCTTAGCCATGCTGGCCACATGACCTGGAAGCTGTATGCCAGCTCCCTCGGCCAATAAAGTGAGATGAGTGCCGCAACCCCAGAGTCGGTCACGACTGGACCTAATGGTCAGGGGTCCCTTTACCTTTACCTTATTCAGTAATGCATTACAGGACAGAGTCGAAAAGAGTATGTGAGAGCATTCCATTAGCACACACCCTATATAGGCAAGATATGCATAATCAACTATCCTCTGTCAATACAGCATCTCTCATCCAACCACAGTGCTTGGGAACACTTACTCAATCTAATTGTTTCTACTGTACATGCAGGGCCCTCCTTGCACCTTATCTGGAGTTGTTTTTTCACTCTAACAGTCACTGCTAGTCTCCTCCTAAAGTAGTTCTTACCAGTTTTGTGGTCAGGCTGCACCCTTGCATATGTGATGCTGGCCTCCCTGATAATGGGTTTTGCATAATTCCTACTTTGTCTTACTGTGTTTTCCTTCTGTGTGGCTCATATCAGAAAGTGGCATGGGGTGGGACAGAGATTTGTCTCTCAGGTGATTGACTGGCTGAACCGAGTCTATTTATCTCCTCTCCCTCTGAGTTTCACGATGGCACTTCTGCCCCTGCAGTAAAGCAGTTCAGGACAGGAAGGTAGATAGAAAGATAGAAAGACAAACAAACAAACAAACAGTGAAGGTTATATTTAATGATGTGGCTTGATCTTCATAAATATGTACAGGATTTGCCTTCGGTTCTAAGGCTGAGGCGATGACGTCTGAGCACACCCCATCCCTATTTATCAATTCCAAAAATTTATTGTCAGCTCAGCCCACAAACTAAATCTAACAAAGGCATGTTTGCTGTCTGCTCAGTGAACAAAAAACCTTCTGTATTTGTTCAAGCTTCAATACGCCACTGGCAGCTGAACTTCTCCTTATTAAATGCCACGTTATTAATCAAGAAAGATGGACCCTTTTCGATTGCCAAGAACCAAGCAAATGACTCAAAACTTAGCAAACTGGCAAATGTTTTTTTATGCTGAAAGAATGGAAGCAGGATTTCTATTGAATGCAGAAATAACTGGTGCTGTGGCACCGGGGAAGGGAGGGAAACACACAATTTTTCATTGATTAAGGCAAGAGAAGTGGAAAGAACAGAAATGCAACAGTAGATCCATTAGCCGGATGACAAGGAACAGCGCTCACATCCACTTACTAAACTGTTTTTGATTCTTTAGTACCAACATGCAGAATGATCCTTGCATTATGTTGCCAAGGAAAACCTTAAAATGCATTTATTTCATAATGTAGCTTTGGCGCATTATCATAATAGAGCCATCACTGTTGTTGCAAACACTACGGGGTCTCGAACACCTAAACGCAGCCATTAAATTGGGCATTTGTTACAGAGCGGGCATGTTAAGCTTCTCGAGTGATTTGTGTTGCCTGGCAAACTCCCAGCAGGAGCAATCCATTGTGCTAGTTTACAAGCAGGGGAAGGCAGGAGTCTCCTCTGAAAGTGGAAGCCCATTGCATACCAACGCTTGGAATCCACAGCTAGCCACACTCAACTTAACTCCTGGTCCGATACTAAACTTCGTCTTTGTGGTCAGCTTGCTGTGGATGGAAGTGGCATGAACATAAGGCGAGCCTGCTGGATCAGACCAATGGCCCATCTAGTCCAGCATCCTGTTCTCACAGCGGCCAACCAGATACCTGTAGGAAACCCACAAGCAGGACCCAAACCCAAGATCCCTATATTGCAGCAACAATATTCAGAAGCATTGCTGCCTCTAACTATGGAGGTAGAGCATAGCCATCAACAGCCCTCTCCTCCATGAATTTGTCTAATCCTCTTTGAATCCATCAAGGTTGGTGACCCTCACTGCCTCCTGTGGAAGCGAGTTGCATAGTTTAACAATGTGCATGCTTTGTAATGACTTGGAACAAGGGTGATCAACATGGCAACCCTCACAACGAGGTGTTGTGAATGTAGAATGTAGATGAATACTTGGAGAGCGAGCATCTGGCCTAATTTCTCTTCGAACAAATGTGATCATCTCTTCCACAGTGGAAACATGAGATCATAGAATTGGAAGGGATCCTAAGGGCAATCTAGTCCAACCCCCTGCAAAGCAGGAAGCACAGCTAAATAATGCCTGACAGATGGCCACGCAACCTCTGTTTATAAACATCCACAGAAGGAGAGTCAGTCACCTGCCAAGGTAGTCCGTTCCACTGTCAAACAACTGTTACTGCCAGAAAGCTTCCTAATGTTTAGTTGGAATCTCTTTTCTTCTCGTTGGAATCTCTTCGTTTGGGTCCTACCCTCTGCAGCAGCAGAAAACAAGCTTGCCTGATCTTCCATGTGACAGTTCTTCAGACAGGATAAGTTGGTTATCCTATCACCTCTTAGTCTTCTATTCTCCTGACTGAATATCCCAGGTCCCTCAACCATTCCTCATCAGACTTGGTTTCCAGATCCTTTTACTATCTTGGTTACATTCTCCTGCAAACCTTCTAGCTTATTCATGTTCATTAGCAGATTCATCTTTAGCCAAGTTGGGTGATCTTATGAATTGTGACGCATTGCTGAAGACGACGATGGCATCCTTATGGCAAAGATGCTGGAGAAAGCATTTTGCTTAGTGTGGGACCAGCCACTGTCCAATGCTATGGGCAATTTACTTGCAAGCCAGCTGTAGTCTTGCAGGTTCAAGACTCAGTGGAAAATTTCCAAGGCTACATTTCCTTTGGAAGAAAGAATATTTAAGCATGCACTGCAAGATCTATCTCAATATATCTATTTGCAAAGTCAAAGCCAGCTTTGGATAATCTCTTAAGGCTCTTATGTGGTCACAGAGAGATGAATGATGTATCAAATTAAAGCACAGAATACACAGCTTTGCAAAAAGAAAAGAACAGTTTTACCAATTTGCTCCCCTCAAAAATCAGATAAACTCATCAAAGGGGGGGGGGGTACACACAGACAAATGCAAACTGGAACTTTTGAAACCACTGTAGTTATTGGTTGTATGTGCTGACTTCAGGTGATTAAAGTGAGCTCTGCCTTGCTATCTGCACAACAGTAGAGAAGTTATGGAATGTCTAGAAACATTCCAACTTGTCCTGGCTGAAACACAGATGACCAAGTAGATAAGTAGATAAGTGCTTGAACCACCCCAAACACTTTCCCTTTAAAAAGCAGTTGAAATAATATATATATTATTTCTGCAGTGACACTCAAGGAGTGGGTGCTTAACCCTTGCCCACATGCTGTTTCCCCATTCTAAATCATCCCTAAAATCTGCTACTGTACTCACTGTCTAAAAAAACAAGGGAGATAGGTACCTGCAGTGCACCTGTCTTTTTTTCTCTCCCTCCTCCCACCGTCTCTGCTCTCTTCAAAGACAGCCCATCTTACTGCCAGGAGATCAGATCATAGATCACCAGCATCAAGAAAGGTGTGGTCCTGTGTTCTTAATAGGAAGGGGCTCAGACAGGCTGATATGACTGACACCCCTGTCGAAGCCCTGGCCAACCTCTGGAACATCCAAATGGCTTGAGCTGCTGACACGATTGCCCCTAAGCACCCTCTCTCACTTTGTGGTGCCCCATTTTGGCCTCCTGGTATACTCCTGAGCTTAGGGCAAGGAAACAAGCTGGGAGATGGCTTGAACACAAGTGGAGGAAATATCCAATCATATAATTGTAGAATTGCATGGGACCCCAAGGGACATCTAGTCCAACCCTCTGTGGTGCAGGAACCTCAACTAAATCATACATGACAGGTGGCCACCCAATGTTTGCTTAGAATCCTCCAAGGCAGGAGAGTCCAATTCCCAAGGGAGTCGGTTCCAATGTTGAACAGCTCTTACAGACAGAAAGCTCTTACTGATGTTTAGTCAGAATGGTGTAGTCAGTGTGGTGTGGTGTAGTGGTTAAAAGCGGTAGTCTCATAATCTGGTGAACCAGGTTCGCTTCCCCGCTCCTCCCCATGCAGCTGCTGGGTGACCTTGGGCTAGTCACACTTCTCTGAAGTCTCTCAGTCTCACTCACCTCACAGAGTGTTTGTTGTGGGAGAGGAAGGGAAAGGAGAGTGTTAGCCGCTTTGAGACCCCTTAGGGTAGTGATAAAGCAGGTTATCAAATCCAAACTTTCTTCTCCTCCTCCTTTCTTGTAACTTCAGTCCGTATGTTTAGGGTCCTAGCCTCCAGAACAGGAGAAAACAAGCTTGCTCCGCTGCACCATCGGACTGCTCTTATTATCAGAAAGTTCTTTCTAATGTTTACTTGGAATCTCCTTCCTTGTCATTTGAATCCATGGGCGGGGAGTCAGGTGCTACCCTCTGGAGCAGCAGAAAACAAGCTTGCTCCATCTTCCATGGGACAGCCCTTCAGGTATTTGAAGATGGCTATCATTTTACCTCTCTCAGTCTTCTCTTCTCCAGGTGGCCAGTCATCTAGAGACTCCTTCCAGCAGGAAGCCCCCTGTTTCCAACTCATGTTCATTCTGTCTTGAATTCCTGTATGGGATTAGCCAGGTGCATCACCTGTCAGTTTAATTCAGCAGGAATTAACATCCACCCAGGCTTCAGTCCCCCTGACAAGGCAGTCCAAAGGATCTCTCCCTTGAACCAAATGCATTGGGAATCCACCTATGTCAAATGCCGCGTCTCTAGGATTGACGCGCGGGTGGGCTCCGTATCTCTTTCGTCTCCACCCGATTTCTAGCCCATCGTTCCCAGCCTTGTACGAGCATTTTTACAGTGCCATGTTTTGCTTTACGGAGCGAGCATAAATGAGGAGACACTAAGTTAAAGCCCTGACAGGCCGTGCTGGATGTTTCCACTCGGCCTATAAATAAGCAGCAATCGCCTCCATTTTATTGAACTCATTTTCCAGGCAAGCAAAAGACCACAAGATTCCCCTGCAAATTTTCCCTTTGCACTCTCAAGCGGGGCTGGCGGTGTCAGGCGCGACAGATTTATAGCCTATTCATTCATGGGAACAAAAAAAGGAGCCCTGCCAGGGCTGGCCACGGAACACACCAGCGCAGTTAGTTCAAAAGATAACAGCAGCAATACCTCACGACCTTATTCAGCACTCTCTCTCCAGCAAACACTATATTGGGAGATAATAAATGCCCCTCACTGTTTGTGTTTCCTGAGTAATACCTAAGAACATCGTCCACATTACAGCTGTACAAATGCGGCCAAATTAGAAGGGATTAATCAGGAGCTCTCGCTCCACCAAGAGCCGATTCGACGCAGGGGCATGCCTGGGAGATGCAGTCCATCAAAACGGCCTGTTTTATTAATTTATTTATTTCATTAGGATATTAATTTTATTATTGCTGGTAGTAGCAGTAGTATTGAAAGTACTTTTTATTTAATTTTACCCATATTATCCAAATAACAAAATAAAACTTCACGAGGCAAACGCACAAAAACTAAACCAAACCAAGGCTGGCATGGGATGTTACATTCACAAGTGGGAGAAACGATGAAGCTGGTTATCCAGATATTTGTAATAAAAGATACAGACAGGTAGGTGGAGAGTACAAACGTGAGAAATAAGAGAACAAAAGGTGTGGCACACCTGACTTAAAAGATATACAGAAACATAAACCTATAACTGAAACCACATGGGAGGCATAAGGAGTGTCAAGAATAAAATGCTCTATATTATATGTTAAATCAACTAGATGTTACTTGTCCCCACATTTATTGAAAGACTTGTGAAAGAGATGAGTGTAAATTTTCCAGTTTTTTTATGTACTCAATTAAATCCCACCAAACTGACCTGTAAAAATATTTCTAATCCGTCAACACATTTGAAAATTGTACAATACAAGCAACATAAGTATAAATATGAAATCCTAAAGCACAGAAAAAGTTCCCAAGACCAAATCAGATGAATTCTCTAAAAATTCTTTGTGAAGAAGAAAAGCCACGTTTGTAAGTCAGAAGCCACTTTCGAGCCCATTTCATTTCATATGTGACTGATGACCGTGGGGGCAGGATTCCCCCCATACACATCCATGACTCCTTGGGAAGAGAAGGGTAACAAATGTAATCAGTGGGGTTGTCACCTGATTAAAGAAGCCTGATGATCAATTAGTCATACAAGTTTTAATCGAGCAAGTCTGCGTTTGAGTAACAGCTACTATTCTAAAGGACACAGCACACACTCTTTGATTTTATACGACATGCTTATTGTGAAAGAGAACAACAAATGGCACCTTATTCGATTTTTATACGCATTTGGTTTTGTGTGTGTGTGTGTGTGTGTGTGTGTGTGTGTGAGAGAGAGAGAGAGAGAGAGAGAGAGAGAGAGAGAGAATAAAGTCTGCTTCCCATTCCATCCAAACCAAAGCATGTGTAAGGAAGGAGAAGCCCAGTTATTTAATTGCTTAACTAAATGAAGCAGCCCTATGCCAACAACAAATATTATATATTTCTCTACAATATCAAATAATGGAAGAAGTGGTTTGTATTTCCTCCCAAGCTGGGATTTCCTTGCACTGGTCACTTTAAGCCAGGAAATTCTTGCATAAAAACGACATCAGTTACTGTAACTACACGCTTTGGAAATCAATCAGCTTTTTATTGTGGTACAGCTAATAATGCTGCTCGAGCAGCAATCTAAGATTTTTCCAGTTTAATAATCCTTGCTAATTGAAAGTAGCAGATTAAAAAGATACTAAGCAGTACCCGAGGTTTATAGGCTGTTGCTATGGCAGAGGATGGTACCCAAATCGTCACATACATACAAATCACTCTTCCTTCCCATGTATTTGAAGCTTTCCCCCCAACACAGAGAGCAGATCTTGGGTGAGAAGCAAGACCTGTTCCCACTCTATTGGCAGCTATGCTTTGCCTCCACAGCTGGAGTTGGTGGTGCTTCTATATACCAGTTTCTGGAAACCTTGGGAGAGGAGAAGGCTTTGGGGCACGGGTCCTCCTCTGGGTTTCCCACAGGTTGGTCACTGTGAGAACAGAATGCCGGACTAGATGGGCCATTGGCCCTATTCAGCAGGCTCTTCTTATGGTCACCCCATCACACTGTTTGCCCCAGAGGCTAAGACAGTGCTGGATTTATGTATAGGCTAAGTAGGCTGAAGCCTAGGCCTCTAAATCTAGGGGGCCTCACCAGCCTGCCTTCTCACCAGTACCACTGTCTCTCCTCTCCCAAAATTGTAATCCCAAGACTTCATGCAAGTGCAGGGCAACTCAGGCCCAGCAACTATGAGACTCAGGGCTAGCCAGCGGGGCCCAATTTGAAGCAGTGGGGCGCAACTTGTATTTTTTGTATTTTTGTATTTTTTTGGGAGGGCCCCAGTTCACAGCCAAAGTCTGCAAAATCATATAGATATAAATAAAATTCATCTAGAATGCACTGGTGCAGGGGCCCCCTTAGAAGAGGCCCACGGGGCCCAATTTGGCCCAATTGCTCCAATTGCCTTAAGGTCAGCCCTGAGGAGACTATGCAGGGGCTGGACTGACAAGCCCTGACCATCTAGGTCCCTGGTGTCACTATTCAGAGTACAGACTCAAGGACTTGCTATGGAAATAAGGGGGGGCACTTATTGGAAATCATTTGCAAGGAATTGTACAAAACAAAGTGGCACTAATAAAGAAAAGTTAATTCAGCGCTTAATGGTGGAGTCGACAGTTCCCTACTAACTGATATTCTTCTAAACTGGGGGCAGCCAACATGATGTTCTCCAGCTCTGATATTCCCTGACCACTAGGCATGTTGGCTGGGGTTGATGGGAGCTGCAACCCTACAACATCTGGAGGTGATAATGTTGGCTACCCCATATTAAATCTCCCAACACTGATGGTAAGAGCTGTTTGATGGACTCCTTCGGAAGATAAAGATCTCTCCTTCATTGCAGGTTTTTAAGCAGAGGTTGAATGGCCATCCGTCAGGGATGCTTCAATTGAAATTCCTACATTGCAGGGGGTTGGACTAGATGACCCTCAGGGTCCTTTCCAAATCAGACAGGTCTATGATTTTATGAAATCAGGCTGGCACTCAGTCCTACGGGATTTAGACCTTCCTTTTTAACAGCATTTATGCTGTTCCTCATGGCTATGATGGTTCTGCCAGCCCCTGACAGTCTGCTCTCAGCCAGCCCCCGCCTGCCTCCTTGCCTACAACTAGCCTAGGAGGTGACATTGACTGCCAGCTTCCTCCTCCTCAGTCTCAGAGTTGCCCCTTGTAGAACTCAGCTGGAAGAAAGAGGATGGGGACAAAATAGAAAGAGTGGGCTCTGCCTGTCATTGACTCTGGCCAGCGCCACCTACTGTTGGCCTCCCTGCCTTCCACCCTACCAGTTCCAGCAAGCACTGGCCTCTACTATCCTACTCTGACAGTAGCCAGTCAAATGTGTCCAGTGCCTGACGTCAGCAGATGTCCCCTGCTGGACACCACAGCAATTCACATTCCATTGTACCCCTGCTTTCGCATCACAGAATCGTAGAATTGTAGGGTTGGCCAGGACCCCATGGGTCGTCTAATCCAGCCCTCTGCAATGCAGTGAATGTGCATTGAAATGTTTTGTTCTGGCAGCCATGCATAACTCCCTCCTCCCTCCATGCATTTACCTCACCCCCTTTCAAAATTTGGGGCCAGTGGTCGTAGCGGTGTCTTCGGTCGTCGAGTTCCATAAATTAATTACATATCGTGATACTTTCCACTTAAAACTCTTCTGTTTAGTACATTTCCCCCAAAATGTTCCCGTTACAGAGAGGCACTTAAAACTGAGCCAAAATTATTGTCTCACAGAACGTTGAGCTAGGGATATATTGTTCCCGCATTGTTTTCATCACTGCTTCAAAGGCAAGCAGTCTTTTGAAAATTGCTCCCAATGGCTCCATTTCATCGCCATGTTTTCTGACAATGCTGGGGGAGGGGAATTGCTTCTGTTAATCTACCTTGTCAGAATGGGAATCTGTTTACTCAAGTCATGGGCCTCTCCCTCATCACAATGCCTGCAGTATTTCATCCAAATGTCACAGGTAAGGAACTCTGGGGACCTGCCAAGGTCCACACTGCTCCACGGGGTACATAGTCAACATTTGGGTTTATGGGGGGGGGGTGTTACACTGATGAAAAGGAACAAAAGGGGAAAGATCCCTCTCCCAGTGGTACTGCTCTGATCAAAACTAGAGCTAATAGCCTTGGCTCCCCATTTACAGCTGTATTAAAGTTAAATAAACAAAAGATTGGGAACTGCAAGAGCAGTTCAGGAACTTTTTTTTTAGGAAGAGGAGCAATGAAATCATCTGGCACAGCAGTGCCAGGGTTAAATGACAGCTCACTTTTCCAATTATTCGGAACCCCAACAAATAAATCTGAGCTTCCAAACTGGGTTTTCTTTGCAACACCATTGCAAACCACAACACCATTGTGAAAGGAAGATCACCTGGTATCAGGGGTAAGGTTCGAGCATGGACCTGCTCCATCATCTACATAGAATCACAGAACTGTAGAGTTGGAAGGGTCCCTCAGACATCTTCTAGTCCAACCCTGTGCAATGTTGGGATCACAACTGTAGAATCCCTGACAGGTGGCCATCCAACCTCTGTTTGAAAATCTCTACCACCACTTTCCTAGGGAGTCTGTTTCACTGTCAAATAGCTCTTGTGGTCACAAAGTTCTTCCTAATGTTTAGTCGGAATCTTGACATTTGAATCCATGGGCTTGGGTCTATCCCCTCAGGGGCAGCAAAAAACAAACTTGCTCCATCTTCCATGTGACAGCCTTTTAGATATTTGAAAATGGCCGTCCTTCACATAGTCTTCTCCAGGCTGAACATCTCCCACTCCCTCAGCCGTTCCTCATACGGTTTGGTTTCCAGACCCTTTATGATTGTGCCTTAAACATAAGTAATATGTGCATAGCACTAGAGTTTTGTTTTGTTTTGTTTTAAACTAACTTTAAGCTTCTGTACAAAATCTGCCTATAATTTGCTCTTTCCTGGAATTCAGGCTCTTAATATGCAAGGGGAGGGGGAGTCGGATCATGTCATGCTTGGTGCATCACTATTGAGATGCTCACATCATGTCTCTTAAAAAGAACATCCTCTAATTATGTGTGGCTCCTGGCACAAATGACTGATTTTCTAATATTCACCTGCACAGAGCATGCACAGTTCTGCTTCAGAAGCGAACATCATGGCTTGTCTGAAAGGTGAAGGGCCAGATTACAAACACCTAGAAATATGAAACTGCCTAAATAATGCAACGTTCAGAACGGCACATGGCGGGGGGGATGCTTCAAATCTCCAACATGCAGTTGGAGCATCTTCACTGTGCGAGATCGGCAGGGACACTTTTCATCTGGAGCCAGATGAACCTAATTCAATATCCTATATTACCATCTTATTCCAGTCCACAGTAATTATGGTGGAATGACCTGGTCAGCGCTAATGGAGAGTCTGACACCGGGTTTCCTAAATGATACATTTGTTTCTGGCATTCATATGCGTGATGTAAAGGATTGCTTATACAGTCGTACCTTGGTTCTCAAATTTAATCCGTTCCGGAAGTCTGTTTGACTCCCGCAATGGATCGAAAACCAAGGCGCAGCTTCTGATTGGCTGCTGCAGCCAATCAAAAGCTGTGGAAACCACGTCGGACATTTGGCTTCCAAAAAAATGTTCGCAAACCGGAACACTCACTTCCAGGTTTGCGACGTTCGGGAGCCAATTTGTTCGACAACTAAGGCGTTCGACTACCAAGGTACGACTGTAGCCTTGAAGTTCCTCCAATTTCCAAATAGCAATCATAGAATCGTGGAATCATAGAGTTGTCAGGGACCCCAAGATGTCCTGCAATGCAGGAATCATAAGTAAAGAATCCCTGACAGGTTGCCGTCCAAACCTCAAAGAGCATTCTTTTCAGGAGTGAAGCTCCCAGAAGCAATAAGGGCTGTATCCAATATTTACTCAGACTCAGAGTGAACCCATTGAAATGTATGGGTGTGACTAACTTAGGTCCATTCTTTTCAATGTGTCTACTCAGAGTAGAACTTAAGCATGACTGCTGGAATTGCATTCAACTCATTGGTCACAAGTGGTGGAGACGAATAGCTGGCAACCCTCTTATCCAGGCGATTTGCTCCAAGGATGCTTCCAGGGTACCACACACTTCCCAGGCAGGAATCCATTTGCCCCAACCCTGAAGCTTCAGATCTCCTTTCCTGTTCCTAGCAGACACACACTATCACCACAAGCACCAGCCTTGTTCTTTTTTTTTTGCTCCTTTGTTTCCAACTGTAAAACTTGCTGTCAGAATTACATCTCGTGACTAATACTGCCCTTATCTCACAGGGAGATACCAATTATTTTGCAAAGCAAACATTCCAAAGGACAATCTTCATAAAGCTCCGATGTTCATGTTGCAATTAAAACTTTGCATTATTGATGAAACATACACACGCGGCTCAGCATCTTTTTCAATGATTCATGAAATCCCATTCGGCCAGGCCTGTTAAAGGGGCTGCTACCCCACAGGCAAGGATGAAATCTCAAGGCAGAAAGGGAGGGAGCTTCAAGCCACAGGAGGGGCTGTGTCAGCCAGTTACGTGGCTTCAAAATGACTCTTGGATTTTATGCTTATAGAGAGATGCAGATTCCTAGAACAGTCTTCTCTAAGAAGCAGCCTTTCCATATTTCATAAGAAGAATTAAGTAACCAGAAGTATTAAAAAAATCATCAAATGTATCTTTACTTCATTTTGTTACATAGTTAGAGAAAACAATTACAAACCTCTAGGAAGGACAAATAGAACAAGAAAAGGGATAATACAATAAAAAAGACAAGAGAAAACAACACAGTGGAGCTACAAATACTTAGCTTCACACCTTTGGGGAGAGAGCACTTCAAAGCTAAAATTGTAAAATGCCATACAAATATTATATGAGGTATATTACATGAGGCAGATGTGATCTCAGAACCACTGGCAGTCATCTTTGAGAATTCCTGGAGAACAGGCGAAGTCCCGGAGGGCAAATATTGTCCCTATTTTCAAAAAGGGGAAAAGAGAGGACCCAAATAATTATCTCCCAGTCAGTCTGACATCAATACCAGGGAAGATTCTGGAGCAGATCATTAAGCAAACAGTCTGTGAGCACCTAGAAAGGAATGCTGTGATCACCAATAGTCAGCATGGATTTCTGAAAAATAAGTCATGTCAGACTAACCTGATATCGTTTTTTGACAGAATTACAAGCCTGGTAGATGAAGGGAACGCAATGGATGTAGCCTACCTTGATTTCAGCAAGGCATTCGACAAGGTGCCCCATGATATTCTTGTAAAGAAGCTGGTAAAATGTGGTCTTGACTATGCTACCACTCAGTGGATTTGTAACTGGCTGACTGACCGAACCCAAAGGGTGCTCATCAATGGTTCCTCTTCATCCTGGAGAAGAGTGACTAGTGGGGTGCCACAGGGTTCTGTCTTGGGCCCGGTCTTATTCAACATCTTTATCAACAACTTGGATGATGGACTCAAGGGCATCCTGATCAAATTTGCAGATGACACCAAACTGGGAGGGGTGGCTAACACCCCAGAGGACAGGATCACACTTCAAAACGACCTTGACAGATTAGAGAACTGGGCCAAAAAAGAAACAAGATGAACTTTAGCAAGGAGAAATGTAAAGTATTGCACTTGGGCAAAAAAAATGAGAGGCACAAATACAAGATGGGTGACACCTGGCTTGAGAGCAGTACATGCGAAAAGGATCTAGGAGTCTTGGTTGACCACAGACTTGACATGAGCCAACAGTGTGACGCGGCAGCTAAAAAAGCCAATGCAATTCTGGGCTGCATCAATAGGAGTATAGCATCTAGATCAAGGGAAGTAATAGTGCCACTGTATTCTGCTCTGGTCAGACCTCACCTGGAGTACTGTGTCCAGTTCTGCGCACCACAGTTCAAGAAGGACACTGACAAACTGGAATGTGTCCAGAGGAGGGCAACCAAAATGGTCAAAGGTCTGGAAACGATGCCTTATGAGGAACGGCTAAGAGAGCTGGGCATGTTTAGCCTGGAGAAGAGGAGGTTAAGGGGTGATATGATAGCCATGTTCAAATATATAAAAGGATGTCATATAGAGGAGGGAGAAAGGTTGTTTTCTGCTGCTCCAGAGAAGCGGACACGGAGCAATGGATCCAAACTACAAGAAAGAAGATTCCACCTAAACATTAGGAAGAACTTCCTGACAGTAGGAGCTGTTCGACAGTGGAATTTGCTGCCAAGGAGTGTGGTGGAGTCTCCTTCTTTGGAGGTCTTTAAGCAGAGGCTTGACAACCATATCTCAGGAGTGCTCTGATAGTGTTTCCTGCTTGGCAGGGGGTTGGACTCAATGGCCCTTGTGGTCTATTCCAACTCTATGATTCTATGATTCTATATAGACCCTTCAGGTGTCCCTATTTTCCAGGGACAGTCCCAGATTTACAGAAGCCATCCTGGTTTCTGATTTGATCCTGGAATGTCCCACTTTTCCTTTGGATGTCCCTATTTTCAGCAGAGAAATGTTGGAGGGTATGGAGTTATGCAACCCTGGAGCCAAGGAGATAAGGAACTATTTACCCTTTAGAAGACATCTGAAGGCAGCCTTGTATAGATAACGTTTTTTAATGCTTAATGTTTTATTGTGTTTTTATATATGTTGGAAGCTGTCTAGTGTGGGTGGGACAACCCAGTCAGTTGGGCAGGGTATAAGTATTATTATTATTAAATAGGATGTCCCTATTTTCATGAGAAAAATGTTGGAGGGTATGGATATATCAAGAATCATTGGCAATTGTTGTCCTAAATGAAGTGTCTCCAGAAATTGAGCAGTGAGAGGGGAAGTTGAATGTGCCCTTTGATCAAGTAACAAACACCAGGAGAGGACACCAAATTCACTCAAGCTCATCAGTCAGGGCTAGTTGCCACACTCTCGCCCACCATCCCACATTGGAATGGAAACACCACTGTTGGGCAGTTTCTAGCTTAGCGGCAGCTAACAGGAAAAAGATAAGTTCTATATAGCTATCACTTGGTTCATATTTCCTTGGGAAATAGACAATAGGAGGGTATTGACAAATTGGGAGATGTGCAGAGGAGGCAACCAACATGATAAAGGGTCTGGAACCCAAGCTTTAAGAGGAATGGTTGAGAGAGTTGGGTAGATATAGCCTGGAGAAGAGAAGACTGAGAGGTGACACAATGGCCATCTTCAAATATCTGAATGGCTGTCACATGAAAGATGTACACAGCTCGTTTTCTGCTGCTCCAGAGGTTGGGACCTCTGGATTCAAATTACAAGAAAGGAAATTCTGAGTCAACATTAGGAAGAACTTTCTGACGGTGAGAGCTGTCCGAACATGGAACGGACTCCCATGATGGACTCTCCTTCACTGGAGGCTTTTAACCAGAAGTTGGGTAGCCATCTGTTAGGGATTCTTCAGTTGTGATCCCTGCATTGCAGGGGGTTCGACTAGATGACTCTTGAGTCCCTTCCAACTCCACAGCGCTATGATTTTGTGAAGTGGTAGACACGAATTCCTCCGCAAATTGTCAGTTGCCTCCATGTCAAATGCCCCTTTCAGCAGGACTCTGGCTGATTTCCCTCCAGGAAATCAAAAGATGTGAAGATATATTGCTTCCCCTTCTTTTTCTCATTTATTCCCAGCCTGCCCGTGTGGAGGCATGACAGAACGTTCACCTTAATGTGTATTTAGTGGGAGAAAACGCAACCTTTGCGAGGACTTGACTTTACAAGATTTCTTGGTAATGACCCCAGCCCTGCCAAAGCCTTCCTTACAAACTGATATATGCCACACCACAAGTAATGAGGTTTTTCCACTGTGGAATGGGTCTGCCACTGTTGTTTTTAAATGAGCGTCGAGCAGAGGGTCAACAACAGCACCAAAGGGACTTGAGTTTTGACACACAGCAGGAGCATAATTTCCATGGATGTATTAATTAGAGCAAACATAGGTAGGGTGAACCTAACCTGCCCAGGAAGGCTGAGCGCAAAGCAGAGGACAATATTTGCTCTAAAAAAAAAAGCAGCTGAACTTTACCTTGCCGTGCTGAATATCTTTGTTCCAACATTTGTAGCCAATGCAGAATCTTGGTTGACGTCCCTGTTAGGATTCAGAGGTGAACTGTCCTTGACACCGTTAAAAATATGAAAGGCTGTCAAGTGACCCTTTTAAAATGCATAATGCTGTTTGTAACCCTCTCTTCATTTTGGTGCAGTTTGCTGATGGAGGACAGGGAAAGTTCTCCCATGGCATCCTTGAGCATAGTGGTTATGGAGCAGTAATAGCATATCCTGTCTCTCTACCTACACCCCTTTCCAATACTGTCCCCCATTCACACAAGGCTGAATGGCCGATTATCAGTGCTTGGAAGCACAACTTCCAGAATGTATCCTCTACCTCTTTCTTTTGCACCAAAGTGTTGCTTGTGCATTTGTAAGTTGAAGACACGGTGACTTTTTAAGGCCATTTGTTCAGTTCCATTTTCACTCCTCGGTGATGGGCTGCTAAAGCAAAGCAATATTAACATTTAAAGATAATGAATAATAAAACGATAGATGGAAGTCTTCATTATATAATGAATTCTCCCTTTTAAAAGCTGCCCCTCTTCCCTGCCAAAGGGTATCCTAAAATTCTGGCGTCCGCAAAGTCAAGCCCCACGTATCCCCATTGCTTCAAAACGAAAAGGACCCTCACAAAAAGCATTGCCATTTATTGTGTATACAATGAGGATTCCCAAATATATTAAATATTGAAGCCGAGTGATAATACATAGCAAATAATTTATTCAACAAACTCATCATCGTACTTCAATTCACAGCTTGTCTCGGAGAAGCTTACAGTTGCATCGAATGTGCAAAGCATGTGATTGTTTTCGACTAGGCTTCCAAGAATAACTCCCAGGCTCTATAAGGTACATGAGCTAACTACTGACAACAAGCGGAATGCCCGTTCTTTTGATGGGAAAGAGGGCAAGTATAGTTCCACTGCATTGGTTTAAACCAGTGTTTTCCAAACTTCGGTCTCCAGTTGGTTTTGGACTACAACTCCCATCATCCCTTGCTAGCAGGACCAGTGGTCAGGGAAGATGGGAATTGTGGTCCAAAAAACAGCTGGAGTCCCAAGTTTGGGAAACACTGGTTTAAAGCAAGGGTAGGGGACCTTTTTTTTGCTAGAAACTGCAAGAGGGAGAGTGCTCTTGCTCTTGGATCCTGCTTGTGGGTTGGCCACTGTGAGAATAGGACACTGGACTAGATGGTCTGCATTTACCTTGCATGCCAAAGGTCCCAGTTTTGATCCATTGAATCTCCAGGGAGGGCAAGGAGAGACCCCTGCCATGAAATCCTAGAGAGGCATTGCTGCCAGCCAGTGTAGACAATACTAAGCTAGATGGTCTGACTCAACCTAAGGCAGTTTCCTGTGTTTCTATGCACTGTCTAGGAACAGCTTTAGTGCCTTCACGTGGTTTTATATACATGGAGAACTAGGCTCCCAGGTCAACATTCTGACCTCGGAAGAGCTCATCGTTTTGAAAACAAATTGTCATGATACAGTAAGTAACAGCCTGAGCTGGCTCCACTGTTCGTGTTCATCCTCCCACCGCCATGACAAATGCCCCAGAAGCTGTAGCACTCCTGCACGCTCTGCTTTTGATGCCATGGAATGCTCTTGGGAGTAGGGGCAAAGGGGCACGCTTTGAATCTTCACATGCCAAGACGAGGGTGGAAAATCAATTTCAATGCCCAGAGGAAGAAATTACTGCTGGAGAAGGTCACTCACCACTACAAGTTTGCTCTATTATCATGTCACCTTGGAAAGGATCCTACAAAAAAAAAAAAATAGACAAGTCTGGGATATGATCTCGTAAGCTAAAAATAAACTGGGCTCATGCAAAAGACACCCAGATGGACTAAATCATCAATGAGGAACAAATGCATTTATCCTGATAGAGGTGCTTAAAAGGCAGTGTGGCTTTGTGTGCAGCACACCTATACTGGAACTGCAGCCAACGAACCACCTCTTGGGTCTCAATTGTTGCCATAAGCGTTACCTAACACTCTGCATCGAGCTCTCCAATTCTCCAGGCACTGACCTTTTCTACACATCGCCTTCTGGTACATTACCACATTCTCAGCCAATGGCAAACAGTGGAACAAAAAGAAATTCACATGTGCAGGGGGTGGGGGAGGGCTAGGGAAATAGTGAACCCAAAGCAAATGCCCAAGCCAACAATGTTTGGAGGCAGCAATGCTTCTGAGTATGAGTTGCTGGAAACGACAGGAGAGGTGAATGCTCTTATGCTCAAATCCTTCTTGCTGGGCATAATGGGCATCCGGTTGGCCACTGTGAGCACAAAATGCTGGACTAGATGGGGCCATGGCAGGCTATTCTTACTCCTTATGAAAAGGCTCGGTTTCAGCTCATTCCTTGCTGGGGCAAGTTCAGAGTGCTGTGCTCCAGAAACCGCAAGAGGGAAGAGGGCTCCCAGAGTTGAAACTTGCTTGTGGGTGTCTCACAGGCATCCCAGCTGGCCAGAGTGAGAACAGGATGCTGGACCAGATGGACCATTGGCCTGATCCATCGGGGCTCTTTTTATGTGCTTATCATGAATCAACAGGATCCATATTATACAGACAGAAATTATCCATCGAATGGTGTTTTTTAGCAGGGCAGAGTCCAGTATTGTCTACACTGATTTGGCACTGGTTCTCCAAGACATCAGGCAAAGGGTCTTCCCACATCACCTCTTATCCGATCCCTGTAAGCAGAGATACCAAGGACACCAGCCTCCCTTAACATGAAAAGAGCCTGCAGGATCAGGTCTGTGGTGCACCTAGTCTAGCATCCTCTTCTCACAGGGGCCAAGTAGATGCCTGTGGGAAACCAGCAAGCGAGACATGAGCAGAGGAGCATTCTCCCTTCCTGTGGCTTCCAGCAACTGGTATTCAGAAATGATCATAGCCATCATGGCTGGTAGCCACCCATAGCCCTCTCTTCCATGAATTTGGCCAATCCTCTTTTAAAGCCATCTAAGTTGGTGGCTGTCCCTGCCTCCTGTGGGTGCAAGTGCCACAGTAACTGTAACCTTGATGTGGTTACAGGGCTTCTTTATCCCTTATCAAATATTAGGTATTTCAGTCACTTTTTTTAATGAAAAACAGAAACGATTCATAAACAGGCTACCTATATCTGTGTTTATCTCTGGGTTGGGGATGGGATGAGTGTTTTCTCATTTACAAGTCTTAAGGAAAGTAATATATATATATATATATAGAAGTAACTCAATACAACAAAAATAATAAGTAAAGTACATTATAAACCGCAATTACTCCGTCCCGTTTGTTTCCCACTTAAAACGTCGAGCGCAAGGCAGGTATGTCTGTTTGTGTGGAGTGATGGATTCCATTCCTTTAAAGTATATGGAAATTGTATATCTCTTCTCAGTCTACCCTTTGTTTTATGTTCTCCAGGCAACGTGAATTTCTCCACCTGCTAGAAGATTTCAAAGGGGAAAAAGGGATCACGCTGTCTTCCTCCTTCCCTCTTTACACAACCGTGTTGAAACGGGAGAATACAAAAAGTCATAATCTCAGTATTAGCAGCCACTGGCAAAAACCCTCCATTAGTGTCAAAGCGTATGTTTTCCCACTGGGCTGTGACACTTGCTGGACTACGGGGCATAGCGAGGGACACTGATTTAGGGTGATTTATGAAACAAATGTACAGAATTCTAGAGAGCCAGTGGCGGTATAGAATATGGATTCTGTCGCAATGCATTCTGCGCGCGCACCCCATGCCGCTATTGGCAGCCAAAGGAAGTCAAACAGCAGATTCAAGTGGTTTCCGAACAGAAGGGGGTACTATAAGGATGCAGTTGCAAGAAAACAAATAGAGGAGCAGGGAAAGCAGATTGATAATAGGCCTGTCCTCCTCCCCAGCGCCTTTAGGATAACTTGGGAATAGTTTCCATCCATGGGAAGCAATGGAGTAATGTGTTTAGTTTAGACCTTTTAGTTTAGAGAAAAGGCAAGTAAGAGGTGACAATGTAGAGCATGGGTTGGCAAACTAAGGCCTGGGGGCCGGATCCAGCCCAATTGCCTTCTAAATCCGGCCCAGGACAGTCTGGGAATCAGTGTGTTTTTACATGAGTAGAATGTGTCCTTTTATTTAAAATGCATCTCTGGGTTATTTGTGGGGCATAGGAATTCGTTCATTATTATTTTTCAAAGTATAGTCTGGCCCCCCACAAGGTCTGATGGACAATGGACCGGCCCTCTGCTGAAAAGGTTTGCTGACCCCTGATGTAGAGGTTTACAAAATTATCCATGGTATGGAGAAAGTAGATGGAGAAAGCCCCCCCCCCCCCCTTCTCATAACACTTGAATTTGTGGACATGAAATGAAGCTCAGCGGTGGTATATTCAGGATGGATAAAAGAAAGCATGTTAAACTATGGAGGCAGTAGGCAGAGACGGTCACCAACTTGCATGGCTTTAATTGAGGATTAGGCACAATCATGGAGGAGAGGGCTATTGATGGCTTTTAGCCATGATGACTCTGCTCTGCCTCTACAGTCAGAGGCAGCAATGCTTCTGAATACCAGTTGCTGGAAACTGCTTGCTGGTTTCCCAGAGGCATCTGGTTGGCCATTGTGAGAACAGGATGTTGGACTAGATGGGCCATTGGTGTGATCCATTGGGCTGTTCTTATGCAGACCAAGGTCCCAACTTCTGCTCTCCACAGTAGCTTCAGAAGACTCCTTTAGACAAAGGGCTGTCTTCTGATTGTCCTTCTAATGTCAGACTGCCCTCTATTGTTTCTTAATTTATTTTCTAAAATCTGGTTGTATTTTTTTTAAACAAAGTATCTCAAAAGAAAACGCCATACAATTATCAAAAAGATAAAATAATGACAATAATTTAAACCTTTCAAAAAGTTTAAATAACAATAGACAGAAAACCAGAAAACCATTAACTTTCTAAACATCTGGACAACTTTGTCTAAACCAGTGTTTCCCAACCTTGGGCCTCCAGCTGTTTTTGAACTACAATTCCCATCATTCCTGACCACTGGTCTTGCTAGCTAGGGATGATGGGAGTTGTAGTCCAAAAACAGCTGGAGGCCCAAGGTTGGGAAACACTGGTCTAAACAAGAATGTTTTAAACAGGCACCTATGAGTACCGTGATGGTAGTATTCAAAGAAAACGTTTTGCCTAAATGCATTATAGTCGTTTATTTGTATGCCGTCTTTCCACAGTTAAAACCCTGCTCAAGGAGGCTTACAACAAGAAGAGATATCTGCAAAAAAAGTAGTAACAAAAGTAGTCGTAAATAATCAATAAAAACATACCAAAACGTACGGAGCAAAATTAAACAATCCCCACATAAATAATAAAAATCAAGATACAAAAAGTGAACATCAATCACAGCGAAATTAATGGAATCAAATCTAAATCCATACTCCTTTTTATTAAAACATTGCACACTCGATCACCAGCTTGTACCGAATCTCTTCTTCTGCTTCTGTTTCCATGACTCCCCCCACCCTCCATCCTAGGACACGATGATGCACAATTCATCCTCTCTCCCAAATACAGTGAGCCTGTCAAGCTTTAAAGGCTTGTCCAATAAGGGCTCACAACTGTGTTCTTTTTCTTTTTTGCCAAACCTTCTCTAATGTTATTTCCCGACTTAATCCTGCGCTTATTTTGATATTTCTCACACGGTGACATGTCAGCTGACACGCCGCGATCTCTGTGGTCTTTAAGTAACAAGCTGTAAAAGGAGCCAGGCTCCTGGATAACGTTGCCAAGTAGATAAACCAGTCATTTAATGCCTGTGTCATGTAATTCCCTCCTAATGCAGTCAAACCCAATTCAAGGAAGTCGAGATCCGTAAACCCTCTGGAGACCTATGACACCACTCACTAAGAGCTCTTCGCTGACAGTGGCCAAGCCAATCAGGCCCAGCTCCGCCGCTATCTCGGAGAAAATAATAAACAGCGTTGGGGCAGCGCAGCGCTTAGATGTGTACTGAAGGCTTTCTGGAAGGAGGTTGACAAGCATGGTCAGAGGAAAAAACAAGGTTGCTATTAGGCATGTAACAAAAGAGTTCGTAGAATCACAGAATGATAGAGTTGGGAGGGATCTCCAAGGGTCATCTAGCCCAACCCACAGCAATGCAGGAATCTCAGCTGAAGCATTCGTGATGGATGGCCTCTGCTTAAAAACCTCCAGCGAAGAAATTCCACCACCTTCTGATCTAATCCGTTCCACTGTCAAGCTGCTCTTACCGTCAGAAGGTTCTCCCCAGTGCTTTGTGGCAATCTCCTTTCTTGCAAGTTGAAACCATCAATTTGGGGCCTCCCCTCTGGAGCAGCAAAAAAAAACAATTTGCTCCATCATCCATGTGACAGCCCTTCAGATATTTGAAGATTGTTGCCATGCCATCTCTCAGTCTCCTCTTCTCCACGTTTGGTGCTTTGTGTGTTGAGGACCCGCCACCCCGCATGGAGATAAGAAAGACACAAGGACACATGTATTTTGGGTTAATGGGCTAAATAAGGCCACAACTTTATTGGTTACAGCATGTGAGAGGTACAGTGGTACCTCGGGTTAAGTACTTAATTCGTTCCGGAGGTCCGTTCTTAACCTGAAACTGTTCTTAACCTGAAGCACCACTTTAGCTAATGGGGCCTTCCGCTGCCGCGCCACCGGAGCATGATTTCTGTTCTTATCCTGAAGCCAAGTTCTTAACCTGAAGCACTATTTCTGGGTTATGTAACCTGAAGCGTATGTAACCCGAGGTACCACTGTATTGGCTTAGGCACTGCTCTGTCCCATCTGGAGCAGCCGGGGAGTTATGTGAGGCTGCTGTTTGTGGATTTTAGCTCTGCTTTTAACACTATCCTCCCCCATAGACTGGTGTCCAAGCTAGAGGCGATTGGACTCTCCAACTCCACCTGTCTCTGGGTTTTGGATTTTTTGTCAGAACGTTCTCAGAGGGTTAGAGTAGGGTCACACATGTCCACAGCCCTTAGCCTTAACACCGGCTCACCACAGGGTTGTGTGTTGAGTCCCCTGCTCTATGCTCTCTATACGTATGACTGTACAGCCATCTATTCCAGCAACAAAATCATCAAGTTTGCTGATGACACTACGGTGGTAGGGCTCATTTCAGGAGGGGATGAGTCCGCCTATCGGGACGAGGTGGAGCGGCTCTGTGTTTGGTGTGGAGAGAACAATCTGGCTCTTAATACGGCTAAGACCAAGGAATTGGTGGTGGATTACAGGGGGGAAAAGGCGGACATTCAGCCCTTGTATATCAACGGGGAACGGGTGGAGAGGGTGGCGGAATTCAGGTTTTTGGGAGTAACTATCGATCAGGGCATGACTTGGAGCGCAAACACCACTGCTCTGGTGAAGAAGGCCCAGCAGAGAATTTATTTCCTCAGACTTTTAAAGAAGAACAATCTGAGTGAGAGACTGCTGGTGTCCTTCTACCGAGGCTCCATAGAGAGCATTCTTACATACTGTATTTGTGCTTGGTTCTCCAGTTGCACAGCTAGGGAGAGGAAGGTGCTCCAGAAGGTCATAACCACAGCCCAAAGGATTATTGGTCATCCTCTCCCATCTTTGGAAGAACTGTACGGTTCCCGTTGTCTTAGGAAAGCAAACAACATCCTGCAGGATTCATCTCACCCGGGATACAGTCTGTTTGCACTACTGCCTTCTGGCAGGAGATATAGAAACATCAAGTCAAGGACAAATAGACTGAAAAACAGTTTCTATCCAAGAGCTGTGGCCTTTTTGAATGCTGTAACTCGATAGTGTGACCTGGGAGTTTGATGGGTGTGGGTGTGGGTGTGGCTGGAATGTGGTTTGTTTGGTTGTTGTGGTTGTTTTGCTTTTGTTGTTTTTAAGGGATGGCATCCAATTTCGTTGCACTTGTGCAATGTTGCACTTGTGTAATGACAATAAAGAATCTATTCTATTCTATCAAACCAACTATACATGACTCCACCCCACTCAGCGGGGGGTCAATCGAGAGTTAAAATCCAATGGGAGGAGCTTGTTGATGCAAATACAACTGAAAGCTTCCCCAGATATCACCGTGGGTCGTGCCATGGCCCTACCCACCAGCAGGGCATCGGATACCCACCAAGGCCCACGGATTCCTTTAACGGAATACCCAAACAAGGGGAGGGGTAGGCGATGGCCACAACCTGCCCTCCAACACACCACACATATTCTGCAGGAAGCCGAATGGGGGCCCCGCGCTGCCATGGCCGCTTAAGCACGGCTAAACTCCACCCACCAGCCAGCCCTATTGGCTGTCTGCTGGACCTAGCGCGGCAGCTGAGGGAAGGCTGAGACAAGGGGCCGAACGCACACCCCTGCTGACACGGGAGCCGGTTCTCGCACACAACTCCTCCCCTCTGGGAGGAGGAGAGGTCTTATAAAGTTTGACCTATTAAGAAGGCGGCTTTCTTTTTTAAAAAAACAAACAAACACCATTTTCTTTTTGTATATTATTTTATTAAGATTTCTGTTTTACAATTTAAAATACTCATTTTACATCCTTAAGATATCAATGACTTCCCTGATTCTCTTTCCATGGTTCATTTTACATACCATAAATCCCTGAACATTTTACAGAAACTATACCATTCAGTATTCCATTATTGCACCCAACAAAACTTGTTTACACTGCAGAATTTATCTTAATGCTGCCAGCGTTTTCAGCTGTACACAATTATTTCCCATATATTCAATACACATTTCGCAATCTTATTTAAACTTATGTTCTTCTTGTTCTCTTTTTCTAGATGTTAAGTCTGCAAGCTGCGCATATTCTGTCAACTTAGGTTGCCATTCTTCTTTAGTTGGGACCTCGCTCATTTTCCATTTTGGGGCTAACAAAACACAGGCCGCAGTAGCAGGATACATCAATAACCTTTTTTGACACCTAGGAATTTCAGTCTAAATTATCCCCAACAGAAAGGACTCTGGGTTTTTTTGGGGGGGAGTACTTTAAAAAAAAATTTCAATTCATTATGTATCATTTCCCAATACTCTTTTACCCTTTTACAAATCCACCCAAAAATAAATAAATCAATTTTCTCATTTTATATACAATTTTTTAAAAATGTATACAAAAGAAAACTATATTTCCATCAGCTTCCATCCTCTCCTTTCTGCGGTTACATATTTTTATATTTTATCTGCATATCAAATTTAAGAAGGTGACTTTCTGAAGTAGGAGCTTTTCGATCCAGGAAAATTAGGGTTCTAAAAGATGCAGGGAGCCTCCATAGAGGTGGTTGTGGCCTTGGTGACGATGATTTATTACCTGTCCTTTACCATCACATCTCAAGGCAGGCATGGTGTAATGGTTAGAGCGTTGGACTATGACATGGGAGACCATGGTTCAAATCCCCACTAAGCCATGAAGCTCACTGTGTGTGACCTTCGGCCAGCTGCTAAAATTCAACATTCAAAGCAAATGACAGCCACAAGAATAGGATGAGTCCTGAACAGGGCAGGAAACAGAAAGCTCTTTACTGCAGCCAGAATGCCTAATGGTTAGGGATGATGGGAGTTATAGTACCAACATCTGGAGGGCACCACATATGGCTAGTCCTGCTGGAGTTGCACCCTGCATTGTAGTTCCTGTGTTTGGACCCAATGACTTTCACAATGCCTTCCTGCTCTTTGGTTCCTTAACTCTATGTGGCCTAACTTAAGGAACGTTGCCGTCAAGGGGATGAAGGAGGAGGCAGGAGACGCTTTGCCTTCCTTCCAACCCAGCCATTCCACGGTGCTCAGGAAAAACAGAACAATTACAGCCTTGTCATTCATTTCCAACTTCCTGCATTTGGAGGTTTAGGGTTGTATTTATTGAGCTCCTTTCCACAATCACAATGAAATAATGCCCACTGCTGAGTCTCATACAAGGAATGTTGATGCGGCTGAAAATACTGCATCAAGTGTCATCCTTAAGGACTGCGCAAGCTGAAAAAATAAAATAAATCTCAGCCATTTGCTTGGGTCCCTTAGTGGCATCGCTTTTGATTGAAACATCCTTCCCAATGCAGCTATGCCATGAAGTGCTCACAATTGATCATCACCGTAGCGGTAACAAAAGTAGAGACCAGCAAAGCTTTGTTTGCTCAACATCTGTTCATTTCCTACAGACATAAACATGCTACCCTGGAGCCAAATTTCCTGCCTTTGTTGCAAGAAGAGATGGGTGAATTGTAGAGGAGCAAGAAAACACCAAAATGCACCGATCTTTTTAAAAAGTAAATGGCAAAATAATACGTTTTTAATATAATCTTTTTGTATTTTCTTGATTTTCGCAGAAAAACAAAGACAAACAAAGCAAAGTAAAACTTGGAATACAGTTCATCAAACATATATAGTAGCATCATAAAGGCTACCGCAAAAACATCTCATTCACGAAGTGGAGTTCGCCATAGGGGAACATGTGACATAGGTGGCTGCAGTAAATACACTCAAGAAAGAAAGACCATAGCCTCAGAAATTTGTCTTTCTTACTTTGCCCTTATCACTCAGCTGTGCTGAGTCAAACATTCAGATAATGCTATTTCCCATATTCGAGTGAACCATGATTGCAGAGTAAGACCCACACAAAATAACACTTTAAAGGGGGGGGGGGAATATCCTTCATCAGGCCCCACACATCCATCAAATGTATTGCCCCCAGATATAATGCATACCCTCCAACATTTTGGCAGGGCAAAATGAGACACAAACATCTCTACACCATCCAGCTGTCCCCATTGCCCACCCGCTTGCTCCTCTACCTGCCTGATCCCCTGCCTGCCTGCTCATTTTTGCTGCTCACCTGCCACTGCCACCTGCCACCGCCTCTGCCACTGCCCAATTTACATTATTTGCCCTCTGCCGGGGGCTGATGGGAGTTGCAGTCCGGGAAGGGTGCCGTGATGCCACCCCAGAATGCTGATGCCACCCCAGGAGCTGCTTCAGCAGTCCCCATGCTCAGGCTGTGCAAAATCAGGGCACATCAGGATGAAGGAAGAGCCCGGGGTGCCTTCAAAGAAAGCAGGGCCGTCCCACTTAAAATGGGGCACTTGGCAGGTATGGTAAACGGGTGAGACAGGGACACAGAAGAAATTCGATTCAGTTCCCATTTAAAGGTGAACCTACCAAATCCGCACTTCCTGAAACAATATGAGATGACAATCCTTGCAGATTTTCTGAATTCTGCAGTGTGGTTCTCCAGCCAAGCCATGTGTACAAAATGGCAGAGATTGCGGTAAGTTGTGCATGTAAAGGCATAGATTATGGAAGATAACATAGAAAAAAGCATTATGTTAAGGGGAGATATTATTTGCAGAAATGTACATACACAATCCAAATGTGGCTACATGGAGAAATTAGCACTAAAAGGCTGGTGGCTTTTCATTAGGATTTTAACAAACTGATGTGGAAATGCCGAGAAGTCTGGGAAAATGAGAAACTTTGAGAAATTGAACATGACAGATTCACATGCTTCTAGATGCACAGGTGAAACTGCCACTCACCCTCACACCAGGAAATTCACTGAATGCATAAAGGTGGAACGAGACCAAAGGTGCTCACTGGGTGTGGACTTGATATCATGAATGAGTTGCTTAGATATTGCAAAAGTCATTGGCAAAAAGCATCCTTCCATGGAAAGGTTAAGTCCATTTCAAATAGAGGGTGACATACAGGCTGGAATTCCTATGCCAATGATGTGTGGCTGCTGAACAAGTCTCCTCTCCTCACTCCTGTGCAGATGCACCTTCTGGCCTCTCACTCTGCTGGCCAGGAGTACACACTTAAAGAGAAAAGCCCCTCTGCACACAGAGTGCTTCCAGATGATCAGGAAACCTTGCTTATTAATGCCAAATTGGCAGCTATGGGGTGGGGTGGAGGCTCAGCCAGTAGACATGGCATCATTTGAGAGTGTGGCCCAGTAGGCACAGCCAACACAGAGGCTGTTTTAGGATAGTGCTACCAATGCAGTTAGGGACACGGGTGGCGCTGTGGGTTAAAGCCTCAGCGCCTAGGACTTGCCGATCGAAAGGTCGGCGGTTCGAATCCCCGCGACGGGGTGCGCTCCCGTCATTCGGTCCCAGCGCCTGCCAACCTAGCAGTTTGAAAGCACCTTTGGGTGCAAGTAGATAAATAGGGACCGCTTACCAGCGGGAAGGTAAACGGTGTTCCGTGTGCTGCGCTGGCTCACCAGATGCAGCTTTGTCACGCTGGCCACGTGACCCAGAAGTGTCTGCGGACAGCGCTGGCTCCCGGCCTATAGAGTGAGATGAGCGCACAACCCTAGAGTCTGGCAAGACTGGCCCGTACGGGCAGGGCTACCTTTACCTTTACCTTTACCAATGCAGTTATACCGGGCACCACCCTGCGGAGAGGGAGGTGCCAAAACAATGCTGCAGAACGGAGCGCAAGAGGCAGAGGGCACCAAATTTCAGCGTCGCACGCTCAAAATCCATCACTGGCCAACACATATAGACATCATTGATTCATCCTGGGGAGAGGGAATCTACAAGGCCCCCGTGGTGATTTTGCAAACAGAGGAATGAAAGTAAGTTTCAAAGCAAGAAAGGGCAGCAGCAGAAGGCAGGGAGAGATTGCAAATGTGGTGGTGAAAATAAAGTTGAGGACGAGGTAAATCAGAAGAAGGCAAAACTTGAGTTAAGGAAGAAAAGGAGCACCAGATGAAGGAACTGGAGGGGAGAATCAGGGAAATGAGTAAGATCGACAATGGATTTCTACAATGCTCTGGCTTCAAAGCTGATGATGTTCCAGAAATGAGCAAGGCAATGAGAGGTGGATTTAACTCTTAGTGAAAGGAACAAGAATACCTGGAGCTCTTGATTTCCCAGTTGCCAAAGAGAGAGAAAAATCCCTCGGCTTCTTCCAGCAGCATGACTGCTGATTTGCGCCTCGGCGCTTCATGTCTCTACATGACCAAAAATATCTCCTGCATCTGTGGAATCAATGAGCTCTCCCTAAAGGAGAGGATGTTCAATAGCCATAGATGCAGAAGCTGGAGAAGTTGATGGCCAGTGATATTTCGATGTTGCCCCATGCATGGATTGGCGGGGGGGGGGAGGAAAGGAACGATTTCTGGACATGACACTCGCCAAATTGAATGTGAGCTTGAGAAGAAGGTAACCCACTTGCCTTCTGAATAATGAACTTCCTATTGAGAGGGAACGACATTCCTGATGTAGCTTCATGCTATTCCACCCCCATTACATCACTCTGCCCAAGTAAGGACTACAACTACAACATCTAGTTCAACATTTATCACATCAACACTTTCCAGAGTTTAAGTAGGACATTAGCTGATATTACATCCCTCACAGAAGGAGTTTCAACCGGAAGGTGAAAGGATTGTTTCTAATAATGGTGATTACAACCGAGGGGTGAACTCCACAACAAAGGAACACAGGGATATTCCTGCCATCATTCCTCTTGGGTTTAAAATAAAAATAAAAAGGAGAGTTAAAAAGCTTGGAAGCTGGAGTCTCATTCCCACATCACAACATCACTTAAAAAGGTAAATAAAACCACACAGAGGTTCCCATCAGTAAAGAAGGGAAAGTTATTTACTTACAGTTTCTGTATACAGTGATACCTCGGGTTAAGAACTTAATTCATTCTGGAGGTCCGTTCTTAACCTGAAACTGTTCTTAACCTGAAGCACCACTTTAGCTAATGGGGCCTTCCGCTGCCGCTGCGCCACCAGAGCACGATTTCTGTTCTCATCCTGAAGCAAAGTTCTTAACCCGAGGTACTATTTCTGGGTTAGCGGAGTCTGTAACCTGAAGCGTATGTAACCTGAAGCATCTGTAACCCGAGGTACCACTGTATATTCAAGGATAGCTTTGGATTGCAAGGCTGCTTATAGCCAGCAGTTCCATGCTGCTTTTTCCTGACCTTGCTATCCTGCTCTGTGTTGTTGCAAGGCCCAACCAGGGTGAAGAAGAAGGTGAGGTAAACACAAAGTATGAGGTAAACACAAAGTATGAGGTTCAGGGTGAGGGCAGAGCTGGCAGCAAGGCAGGGTGAAGGCTGTGCTCTGAGGAACACAGCACTCTGAACTAACTCCAGCAAGGAATGAGCTGGAACTGAGCCCTTTCGTAAGAACCTAAGAAAGTCTGCTGGATCAGGCCAATGGCTCATCTAGTCCAGCAACCTGTTCTCGCAGTGGCCGACCAGAAGCCTGTGGGAAACCGCCAAGCAAGATTCAAGCTCAGGAACACTCTCTTCTCCTGCGGGTTCCAGCAACTGATATTCAGGAGCATGCAGCCTCTGACTATGGAGCCATCGATGGCCCTCTCCTCCATGAATTTGTCCGGTCCTCTTTCAAAGCCATGTAGAGCCGTAACATGTGCCTTCAGAATATTTGCTATATGCAGGTCCTTTTGTAGCCTCAAATACTGCTGATAAGTTAGCCATCCAGCTAAACATGCCCCTTTTCAGGATGCTCCATTACATTCCCCCTCCCACTGGTTTTCTGTGCTTTTGTTTCTCTCAGTCAGCATTCCATGGCCACTGAGCATGTTCAGTCTTTACTGGGTGGTTTTGGGTTTCCCCGCCCCTTTGATTTTTTTTCTCCCCTAAAGGCTTTTTGTGGTTCTGCAACCTTTTGTGGGCCAAATACAGCCCGCCCACCCAGCCCCCACCTTAATGGAAAGTACCCAGCATATATAAAGTGTTTGCATTGATCAGCGATAAGGATAGTGATCATGAGCTCTCAACCACGGTAAGAATATTTTTTTTCTTTTTTCTTTTAAAAAAGTCTCACTCAATTTTTCACTGTTTAACACTCTTCACTAAAGTTCCCTGAAAGAGACCGAGGGAATCACAGAATGCTTCTATCACAACACCCCATAATAATGCTTCAAGTCTGTGCTTTGCAGTTATGGGTGGGCGGAAAGAAAAGGATACGATCACTATATAAAGGACGCAACTCAAACAGGGTTAGCGGATGAAGGGCGAGATTCGTTTTAGCAGAGGGCGGGGGGAACCCAGAAGGACTCACTGGGAAATAAGAGCAATGAGTACATTTTAAAGCAGCGTTTCAGACCTACACGTCATGGAAATTAAACTGTCTTTGTTTATTGTGAGATAATGAATTTGAGTGGACAAGGGAGGGTTGGGTTGGGTTTTATTTAACGTGTGTGTTAAGATGGATACATGTAGAGCTGGTGGAAATAACACTGAATTATGTCCTGTCAAGTGAACATGATTCATTCAGCACTACAAATATTGATTTGACAGGTCACCTTCCCCTTCTGTACCTGCTCGTTGCTGCTGGAGTATGATGAACTCGATGATATTCCTTTGTTTAAGCCTCCGACTTGAAAAGCGCCTAGTTATACTTAGTTGTCACATAGTTATACATAGTTGTAATTAGCGCACAGTGATTTGGAATTTCAATTTCAGCACGGCATTGTATTTCTAAATTTCCTCCACCTCCTCCCACACCAATTAGTGTCAATCGGGCGCGCTAAAATACGAGAACTTGACAGGCCAACTTTGACATAATGCTTGCCCTCCTCTTCCAGACCAAGATATAGTGCCCCACTATTTGTTTTTGATAAATAGCTGCATTTAATAACGTTTGTTTGCATATTTGTTCATCATGCTAATGAGCATAATTACTTTTATTCACGTCATAAAGCTACTATTGCCTTTGATATATACGCACATTGCTTAAATATGTATCATTAGTATTTTGCATGCAGTGGTCAAGTTGAAGTGGCGAAGCTTTTGTAGACAGGCAGTGAAACTTCCTGCCTTCATTTTATCACACCCTTTTGCACTGAGCAATGGGATTAGTTTGCAATAGTATGGGTAGGTTCCCCCTGGCTCAGACTGGTTTGCTCGAATAAGCCAAGCTATTCATTTGTTTTGTAAGGAAAATAGCTCAGCTTATTTTGGAGCCAATCCAGATTGATTTCCAAGCCCCACCACTACCCACTAACCAGTTTGCCCCTCTAGGTAATGGCAAAGGACCCCTGGACGGTTAAGTCCGGTCAAAGGCGACTATGGGGTTGTGGCGCTCATCTTGCTTTCAGGCCAAGGGAACTGGCGTTTGTCACAGTGGTACTTATTTATCTACTTGCACTGGCGTGCTTTCAAACTGCTAGGTTGGCAGGAGCTGGAACAGAGCAACAGGAGCTCACCCCATCACGGGGATTCGAACCGCCGACCTTCTGATCAGCAAGCCCAAGAGGCTCAGTAGTTTAGACCAGTGTTTCCCAACCTTGTGCCTCCAGCTGTTTTTGGCCTACAATTCCCATCATCCCTTGCCACTGGTCTTGCTAGTCAGGGATGATGGGAGTTATAGGCCAAAAACATCTGGAGGCACAAGGTTGGGAAACACTGGTTTAGACCACAGCACCACCCATGCTTGGCCCTCCGGCTCCCTTTATCCTCCCCTCTCATCCCACCACCTATCTATTGGTGGCCTTTCCCCATCCATTCCTGCTATGCAGTCCACCAGCTGCAATTAGTCCCTGGGAAATGTAGCTTTCCTAAGATCTATGGCTGAAGAAGGCTCCAGAGATGATAAGGCATGCCTCATATTTGAGGGCAACGCCAGGAGCCCAGAGAGCACGTGTTCCTAAGCCTGTGAGTCCCCGTGACAATTCTGCTTTGCAAAAGCTTATTGCATTTGATCAAAGGTGTGTGGGACTCAAATGAGTTGGGGAGCCAGTCCATTCTCCAGTCCACAGAGCAGATGCCCCTCAGTTGGCTAAACAACCATTCACACAAAGTCCTCCTGGTGCCCACTATGCAAACAAGTGTTTCACTTCCAGGAGGGGTGGAGAGAAACGTTATGTTGGAATATAAACCACTATCAAAGTCCAATTTATCAGTGTCTGCCTGCCTCAGCTTCCAAGTGTGGAGAACATTGACTTGCTGCAAGTCTTCCCCAAAGATATTGGGTGATTTTAAATGACACGTGAATAGGTATGCCACCTACCCATTTGTTGCTTCTTGGCTGCTTCTACACAGTTGGTTAGAGCATGGTGTGGATAATGTCAATGTTGCAGGTTCCATCCCCTTATGGGACAGCTGCATATTCCTGCATTGCAGGAGGCTGGACTAGATGGTCCTCAGGGTCTCTTCCAACTCTACAACTCTATGATTCTGCTGTGGCTGCAACCCAGGAAACAGAATAGCAAGGCAGGTAGTTTCAGCACCACCAACAGCTCCTAGAAAAACAACTGGCTCCAACAAAGGCTAGAGCAAAACTAGGATGGAGCCAAAATGACTCAGCTTCCTTTGCTTTGCATTAAGAAAGTCACCTTTCTGGAGATTCATCAGCATTCCAAAAATTCACCTATGTATTTTATAAGTGCCCTTGCTTGCCCTCACTCTCCATTCCCCTTATTTGTTCTCCAGGACGTGACACACCTAAAATTGATCAACAAGCTATTTTATTGATTGACGTGGTATTGTGGCATCCCCAAGCTTGTTACATGATCACAAATTGGATGGGGTCATCCTCATGACTAACATAAGGAGAAGGAAGAGATGGGAAAATGTTGCCAAAGCACGAGAAACTCAGTGGAATCTTGGTGCTGAATATTTGACCCAGAAGAACCGTTAGTGCTGTGTGTGTTCTTTAAATATAGTTTGAAGGTGAAGAGATGCTGTTATTGCAACTACCACATGGTTAAAACTGTTCGCTGAATATTTAAACTGTCTTTATCTCTTATTTATTTCAAATAATTGCAGCTGCACAAAGGGGAATTTTTGTCCAGTCTGGTTGTGTCACAGAGAAACACCAGGCTAGTGCAGGAGAATGCGCTGAAATGGTACCGAACAAATAGACCACCGTGTGTAATGTTATTGCGCATTGTGCCTGACAGGTGAGCTATGGACAATAATTGTGCCAAAGACCGGATTGGGCAGGGGGACAGCTTGTGTTTTCTGCACAATTATTCATTCCAACATCTTGCACATCGCAGGCTGGGATTCAAAATGCCCAACTCAAACCACTGAACACAGGTCCTCATGAATACATTGTTTGATTGCATGTCCTGGAAATTCACCCGTTTTGAGTTTGGGCTCACAAATCGTGGTTTCAGCAGGATACAAACCCTATCCCGGTGGTTTCCTAAGTAGGCGTTACTTCCACCCCAGGGTGGGGGTGGGATTACTTGGGGGAGGGCTCTAAGAGTCACTGGAGTCACTCTAAGGGGCACTGGAGGTGTAAATGGCTACCAGGTTTTTAAAATCTGGTGTCACTGGATCAAGTTCATCAGTTTTGTTAACCAAACCAAATAGTTTAAATTGGATTTTGAATAAACATACAACAAATTGTTACTGCTTTTATTTATTTATTTTTATTTATTTTTGCGTTATCATCTTCTTTAGTGAGTCATACAAACCACTACAGGTGTACCTTGGAACCCAAATGCCTTGTGAGTCAAATGTTTTGGCTCCCGAACTCTGCAAACCAGGAAGTGAGTGTTCCAGTTTGCGAATGTCCTTTGGAAGCCAAATGTCCGGTGCAGCTTCTGCAGCTTCCGGTTGAGTGCAGGAAGCTCCTGCAGCCCATCAGAAGCCGCACCTTGGTTGTTGAACGTTTTTGGAAGTCGAACAGACTTCCGGAACGGATTCCGTTTGACAACCAAGGTACGACTGTATTCTGAATTATGCTTCTTATAAGGTAGGGGGGCACTGGGGATGATTTTATGGAACCAAGTAGGTGGTGGCCCCCCAAAAAAGTTTGGGAATCACTACCCTAACTCCTGTCCCTCATATACAGGGGTCACCAACCTTTTTTAGACCTGTGAACACATTTGGATTTCTGAACAAGTGCTGTGGGCACCTCCCCTTTGAGACACTTCTCCCTTCCTGCTTCGAGATCAGCCGTCCCCTGCTAGAAGATAAAAAGGCAGGCACCTGGGAATGCACCGGCTTCCACTACATCTTTACATCCCAGCTATATTTTAAAATCCTAGATTTTTTTTAATTAAAAAAAAAACCTGCTCAAAGTTCTGAAAGTGTTTTTAAACAAGAAAGGGGGGAAAGAACAATGGGAGCCCAACACTGAATGCAAAGCTTCGCAGGGACAGAAGTTTGCTATCTTATTAAAATGGTGATGGTTCACATAAAGACTCAACCAGGTCACATATTAATAATTATCAGTGACAATCTTGAACATCAGACGAGGCCCACTAGTGAAGCAATATTACATCTCTCTCTCTCATTTATCTTTACTGCTTATGGCCCCTCTGTGGTCAGCATACTGTGAGCACCGCGGACATTTAATTATGAACACATCATAAATGTGGCTGACAAGGCAGAAGCTGGGCCCAGATGCTCCAGGGATCGAGAGCAACGTTGTTGAAACCACTTATACCTGCAGCGCTTCCGACTCCTGCAGGCCGTGCTCTGCGTAACGCCGGGTGCAGGCCTTCTTCTCCCTCCATCTTTCAGGGTTCTCCCTCAGGTAAGTCCCTGGGAAAAAGCAAGCGGACGTGCTGCATTCCGTTTACATTAATTGAAAGTATTAATCTTCAGAGCATTAGCCAAATCGTGAAGTTGTAAATAGGGCTGCCTCTGAAGGAGGTTTGGAAACTTCAGCTGGTGCAGAATTCAGCAACCAGGGCAAGATAGTTTGAGTGTATTGCACCCGTCCTGGTATGATAGCACTGGCTGGGCCCAATTCAAAGTGCTGGTTTTGACCTATAAAGCCTTAAATGGCCCAGGACAGCAGTATCTCAAGGACCACCTGTTCGCTGATGAACCATCCCAGATCCTGCAATCATCACCTGAAGCCCTTCTTTGTGTGCCTCCTCTACATGTGGTCCTGAGGTTGGCATCATGATAATGGGCCTTTTCTGCAACGGCTCCCCATTTGTGGAATGCTCTCCTCAGGGAAGCTCATCTGGTGCCTTCACTGCATATATTTAGGTGCCAGGTGAATACATTTCTCTATAACCAGGCCTTTGGCTGATTCACATTCTATGGCCTTTTCAACGTGTTTGTGGGAAGGGACTTATTGTTTTCTTTCTGTTGGCTTTGCTTTGTCTTGTATTTTTCATGTTTCCATTTTGTATTTTCATGTTGTGGACCGCCCTGTGATCTTCGGATGATGGTGGTATACTAATTTAATGAATAACAAGAAGAAGAATAAAGAAATCCTTCCTTCTTTCAGTCTTGGATCAGCATTCACCTTTACTGGATGCCCATGGGTTCTAGTCTACACAATGAAGCTGAACAGGTTCCCTAAGGCCCAGGAATAAGTTATTGCTTTCTCCAAGCCCTTCAATCCTTTTAAAAAGCAATCACCAGGGATTGAACCCTGGTCCCTTTACATACAAAGCAGGGGTGCTACCATCAAGCTATCATGACCCTTCCTCAATGACCCCATGACTCCACTGTTACTAACGGATTCCACTGAAGCTCCATGCCAGTGAAGAACTAGCTAGATTATAGGTTTTAAACTAGCTCTTCAGCTGGAAATTAGACAGTATTAATTTAATCCATCAGTGCCTTTTGCCCTTAACCAACCTGTCTGCTCTTGTACAGAAAGTGTGTTTTTGTTGTTGTTGTCGTTGTTGTTGTTTCAGAGGAGCCCGGAGGAGCCTCTCAGACTCCTTAGGTCTGCTTTCAAAAAGAACGCACTGCTAGACTTTTTAACATATTCCAAACCACCTTATTTCAAAGCCTGTTTTATTTTTGGATGCCACTTTTTCAACATAATCCAGGTAGTAAGGCAAATGCCAAAAAAAGGTCACTAAAAAGCTGACCTCTGTGATTTGTGTGTGTGTGTGTTTGCGCTCACACACATAATGAATATTCATGCCGTTAAAAAGTAATTAACTTATTTATGATGCCATCTATGTGATGCTAATGCCCAGTCGCTGCAGAAACAATGGGTTGGTGGGTGGGTGTGCAAGAGGCTGAATGAGTGCTGTGTTTCAAAACGGTTGTTGTGCTGAGGTACATATTTCTATACCTCCTCAGCTGACTAGCGGGGGGGGGGGGTGGATTGTTACAAGACAAAGCATATAATAAAGGCAAGCGCAATGAAAGAACTCTGAAGAGAGACCTGAAAAGTAGCTATCATGTTGGCAGATAAATTCTTACACACAATTATTCATTCCTAGCCTCTTGACATGTAGATTAATGAGTTTGATAACCCAGGTTTCTAAGAAGTAGATTCAACACTGTTTCAACGGCTTCTCCTTTATTCAACCCCCCACCCCTCCCTCCCCCTCCCCCCTGTTAACTACAAACACCGCAGTCTATTGAGGAAAAAACAAATCGATCCATTTGTGCCGGCCATCAACATTTCTGCCGTCAAAGTCCCCATGTCAAAAATATGATCTCAAATATATGTCAGGCCAGGACTCACTCTCTCTCTCTCTCTCAGCAGGGCCTGGCGTGAATTCACAGGGGATCATGTGATCACTGGAGGGAGGAGTCTTGCTTCGGCAAACATATTTTCATGCCAAGTTCAAAGCTAGCCAAGGAAGAAAAGGAGGCTGGAAGAATCCATCAGGCATCCTGCTTCTTCTAATGACCCAGCCGCATGTTATGTATGTGGAACTCTCCATTTCTGCCCCGGAGGCAAATGACCTTTTTTGTCAACACTTTGCTTAATGCTCAATGATCAAAGTGTGTTTTGAAAAGTAAGTGTTCCATCAGATGCCAGCCACAGCAATTTAAAAGGGGCCAAGCCAGTCTCAAGCTGCTGCAACACCGACTGTTCCCTCCTAGGCTGGTAAACAGATTGATTTGGGTTTAAAGCCAGCATTGCATAGAAGGAACTCTGTCTCTCTCTCCAGAATCAGCACTGTTTTGAATGAAAAGTGGGGGTGCCCTTTCAAATCTCTGCAAGCAGGGTGGGCAAAGTTGGTGAGAGAGTCTCTGCAGGTCATAAGGAGACATATTTTTCTGCCCCCCAAAAATTAAGTGTCTTTTATTTAGTTAGGTATAAAAATATTTATGTATCACTACACCTTAAAATGCTTTTGAATTATGGTGCTGGAAGAGATTCTTGAGAGTCCCATGGACTGCAAGAAGATCAAACGCATCCATTCTTAAGGAAATCAGCCCTGAGTGCTCACTGGAAGGACAGATCGTGAAGCTGAGGCTCCAATACTTTGGCCACCTCATGAGAAGAGAAGACTCCCTGGAAAAGACCCTGATGTTGGGAAAGATGGAGGGCACAAGGAGAAGGGGACGGCAGAGGACGAGATGGTTGGACAGTGTTCTCAAAGCTACCAGCGTGAGTTTGACCAAACTGTGGGAGGCAGTGGAAGACAGGAGTGCCTGGCGTGCTCTGGTCCATGGGGTCACAAAGAGTCAGACACAACTAAACAACTAAACAACAACAACAACGAAAATATTTATGCACCACTACACCATAAAAATATGTATCAAAGCAGTTTACAACAATAAATCATAAAACTGTACAATAAAAACCATTAAAAGCAAACATTGATTTTAACTATTGTGGAAGGACGGCTTCTGAATTGCCTGCATAGTCCTGGTGGAATAGAAAAGTTTTCAGCAGGTGTTTAAAAGATGAAACAGAAGGTGACTGCTGAATTTCTAGTGGCAGAGAGTTCCACAGGACTGAGCCAATGGCACTAAAGGCTTGGTTTCTTCTTGTTGTCAAATGAGGCTTGCCAGCTTGGGGAACGATGTGATGTTTCTGCACATTATCTCAGTGATTTAGCTGGGATATAAGGGCTCAGGCAGTCCCTGAGGTACCCTGGACCTAAGTTGGGTCAGGGCTTTGTAAATTAATACATGGACCTCGATCCTGGCTCGTTAGTAGACGCACTGGCCAGTAGTAAGGGATGGCATATAGAGTGGTCACTTGCACACAGCTGTGCAACTAGTTCACTGCAATGTTCAAGAAGTTAGCAAGGGTGCAAGAGATTGTGGAGCCAAACTAAGATCCATCTGCTCTGGTTAGGGATGCTTCTAAAGTTCTCTTCATCCTCCTTTGGGAGTCCCATGTTACCCAGCCCTGGTTCTAAAGCCAAATGGATCCATCAGCAATTCTCCATTATTGCATGGGTATTGCTGCTTTAATTTCTAAATGTTGCACAGAGGTGTGTGTGTGTGTGTGTGTGTGTGTGTGTGTGTGTGTGTGTGTTTGCCACAATTTCTTCAGTTCATGTGGCTCATCTACCCTCTCTGCATTCCTTACGCACATGCCCACATTGATACTGCAATGCAAAGAGAGAGAGAAATGAATCTACCTTACATCAAGTCAGAGCTTTGTTTCATTGGGCTCTGCACGTATTGGCACTGCAGGTCTTTCCCAGCCCTACCTATAGATGGGAAAGCAGGAAGCAGTGATGGCCACCAACCTGGGCTTTAAAAGATGATTAGACAAATCCATGTTGGAGAAAGCTATCAACGGCTACTAGCCATGACAGCTATGCTGTTCCTCCACAGTTGGAGGCAGCAATGCTTCTGAATACCGGTTGCTGGGAACTGCAGGTGGAAAGAGTGTTGCTCTTGTACTTGAATCCTGCTTTCGGGTTTCCCACAGGCATCTGGTTGGCTACTGTGGCAACAGGATGCTGGACTAGATGGGCCATTGGCCTAACCCATCAAGCTTTTCTAATACTCTTAGGAGATTGGGCCTGAGAACTTCCCCATGCAAAGTGATGTTCTTTCACCACCCTCCCCCTAAGCTAGAGAATCAATAATCAGAGAATGGGTAAAAGGAGCAGATTGAAGGATATCCTCTCATCCTTAGGTCTACTTCCCTGATTTCAGTGACACTTGGAGATGTACAAGCAGAACATCAGGACAACAGGCTCTCGCTCTCGGTCCCAGCAGCATCTGGAACTCATGAATAAAACCCCGGGAACCAATCCATTTTGACTGTAAAAACTGACAATTTTTGAAAAATGTGTCATGTGATACATATGAACTATTTAGCACTAGTACCCAGCAGAAAAAGTGGTCTAAAATATATGTATAAATAGTTTAGACGCTCTTCATCAGATCATCCTTTTCTATCATTTCTGTGTAGCACAAGAGCGAATCAGTATGATAAGCCTTGTTCATATCAATTTCAGATACTATACTTACCACTTGTTGTTGTTGTTTAGTCGTTTAGTCGTGTCCGACTCTTCGTGACCCCATGGACCAGACCACGCCAGGCACTCCTATCTTCCACTGCCTCCTCCTGCAGTTTGGTCAAACTCATGTTGGTAGCTTCAAGAACACTGTCCAACCATCTCGTCCTCTGTCGTCCCCTTCTTCTTGTGCCCTCCATCTTTCCCAACATCAGGGTCTTTTCCAGGGAGTCTTCTCTTCTCATGCTCATGAGGTGGCCAAAGTATTGGAGCCTCAGCTTCAGGATCTGTCCTTCCAGTGAGCACTCAGGGCTGATTTCCTTAAGAATGGATACATTTGATCTTCTTGCAGTCCATGGGACTCTCTAGAGTCTCCTCCAGCACCATAATTCAAAAGCATCAATTCTTCAGCGATCAGCCTTCTTTATGGTCCAGCTCTCACTTCCATACAGCACTACTGGGAAAACCTGGGAAACCACTTACCACTAGATGTTGGAAATAGAACCAATACAGGTTAGGGGAAGGGGCAGGTGTCTGGACCACAAATGCATCAGGGCTTGCTTACATGGTTTTTAAGTGAAGCAATGCTCAGTACCATCTAAATAGGGGAGAGGGCCATAAAACCATTTGGTCCAGATCATGCACACCTAGGGTTATTCTGTAGGATGCCATGCACCATGTACTTACAAATGACGGTACAACCTTTCCAATGTGCTGTGCAAACTGAGCCGATTCTCTGCAATGAGCAGGAATTCCATTGCAAAAGCTTAGGGCAGGGATCCTGCGTTGAACCCCAATTCCCATCAGCCCTGCTCAACATGGTCAACCGTCAGTTGTGATAGGAGCTGTAGTCCAACAACATCTGGAGAGCCACAAGTTCCCCCATCCTCAGTTTAAGGATTCCCTCCACAAACAAGTCTGTTGAAGAAGCATTGTGCGAAGGAAGCTGGTTTTCTCCCACTGTGATTGAGAATAAGCAGTTCTATAAGCAATGCAATGTTTGTTGCTCCAAGTTTCAAACATCGAGGCTAATAGCCACACACGCACACGCACACATGCTCAGCACCTCTACCATCAAATCTCAGGATTAATACCAAAGTGGCTGGAGGGTGTGTGTCGGGTTTTCTGTTTGATCAGTTCCTGCTTCCAAAACAAGTTCTGATTGGTTGATGCTGAAATTGGGATTCTGGGCAGTGTTTTATAAAAGGATAATGTATCTTTAAGCCTAGGTGCCCTTCAGGGAAATGTATTGGATAAATGTCTTCTGAAAAGCCGGTAAATATTCCATCGCCTCACTGTCATTACTGTCATGAAATGATAATGAAGCATGAAAGAAATATAATTCCATATTCAGATGACAGCATTAGCCTTCATAAGCAAACTGAAATATTTATTAGTAAAATGTTCGGTATCTACGCCTGTAATCTTAAAAAAAAAAAAAGGACCAAAATGTTTTATAATAAAAAAGAGATTGAATGCAGAGGTAAAATCTGGTTGGCTGATTTTATTGCTTATTATTAAATCCTGGCAAAACAATTATTTTTTTTTCTTTTCATTAGTAAGGCACCCAAATTAAAACTATGCCCCCAGGCTGTGAGGTTTACAGTAGTGATTAAAAACAAGAAATTGTGATGCATGGGGCTTTTTTTGACAATGGCATAATCAAATTCATTCATAATGTTAAATCTTTCACTGACATATATATATATTTTTTGTACAGTGAAATATACCAGACAAAAGAACCACATGCCACAACTATCAAGACACAGAAATTAGGGGGACCTTGTTTAAACAGCAAACTTCTACAATGTTTTTATTATCTTCAATACAAACATTAAGAGTGTAGTTAATTAGGGTAATTATTGTCTAAATTGTGCCTAATTGTTTTATGCTGAATAGAATCCCATGAATGAAGTCTTCTGTGTTCCTGCAAGAGAGGGGAAGGAAGACAGATCCACTTTTTAGACAACCTTTAATAAGTTTTGATTATGTTTTACCTAAGTTATTGGCTGGGGGGGGGGGGGTTGGCAGAGGAACAGTCCTGAAGGAAGGCAAGAGAGAAAGATAGACACCAACCTCACATCTTGACCTCTGTTTCACCTTACTGAAGAGGAGGTGTAAAAAGAGTCATTTAGAACATGTGCATCTGCAAGCATCACATCCTCTAAAGCACATCCGTTAAAGGGGGGGAGAGAGAGAGAGGTCGGTCTTTGAAGTGGATGAAAAATTAGGAATTCAAGTGACCACAATCAATTCTGAAACACTGCACAAAATTAATTACAGTTTTGCATCAGAAGCAAGAATGTAGATTTCAGACAGTCAGTGTCATTTATCTCACGCCGCACAATATCCAAGGCGATTAAAAAGCCAAATCTATTCCCACCCCCAAGTCTAAGGCCTATCGGAGGCTGTGAAGTACAAATGATTAACTCCAAATTATTCAAGGGATTGTACAGATGCTTCAGCTTGAATGAAATTTGCGGCAAGTCACAGGCGCTGCGGAGGGACAGATTTGCAGTTCTTTATCAAAATCTCGCCTGACTATTGCTGGCAGGATCCAGATGAATTGAATCGCGGTGCAGGCTGGAGCTATGGAGGGCTCGCCACCGGAAGACGAGCCAAAGCTCTAATTTCTATCTATTTTTAATTGCCTTGCCTTAAATTTGCATTTTTATGCAATTGGATTAAAGGATCCAACTCATTTCTCCAGGCGACTCCTCCATTACATCTGATGCTCTGGAAACCTGTGCGAGTGACAGAACCAGCCTCCCCTGTACACATACAAAAGGTACAGAACCACTTATTAAAGAATTTGCCAGAGGGCATTGTTGAAGCATCTTTGAACGATGTCCTACCACCACCAACACCTCAAAAAAAAAAAAGCATTGCAGAAAGATCTTCCCACCCCAAATCAGCATGTCAGGCAAAGGCAGTTTTAGGCAGCATGTCTGATTCCCCTGCCCTAGGTGCCAAATGGAGAGGGCATCCAGGAAACACTTGCCCGGCTACAGGAAGGAGGTGGGAGGGCTCAGACAGGGTCCTAGAGTCCTCTTGCCTCCTTCCCAAAGCCTTGTTAGCACTTGCTCCTTTGAGAAGGAGGTGGGAGGGCTCTAGAGCCAGTGTGGTGTAGTGGTTAAGAGCGGTAGACTTGTAATCTGGGGAACCAGGTTCACATCTCAGCTCCTCCACATGCAGCTGCTGGGTGACCTTGGGCTAGTCACACTTCTCTGAAGTCTCTCAGCCCCACTCACCTCACAGAGTGTTTGTTGTGGGGGAGGAAGGGAAAGGAGAATGTTAGCCGCTTTGAGACTCCTTCGGGTAGTGATAAAGCGGGATATCAAATCCAAACTCCTCCTCCTCTTCTTCTTCTTCTTCTAGGACCCTGCAGAAGCTCTCGTGCCTCCTTCCCAAAGCTCAGCACTGCATGAGGCTATGGGGAGGTGCCAAATTTTGGTCCAGCTCAGGATACCATAGTACCAAAGTCCACCCATGTGTCAGTAGATGCTGGGAGCACTCTGGCTTCAGTCCAAAGAGTTCCAAAAGGAAGGAGGAAATCTTAAGCTACAAGAAGACATTTCCCAGCGTAGCACTTCAGTGTATCAGGGATTGCCTCCCCAGCTGGAAGCAGCAATGCTTTTGAGTATCAGTTGCTGGAACCCACAGGAAGGGAGTGGGTTCTTCTGCTCAGGTCTTGCTTGTTCATCATTAGGACATCTGGTTGGCCACTGTGAGAACAAGATGCTGGACTAGATGGGCCACTGGCCTGATCCAGCAGGATCTTCTCGTGTTATTATGTAATAGTAGGGGTGGGGGACATCTTTCAGCCCAAGGGCCACATATCCTTTCAGGGGCCACAGACCAGCAGCAAAAGTCAGACTCTGGAGTCGGTTGGGTTAGGACGGCAGCCTAAGTCAAGATCCAGCCCAGCCTCTTTTTGCAGGCATTGATGCAATGATTTGTTGTTGCTGTTCTCATCATTATCAGGGCTGGCAAATTGGGAGGTGGACTAGCCACTCACCGGGGCTTTCATATAGCCCAAACACCACAGTGATATAAGATCAAACTGAACCTGACCCTGCTGGTCTTGGAAGCTGAAATGTGCCTTCTGGCCATCTGCAGCTGCTGCAGGAGAGAGGACCAGAAATGAGGTTCAAAGGCTGCCCTGGTGATGCAGACAATAAGGTCTCTTCCCTCTCCTGACAACACACACACACACACAAAGAGAACTGTATTCCAGAGTCCAGATTATTCAGGAAAGGACCACAGGAGTTGCATGCCAAAAGTCTTATATTAAGTCCCTAGTATTTCCTGGGAGGGCTGGCAAACACTCTTCCCTGAAATCCTGGACAGCCACTTCCAGTCAGAGGGGTGCAATATTGATGAGATGGACCACTGCTGTGGTTTATCGTAAGGTAGCTTCCCATGAAATGGCCAACATTTATTCCATATCATTATTAATAATAACACAGCACCATCAGGACACATATTTCCATTTCTGAAGCATAATAGCTCCGTATCAGTACATCATTTCCAGATGGCTATTGTACATCAGTTGACTAGATTTACTAAGGCACGACTGTCCACACAATTACATACCTTACATTTAGAAATAAGACTGAGGGGACTGTAAGGTAAAGGTAAAGGGACCCCTGACCTTTAGGTCCAGTCATGACCAACTCTGGGGTTGCGGCGCTCATCTCACTTTACTGGCCAAGGGAGCCGGCGTACAGCTTCTGGGTCATGTGGCCAGCATGACTAAGTTGCTTCTGATGAACCAGAGCAGTGCACGGAAATGCCGTTTACCTTCCCACTGGAGCAGTACCTATTTATCTACTTGCACTTTGACGTGCTTTCGAACTGCTAGGTTGGCAGGAGCAGGGACCAAGCAATGGGAGCTCACCCCGTCACGGGATTCGAACCGCCGACCTTCTGATCGGCAGGTCCTAGGCTCTGTGGTTTAACCCACAGCACCACCCGCATCCCTGGGGGGGTTGTAGGGGTGTTGAATTCAGGATTCAAAGGGGCCATCAACATCTTTGCACACCAGAGCAACATTTGACACAACCCATGCACATCAAAACAGCCCTGGGTAGAAGCACTTTCGATTTTGCGCAGAATGTTTAGTCTCCCGGCCTTAACATTTGGGGTTGCTCTCGATAGTCATTTGGTTGGAATGTCCTAAGACAGGGTCCCCAGAAACCTCCTCCTCAGCTTTGAACAATCCAAGAGCGACAGTTTCCAACAAATCCTCTGCACCTCCCTCTCCCCACACACCCCCAAAAAAGAAATCTTTTCAAAGTGCTGTGAGTAAATGTTTCAAAAGAGAAACACAGGCTGGAGGAAGGAAAGTGCATTAAAAACATGTTGTGATAAGGAACAGACAACTTCATTTAATATTTTAGCACACTTTTCTCATGAAACCGCTCTTTTAATATTTATAAACACAAATACAATGTTGATGTTTTGCAAGCTTTCTCTGTGTCATAGCATTGCACTTTCCATCCTGTCTTCAGACTCCAGTGTTTGTGATGTCGGATTCTCCAGCTAAAACTAGGATACCAATAAATGCGCCAGCACAGACTTTTTGACTCAAGTGGGAGGAAGTCAGTGGCTCCTATTTGCCCTAATGGAGCTCCAGCCAGATCTATACCACAGGTGCAAAACCCATTGCTGGTGCTGAAGTAAGATTTGGCAATCATGCAAGAAGCTAAGTTAAAAGGAGGCAGATCAATGGTCCACCTAGCTCAGTATTGTCTGCACTGACTGGTAGCTGCTCTTTGGGGTTGAACCTGGGGCCTTCTGTGTGCAAAGCATGTGCTCTAACACTAAGCTACAGCTCTCCCCTGATTGGCTTCTGCAGATCATGGAATGGGTAGATGCCATCTTGGTTTCTCCTAGCTCTCTGCTTGACTGCGGCCTCTGGCTCAGCCCTACCTATTTAGGAATGATATGCTTTCACCTTGAAGTGCTATCACATCATGTTTTTGAGGGAACAACATGCAGCCTTTCCATCTACCCTAGAGAAGCAAAGTTGAGAACTCAAGTGGAAAATGAAGGACCCATCAAAAGGATGGACGTCCCTCTACCTAATGTGAATGACCCACAGAGTTCATTACGTGCCACAACCATCAGCTTTTGAGGATGATTGGACAAATTAATAGAAGATAGATCTCTAGGCAGCTGGGCAACTGGGTCTCACACACACAGAAAGCGGGAATAGACATCCGATTACCAGACATTAGGAGAAAACAACAGGAGATAACCATTTCCAGCATGCCACATTTTGGAGTTTTGCCAGAAGTATCTGGATGTCCACTGCTGGAGGCAATAGTATACTGGATCAGGGAGCTATCAAAACTATGGCCTTGCCTTCCAAGCAGAAGGTCCCAGCTTGAATCCCAGCATCTCCAGGTAGGGATGGGAGAGCCTGGAGAGCCATTGTCATTGTGGATGATACTGAGTTAGGTGAACCGATGGTCTGACTCAGTGTAAGGCAGCTCCCATCAATCTCCTAATCCCCCTTAATGGCTCAGCACCCATAAATTCTAACACTTGCTAGGACCAAGGATTAGAGGTGTCTGGCACCCAGGTTAGCACCCCAAACTCATAACAGTATCTATTTATTTATTGCGTTTACATTCCAGCTTTTCTCCAAGGAGCTCAAGGTGCAGCACGTGGTTCTCCTCCCACTCATGCAATCACCACAACGCCCCCTTGAGGTAGGTTAGGCCAAGAGGCAGTGACTAGCCCTCAGTGTCACCCAGAGAGTTTCATGCCCAAGTGGTAGGATTTGAACCCCAGTCTCTTGCAGGTTCTAGTCCACTGCACCACACCAGCTCTCTTTATAGCTCAGCCCAGTTGATGTCGGTCTGATCCAACAAGGCAAGTCTTACTTTATTGTCACAAGGCACACATGTGGGAGCACAGCTGTAAAAATATGGAAGAAGCATTTTTTTTAAAGGGCTCACGCAAGAAGTCTTAAGTTATTATTCACTGTTGAAATATAATGATCCGCCAAGCTGCTTAGCAATCAAATTGAGAGCACTGCCCACCTGTTTTTATAGGTGAAATGAAACCCACTATTCTAAGGTGGAAGGAGGGAGAGCTCTTCCTCCATTAGTTGGAAAAGACACTTGAAACCCCCTTTGGTCTATAATTGGAAACTTCCTGTACATTAAAGATATGTTAACGCGCAAGCGTTGGTGGCAAATAACCTAAGCAGGAATCATCCTAATTGGAATCAGGACAAATCTACCTAGGAATTCAAGCTTTCAAGCCTGTGTCATCCCAGGAGTGTGACGCCTTGCAGTACAGACATTTGGATGTGTGTATTTGAATGTTTCAAATGTATATGTTTGTGGTATAACATCAAATCTTAGGGAATGGTTATGAAAATGCGATGGTCTGACCAAAAATAGTCATCTTGAGACTCCCGTGTTGTCCCAATTAATAGATTTTTAAACCATTACTCCTGGTGAAATTATCACACATTCATCATTTTATTTCCTACTTCTAAATCAGGCTTAAATATTTGCTACCTCCGAATTACAATTGTTGCCCCCAAACACAGCTAATTGGAAAAGCTCCTATTATCAGATTCACCCCTTCTTGAAGTTTCATACAGTGAAGATTAGACGATGCTTAACATACTCAAACATTCTGAAACATACTGAAAATACTTCAGTAAATAGTGAAATTAACAATATAAAATCTTTAGGGTTTGCTTAGAGGATTTGGCTGGGCATTGTTGTTTTTCTTAAAGCCACATAAATTAACACTGTGATTCCCTTATATATCCCACAATGCTCCACATCAAGAAGCAAACAGAAACTGAATGATTACCCCAAAGTGTGCTAGATGAACTGGAAAAAGTCTATTCAAACAAAGCTCATTAGTTTTGATACCTCCAGGGCTATGACAAATTAAGCGGCTGGTGAATATGCTTGCAGACAAAAGGATGATGCAAAAACCCCAGCGCTTGTGCTAGGCACCGTGTCAATAAATTCGCTGGGGGGGGGGGAGAGAGGTTAAAAAATACTATGGGGTGGGGGCTAAAATGGAATCCATTTAAGGAGCATGGATAAAATAGATCATTCCTTCATTTCCGATAACATTTATGAATGAGGCCGGTTAGCTACTTTGGTGAGCTACTTTGACAGGTGCAGCTTGACCCCATGGAGGAAGCTGAGATCATTTTTAAAAGCCAAGAAGCTAATTGAACCAGAGGTAGTCAAGAGGGCAGCATGAATTAATGGAGGTGGGGGATTCTGCAGAGGGTGTGATGAGTAAGGTTCACTACCAACTTCTTATCTAGAGTGGGAAGTGGGGAACTTCAGGCTTGGAGGCCAAATGCAACCCTCCAAGACTTTCTACATGACCCTTGAGACTGTCCCTCAAGGCACACACTCTCCCCAGCCACACCCCTTGCTGGTCTTTGTACATTTGTACATTTTTGTCTTGCTAGAATACACCCTTGAAGATGGATGAATGATAGAGAGGTGTGTGTTAGTGGGTGCAGAAACTAGCCTAGTTTGCAAATGTACATTCATTGCTCCACCCACTATTCCTCTGTTCCACACACGACTGGCATGTGCCCCTGGTGGGTTGTGCAGAAGGGAATGTAGCCCTCATGTGGGAAAAGTTTCACCGTTCCAGACCATTCTCAAAACTTGGGTCACCAGATATTATTAGACCACAACCTGCACCATCTCTGGTCTGCATGGTTAATGGTCATGAATGAAGGGAGTAGTCCTCCAACCTAAGGTTGCCAAAGGCCACTCTAGACACTGAGCTCCTTTCAACATTGCTTCTCTATGGTTTTTCCAAATTGCTGCCATGGGGACATTTGAAACTACAAGCGCTAGAACCCATATGACAGCAATTATTTTCTCCCCTATGCAGCACTCCTGAAAATCATGCTTCAGTAATGTTTCCAATCCCATTTGCAAAGCAAATCTAATACCTCCTCAAAAAGTGCCAAAAGTCAAATGACTTTCACTTTTTGTCACATTTCACTCACCCACCTACCCACCATCTTCGTTTTTGTGTTTGTTTCTTTTTTGTTTTTAAAGGATCCTTTGGAAAGGAGAGTCTTCAGACAGCCCTAATACATTTTCTAAAATACAGTAGTACCTCGGGTTAAGTACTTAATTCATTCCGGGGATCTGTTCTTAACCTGAAACTGTTCTTAACCTGAAGCACCACTTTAGCTAATGGGGCCTCCTGCTGCCGCCATGCCGCCGGAGCACAATTTCTGTTCTCATCCTGAAGCAAAGTTCTTAACCCAAGGTACTATTTCTGGGTTAACGGAGTCTGTAACCTGAAGCATCTGTAACCTGAAGTGTATGTAACCTGAGGTACCACTGTACAATCAAACAAAATATATACCAAGAAATGGCCCCTAGTCTTGCACAAAAGTGTTTAAAAGCTCGGTCAAAGCAGTTTGACTCTGGTCAGAGCTTTTTCTGGGTGACCACTCTGCTCATCTTTTCCCAACCAAAAAATCTAAGCCTGTAGGAGGAATGTGTTGGGAGAAAGGGGAATATCCTAACTATTATCCATTAGACACTGTTGCTGGCTAATCCAGCAACAGGAATATGCACCGAGATTCATGGACGTCGGAAGGGTAATGAGAAGGTCACAGTTCAGCACTGCGGACAGCTCCTTGGAGACAGGTAGGTTAGCAACAACTAAACCTCTCTCAATTTGAGCATGTCAGTTTCCAACACCTACCCATAGTGTTGTGGCTGCTTCTTCCTTTTTACAACAGAAGGTATCCCAGGTTAACAGATGAGCCAATTCTACTGCATTATAACAAAAGTTTCAAGCATACACACACAGTTTCCACAACAGAGCAAGATTGGAAATGTCGAGAGAATCTGAAACAGTGCGGCATGCATATTTATGCAATCTCCTCTCTTGGACACATCTGCCTTTGGACAATTGCTGCATGATCTGAACTTGCTCGACAAAGATAAGATGGTGTGTGGAGACTGTGTTAGACATTGCAACTGAAGTTCACCTTCAGAGTGGTGACGTTTCTTTCCCCTTTTTGTCTTTCTAGGGGTTTTTTTAAAAGCCACATAAAGATAGTGTCAGTGCCTCTGATACTGCCAAATCAGAAAGTGCCTTGCAGAAAAGATCTACAGAGGAGAGGCCTGTCAGATGGAGGCTGATACTGGTGTTTCTTTCTGTGCATGCGCATGCACATGCACACGCACATGCACAAACACACACACACACAATCTTAACATGAATAAAGATTAACAAGAAAAATAGAGACAGATCTTCAACTTACTTAGGGAAAGAAGAAATTACCGTGTCAGTTGCCTACATGGAGAAAACACAGTGTCAAGATTTGCACGCATGACTCCATCTGACAATTTCACACTTTCCCCGTTGCGACACTGCTCCATCATATGCTTTGAAGAAGCAGGGATCAGTGCACCTCCAGTTGTTTGTAAGTGTTGCTGCTGGGCCCCTTAGCACATGCATGCAATCTCAGGTGTATAGAAAAGTTGTTGCTGGTAGATGTCTTTGAGCATGAGGATTCTGAACAGCACTGGGCTATGCTGATTAAATGCTTCTGGGAAGATTAACAATGTCGAGATGTTGGTGTTCCTCAAGATGGCTCCAAGGAGGAGACATAGCTCAGTGGTAAAGCACATGTTCTGCATGGAAAATGCAGTGCAGATCACAGCAGCAGATCTGTAGTCCTCTAGGTGTTCTAGTGCTAGGACAGAAGGCCCTTCATCTATCCCAGTATAAGTATGCATCCAAAACCCATGTTCACATTTGTAATCCATTTCTGCAAGATTATACCAATTGCACAGTTCTTTGGCACGATGGTGATAACAGTATTCAGAGGTCAGTGTTTGTTTTGTTTGATTATTTAGAAGCTTTATTGCCCACCCTCTACCATAAGGCACCAGGGCAGATTACAGCAGCATAATATACAATTATAACTGGTTAAAATGGTAAAAACAAAGCAAATGATTGACACAAAAGATAAGCACCCTAGTATAGATATTGCAGAATTGGTCAACACACCTAGCTGAGGATTGTCATCCCATAGTAGAGGGAACAGTTGTATGCACTCATCCCAATGTGTGTATAAAGTCATGGGTAGCCAACATAGTGCCCTCTGTATGCTACAGTTCCCATCAGCCCCAGCCAGCATTGCCTGCAGCCAGGGATGATGAGAGGTGTGGTACCACAGCATCTTGAAGGCACCACATGGAGGCTGATTTGCAAAACCATTCTGCAAGTTAAAGAGAGGGAGTAAATCACACAATTCAAGGCAAGGGTCAACCAGGTGTACATGCGACCAGATTCCTTCTGGAGTTATGAAGAGGTAGAGCCCATGGAGAGCTGTTTGCAAAGCTGAAGGCGAGGCACCTGCCTTCATTTTTATTCTGCTTTTGCTTTGGTTCTGAAAGTGCTTTGGATGATGATGATTTCTTTATGATGCAGTGCTGAGGACTTTGTGGGAGGAAGGATCTAACACAGGCACGTCCAACTCCCAAGAGACTGTGATCTACTCCCAGTATAAAAAAACTGGCATGGGGCGGGTGGGTAGAAGGAAAGGGAGGGTTGCCCAGATTTGTTGAGCTTTTTGGGGGGGTGATCTACCAGGAACAGCCAGGGATCTACTGGTAGATTGCGATCTACTGGTTGGACATGCCTCACACTTGGGAAATATAAGTGCTAGTATGAGGAGAAAGACAAGAGGAACTTTTTCAGTCAATAGTTAGACCTCCAGAGGAGAGCTAAATTTAAAGGTCAGTGTCTGGACAATGTGCCTTTTGGGTATCCCCATCACCATCTTAAGTTCCCTCCTCAGTACACCGACCAGGCATCCATAAGGGCAGGTGATGGCACACAATTGGGAGAGCGGCCACAGTTACAACTGTTCCTATTTCCCCATAATATCTCTAAGCGCTAACACAATAGAGCCTAGATGCAATCTTCTTTAAAAAAAAGGAAAAGGGATGCTGACAACTGGCATCAACCCAGTGGGCCTTCCCAGAGGCCATAATAATAATAATAATAATAATAATAATAATAATAATAATAATTTATTATTTGTACCCCGCCCATCTGGCTGTTTTTCCCCAGCCACTCTGGGCGGCTTCCACCAAAGATTAAAAATACATTAAAATGTCACACATTAAAAGCTTCCCTAAACAGGGCTGCCTTCAGATGTCTTCTAAATGTCAGGTAGTTGTTTATCTCTTTGACATCTGATGGGAGGGCATTCCACAGGGCGGACACCTCTACCAAGAAAGCCCTCTGCCTGATTCCCTGTAACTTCATTTCTCACAGTGAAGGAACCACCAGAAGGCCCTCGGCGCTGGACCTCTGTGTCTGGGCAGAACGATGGAGGTGGAGATGCTCCTTCAGGTTTACTGGACCGAGGCCATTTAGGGCTTTAAAGGTCAGCACCAACACTTTGAATTGTGCTCGGAAATGTACTGGGAGCCAATGTAGGTCTTTCAGGACCGGTGTTATATGGTCTTGGCAGCCGCTCCCAGTCACCAGTCTAGCTGCTGCATTCTGGATTAGTTGTAGTTTCCGGGTCACCTTCAAAGGTAGCCCCTCATAGAGTGCATTGCATCACAACCTAAGAAGCGCTCTTGCTGGATCAGGCCAAAAGGGACCTATCTAGTCCATAATCCTGTTCTTACAGCAGCCAACTAGATGCCTGTGGGAAGCCCTCAAAAAGAACCTGATTCCAAGAATACGCTTGTGATTCCCAGCATCTGGCAATGGAGACAGGAGATAGCCGCATTTCTTCATGGGTTTGCTTGGATCCTCTTTCAAAGCCAAGCTGGTGACCAGCACTGCCTCGTGTAGGAATGTATCCCTCCATTTAACTCCACACTGTGTGAAGAATGACATTCTTTCGCCTGCCCTGAATCTTCCCAAATTCTGCTTCAATGGATATCCCCAAGTTCTAGTATTAGGAGAGAGGCAGGAAACATTTTCACTAGCCACTTTCTCCATCCTACGCATAATTTTATGCAACTCTTCCATGCCCTGCCTTGCTCACCTTCTTTCCCCCCTAAACAAAAAGCCCCAAATGTTGTAAACTTTCTTCATATGGAAGTTGCTCCATATGAAGCTCCATCCCTTTGATTGTGTTGTTTGCTCAGCCTGCTCCGGTGAGCACTGACACCCAGGGCTTGTACAAAGGCAATATAATTCTGAATATACCTAGAAACAAAAGAAGGTGAAATCCTGCTGCCCAGAACCCAGAGAAGTATATGACTGACTTTGGATAGCAAGAGAATTCTGGACAAGTTGGACTTGGTCGTGCAGCCCAAGATAAAATTTCTTGTTTCCTTAGCGCCTGAGCTATCATTTGAATATATATTCCTGACTTGGACTCTCTCCTATAACCAAAATCATGGTTTGTGTTGTATTTCTTTCAGCATGGCACATAATTGCAAAAAGATCCAGGTTTAACACATCCCATTAATGTGTGCTTTGGAAACCTGAAGCCATTTTGTGTGCAAACACTGCAGAAAGTAGAATTTTTTGGTTCACTGGCTCTAATGTCTCACAATTGGTTAAACAGCCAGATTTAAATTATACATGCCCTTTCCTCCATTTCTCCATATACATATTTTAAATATAAAAGAGAAATGATATTGCTTTAAAAGTGTGCGCTCTCAGCAAAGGGCCAGGTAGGTCCGATAACCTGACAAAAATCAGAATGTTTTTTTAAAAAACAACAACACTAGGGGCACAAACCAGCAGAAGGCAGGTATCATTACATCCCATTCATTTGAATAGGAGAATTGAGCATGTTGCTCAAATATCTCTCATTGGATCCGATGGGGTGTGGAAGTGCTTAACTTGGACAAGATCAACACCATCACTAGTGTTGCATTCTGCTGCTCAGACGACTCAAGAAACCAAGTTTTTAAAAGAACTTCAACAGGGACAGTCCTATAGATGTCTACTCATCAGTGAGTCCCAGTAGGTTCAATTAACTCGGAGGACTGGTGCTAGGAACACAACGCTCTGGGATTGCCTCAGTGAGAAAGAATCTGAGATTGAGTTCTGTTGAGGAGAAGGAGGAGCATCTTAATCGTTTAACCCTGAAAGGTGCCACTATAATTTAAGGGGCCCAGTCCTCTCCAGGTCCTCTCTCTTGCTGTGATGGAGTGAGGGACCCCCTGGTTTCTCTGGTTCTTCTGCAATGTGGTTCTCCAGTGATGGCTGTGCCACATCTTCAGTGGCATAGACCTAGTAGACTCATCTGAGAGCAGCAGTTCTGGGGCTGGCTTGCAAAGCAGTGTAAATATCAACCCTTCTTCCCAGAGAACTCTTGAAATGGTTCTGGCGGGAAGCCATAACTATTTAAAGTGGTGTGATACTGCTTTAAGTGTCTCAAACAGATGGGGCCCCAAGTCACATCTGTACGCATGTGGCCCCTGAAAGGTTGTCTATGAGGGAATGTGGCCCTTAGGATGACAAAGGTTCCCTACCCCTGCCAAAGAGGAAAGATGGGTTGTTTGTTAAACCACTCTGGGAACTGTAGCCCAGAAGGGGTCAAGCTGCAGCAGGTAGTTATACCCTGGCGTAAAAGAAAATACTTTTGGAACAAAACCTGGGCATATAAAAAGGTTTTAACCTGGTGCCTAAAAGAGAAGGATGAAAGCACCAGGTGAGCCTCTCAACAGGATCCATCAACAGGATCCATCAACCAAAAGGAGCCCTGTCACCACCTGTGCGGTGGGTGCAGAAGAGGACCTCCCCAGCAAATCTCCGTGTCCAGACAAGGACATGTGTAGGAATGCCAGTCCTTTAGGTAACCTGGTCTCATGGGAATGGTAGTTTTTGAACAGGCTCCTTCATGCTGAATTAATGCACCACAAAATTCTGCACCTGAAACGCAACTCAGTTTTCCAAAGTGGTTTGCCCAGTGCTGGTGAATTCTCAAGCGCAGGAGATCATGATGACAGCTTCTACAGTCATAACCCCAAAGAGAGTCCAGAAAGGCAGGCAGCTTACACACATTGAGCAGCCATATGTGATACCCAGTTTAGTAGGATCAGATGATAAGTCATAGAATGGTGAGCCAGGGAAGTGTAGAGTAGTGATTATTCACATGTCACAATCGTGCTGGAGAAACTTAGGGTCACATCCCGAATCAACTGTGTGGTCCTTTGCAGAGTTTCCTGGGAGCAAGCTGCACCCAGCTCCATGGTGCTTGCTTCAGAATGCAAAGGTTCATCTTGTAAAACACATACAGCCTTAACAACAGATCTTCAGCCAGCTGAAATACAACCTTCAGCTTTCAATTAGGAAGACAAACAATCCTGAAAAGAAACCTTGCCATGTTAAAATGCTTGCACGAAGTGGGAACCCCTGTCGAAAAGCGACATGCTTGCCTGTTTCCCCTCATTCTCTAACTTCCTCTGTGCTAATCTCTCACAAACTTGAAAGCCTCGGTATCGCCTCATTTGGTGGCCAGAGCAAGGGAAGTCCATCAATGACTCTACCATGTTCCTGCCTCCTATTATATCCTTGCCTCTATACCATTGGCAAGGGGAGTGCTGCTCGTTCAAGGAACAAGGGCATCTTGGATGTGTGTGAATCCCTTGCTTTAAAATAAAATAAAATCCTGGCTTAGGAAGGTTTAGAATGAGGGTGTAAATCTGTTTCAACCCAAGTACTCAAGACTAGCCAGCTGGAAAGCTGGAAAGGCTTGCTCTGGTTACAGAGAACACTTAACAGATTTTTATAAATGGGGTCAAATAATTAGATAATTTTATGGGCTGGCTTCCAGTATACTTTTTGATGAAATAAAGTCCTTTGTAATTAGCTCTGTGACACATTGATTTTGCTTATTGGGGAGAGATAGTAAATTGAAAAGTAGAATTTGTTGTAAAGGGAGGGGAAGATTTCTCTTTGCCCCCATCTCAGCCCCTCACAGGAAAGAGCATTTTGCTCTTCGTGGGTGGAATTAGCTCCAAGGAATCTAGTTTTGAAACATTTCCTTTCCTTTCCTTTCCTTTCCTTTCCTTTCCTTTCCTTTCCTTTCCTTTCTTTTGCAAACATTTCACCACCTTCCCATAAAAGGAAATTACCCCACTGTTTCTGCTATATCCTGTACTTACCTTAAACAACAAGATGGTGAGGTTAGTTCTAATGAAGGCAAAAGAGACCTTTTTTAAAAAATGATTGCACATTGCAACTGATTATGAACTGAAGGGAACACAATTTTAAGATCCTGCAACTCCAGTGATGATCACTCTAAAATAGATTTACAGCAGAACACAGTTAGATCTTTGGACTTCAGTTATAATTTTCCATTTTGTAATTTAATACTCCTTTAGTTTATATTTGCACATTAAAATATAGCACCTAAAAGTCCATCATTAAATACTTTTAATAAGTGCAATAAATAAGTTTTACAGCGCACATAAATCTAACGCAAAATGCGGCATAAATTGTTAATCTTACACTTTTTTCTCATTAATTGCAATACATAAACATATGTTTTGTGCAAAGATATTTATGGCAAAATAAGTATAATAAATACAGCTTACCGCATGTATTAATCTTAATAGTTACAAGCTGTTAATCTTATATATTAGGTAATAATTTCCAATAAATAATTGTTTATTATCTTGATATTTGCTTGTCTTGGGTTTTAGCAATATGCAATAAAGAAATGCAATTTTGAATAATTTGATTGTGAGACTGCTGGGAAAATACTGTAAGTTCTAATTAGCTGAGGGAGGGTTTTTGTTCAGTAGATAAACTATAGAGATAGAATTCAATAACGAAAACATGCATTATTGCTACCATAAATAATTTAAAAAGTTAACTTTGGAATTCCAGCAATAAGAGGTCTTCGGAACTCAAAAACGTGAAATTAGTGAAATGCTCTTCAGTGTGTCTTTATCACTGCGAAGTGCGAAAACCTTGGGACGGAAGAGAAGAAATATTCCAACTCCTCCACAGAAGCCCTTTGTAACAATCGTACAAATGGAATCCGAGTGCATTCCCCACACCAGAGGAGCAGACAGGCTTGAACAGGGATGTGCACAAGGCAATCAACCAAACCTCTTCCTTTCCTGCAAACGTTTTTATACAGATAGCTCCCATCTTCCATCTTATTTGCTGAACTGCGATTGCTCATTTTTATCTAAAGGGTAGTAACTTCCAGCGAACACTGGCTTAATGCTTCTTTAGCACATGCAATGAAGAAAAGTTGGCATGGTTTCGTAATAAGACTCCTGGGAGCAATGCTTTTCTTCCAGCAAAAAAAGGGTGCTGGCACTCACCATGAAGTTGGTACTGTAAGTGCCACACTTTTAACCCGTGCTTTTCTTCTAGGGGGGGGAAAGGTGCCAGGAGGGGTGGAGGGGCAGGACCCTAAAAAACCTGAACAAGAACTGAAAGATTCTAAAAAAGCAAATGGGAAACAGGCACAGCTGAAGGAATGGTTTGCTCAGATGCACAAGCTGACATCTAACAAAACTTTATCTGACAAGAAATTACCTTTCAAGCTTTTAAAAATGGCAAGCTTTTTTAAAAAAAAACACATAGCAAACGTTCACCTAAATTAGGGGGCGATGTGTTCTTGGCCCTGACTTCTAAAATGGGTCATTTCGAGCCGATTCTCAGCAAAGAGATTGAAGATCTGAATTGGGGAAGCACAGCCAAGTTTCGCAATTTGGTTTGGAACGAAAGATGTGCAGAATTCTGTAACGGCAACCCCCACTTTAAATGTTGGAATTCCAAGTCAAAGGAGATGTTTAATTTTCAGTATAGTAAAATCCATGTGTGAACCGGTGTGTGTGCCCTCATGTGCACACGTGCGCGCACACACACACACACACACACACACACAGAGTATGCAGTTTGTCCATTTGTTCAAGAAACATTTTGGAGGAGCTGGAGTAACAAGGTAGCACTCAGCAGGAAGTCTCAAGAATGGAAAGCATTCTGATGTTGTTGGACAACTTTAACAATCACCCTTTTTCTTTTTCTTTTTAAGGCAGCGCATACTACAAATTGAGTGTGTCTGTGTGAAGCCAAAATGGCAATAGCACCCAGAGCAGGATAGATCTTTGGTTTATAGGCAAGTTTGGAAAGGTCTAGGATTTGTAATTATCCCTGCTTTTTCTGGCAAATAACCCCATGTGTTTATAATTAGAGAACAAAGGTAAATCAAGCCTGCATTTTAGCTCTTCAAAAATATTAGTCTGTAAAATGGTATCTGCGGTAGACTTTTTGTCATCCTCCTACTGTACAACTGTATTGAAAATACAGGAATCACTCTAGGGAACCCTGAAATATACAGCAGAAGTTAAAAAGTATTCAGTGTGCTGTAGAGAGGTCATAATTATAATACTGTAGTATTTCACAATCAATTAGGTTTGAGACAGAGATGCCATTTGCACAAATGTGTGAAATATTTAGAAATTTCCTCTACAATGTGATAGAGTCACTCCCACTATTATTTCCTTTGAGTTTTTATTGCCTTTTACACTTAAAATAGTAAGAATTTTTACTGGGAAATGTCCAGAAGTACATGTTCTCCCAATGTGAAAATTGAAATAGTATAATAATATTCTAATAATTCAATGAGCCATTAGATATTACATTTTGAAGTATGTTATCTAAAGGTGACCCCCTTATTCTGCTGTCAATTATTTTGAGAGAGAAAATCATACAAAAGCACTTCTGAATCCTGCAATTATTAAAACAACAAATATCTTAAATGTGAGATACACCTTTGATTGCAACACCATTGATTGCAACTGCTAGCAATATATATTCTGTGTTCATACTGTTTTAATTCGTAGAACAAATTACTCCTTCCATTCTTCCTTTGCAAGTGAAAGATCACTAAAGTATTCTCAAAATACTTAGAAAACAGATTTTATATATATATATCAGATTCTGTTGCTGTTTTTGCTCAGTTGCTTTGAAAACACAGCACATACAAGCAATATCAATTTCTGTGAATTAGAAGAGTTGTTTTAATTTTTATTATTTTTACAGTGTGAGAATGTTTTCTCTAACCACCGCAGTAAGCAAGCCTTGCTTGTGTCTTTTAGGCAAGCTTTATTGAACATATACCTATTTGGCGTTATATGAGCATAGCTTCTGTATAAACATAGAACAAGATAAGAATGATTAGAATTCCTAACCTAACTGCTGAAATAAGTATTGCTATTTAAAAAATAATTGAAAGAGTGGGTATCAATAATGACTCATACCTTGGAAGAGGCACACATTAGGAACTAGATTCCACTTAGTATTCTGCTAACAGCATTACCCCAAAGATCCAGGGGAAACAAACCTCCTTTCCCCATATATCAGAACTGTGGGATCCAAATCTTGGAAATAACAGGAACCAATCACTGCTGTCCCAGGAAGCCTAGTTAAATTAACATGTGTTCTAACATGCAACAGGAAGGCAGAGGAAGAAGGGGAGGTTGCTGTTGGTTTGCTACAGATGCTATAAAAAGCCCAGAAATTTGGTTCTCTGATCGTATGTGAACATCTGCAGGAGCTGCAAATGTCTGTGCTTTGAAACCGCTCCCGTGCAGTCCAAAAACCACAGCTAGACGTTATTAGAGGGTTTTTGTTTTGTTTTTTCGCAGCAGCAGATTGGGGGTGGGTGAGGCGACTTCCATGTAGCCTAAAGATGTAAAACGCAATCCCAGTTCCTAAGTGGCCCTGGTACAAGTGTGAAAACCATATAGCCAGATGAAGCACATAAATTTCCCATATGAACAATTGTTTTCATTTTCCTCCCATGCCACTGGATATTATAAGTGGAAAGTAAAACACAAGTAAATATGTTCATTCCACTCTTGTGATCAGTGATAAATGAAAGGCTATTCCGCCTGGCAGAGGTCAACGGTGGCCTCATTTAAGCTGGTGGATGATCCGGCTACGTGTGCCGGCACTCCCACCAACAGGCCAAGGGATGTATTGCACCCTGGCAGGGGTTTTCATTCCCTGTGCCCCTCCCCGGGAGTAAGACTGCTACATTGCTCCTGAAACCGGCTTTATAAACTATTGCTGCGCGTTTGGCATTGTTTTGTTCTGCCCCGAAGCAAACACAGACCGGGAGGGATGCAGAGGGTTTAAAAAAAAATTATTATGATTATTATTTCAAGTCAGAGAGTTGAGCTTCATTTTGAGAAAGGTGAAAAACACAGTGTGGTTCGCCTTCTTAAATCCTTCCAAATGAGGGTTCTGCCAGATTTGCAGAGCTGAATAGCGAGAAGAGAATCCCAGCGTCGAAGGAGCCAGATCTCCCACTTCACCAAATGCGCTTTTTGCCATTTTTAGCCAAGATTATAATAGGCAATAAATGCAGAACAGGAAGCACACACTGCACCGCTTTAGTGGTGTGCAAAAGACAAAGAACGTGAATCGGCTTCAGCTTCAGATCAGGGCAGGAAAGAACTTCCTGGCTCCTGCCAATGGCAAGATTTCAGTTACACTGGCAGGAGCAATCAGGAGCTCTGAGCAAGGAAACTGCATCGTATGTTAAAGAGAAGAAGGCGGAAAGCTACCATCGTCCACTGAGAAAAGCTCAACAGTACCCTGATCAGTTATATCTGGGGTGAGGGTCTCTGAGAGCCAGCCAGATGTTGCTGGGCTCCAGCTTACACCAACCCCAGCTGGCCAAGGGTTCTAGTCCTTTTTTTTTTTTTTCAACAATATTTTATTGGTTTTTCCAGATACAGATTACAGGAAAAAAAAGACAGAAAAAGAAAGGAAAATAAATTAACAGAGGAAAGAAAAAAAGTCAACTTTCCAAGATATTTTTCTCAAAACCAACTGGACTTCCCCACATCTCCCCCACCCTGCATTCTTTACAATAAAGATATCAGCAAATTATTACCTTGTTTCGTGCATTCCTTTGTACTTTCCAATAGTTATACTTTATGTTTAAAACTCATTGTCTAATTACTTTACCTTCGAATAAAGATCATGTTACTTTAAACGTTGGTCCTTTCATAATTATAAACTTAATTTCCAAATCTCCGAATCTTGTTGCTGAAGCTAGATTTTCTGAATCATGCAAACTCTTAACATTCATATAACTTAAAATATTTTTGTAAATAATCTTTAAATTTCCTCCAATCCTCTTCAATTCTTTCTTCTCCCAAATCTCGGATTCTGCCAGTCATTTCAGCAAGTTGCATATAGTCCATCAATTGCGTCTGCCACTCTTCCAGTGTGGGTAAATCTTGTGTCTTCCAGTATTTTGCAATTAATATTCTTGCTGCTGTTGTTGCATAAATAAAGAAAGTTCTATCCTTCTTTAACACCTTCTGGCCGTCAATGCCCAGGAGAAAGGCCTCTGGTTTCTTAGGAAAGGTGTATTTAAGCACCTTTTTTAGCTCATTATAAATCATTTCCCAGAAGACCTTCACCTTTGGGCAGGTCCACCAGAGGTGAAAGAATGTCCCTTCAGCCTCCTTACATTTCCAACATTTGTTATCAGACAGATGATATATCTTAGCAAGTTTAACTGGGGTCATGTACCACCTGTATATCATTTTCATAATGTTCTCCTTCAAGGCATTACATGCCGTGAATTTCATACCAGTGGTCCATAACCTTTCCCAGTCTTCAAACATAATGTTGTACCCAATGTCCTGCGCCCATTTTATCATTGCTGATTTGACTGTTTCATCCTGAGTGTTCCATTTAAGCAACAAGTTATACATTCTCGAAAGTACTTTAGTCTTTGGTTCTAATAATTCCGTTTCTAATTTGGTTCTAGTCCTGCGACATCTGGAGAGCCACAGAGGTTCCCCATCCTTGAGTCAGACGGAGGGTGGACAATCTTTTTCAGTCCAAGATCCACATTCTATCATGGGCAACCTTCTGGAAGTCACATACCAGAGGTGGGAAGGGGGAGTAGACAGAGCATCAGATGGGACTCACACTTTTGTATAGAAGGTTGCATTCTCGCCACACAAAATTCGGATAATTCTATACAAACTCACACCAGGTGATTTTTTGCTTCTTTCTTTCTTTCTTTCTTTCTTTCTTTCTTTCTTTCTTTCTTTCTCTTCTCAGGCTCTCCAGGGGACGTTTGATCAGCTCCCCCTGCCCTGCAGCTTCTCTGCCCGTTAAGGCAATGACACACTTGCAGCTCTTGATTTTAATATTATTTAATATTTAATATTATTTTAACTTTGTCAGCTCAGCTCAGCTTCCTACAGGTGATGGCAATAAGATGTCAGTAAATATCAACCAAAACATATAGATATTATTTATATAACCATCTCTATCCTGACTTTCTAGTACCTGTGCACTACAGTTTAGAATCAGAATACAATAGAGCGTGTCTGTTTGTTTGTTTGTTTGTTTGTTTGTTTGTTTGTCTGTCTGTCTGTCTATCATCCATCTATCTATCTATCTATCATCTATCTATCTATCTATCTGGGGACGCGGGTGGCGCTGTGGGTAAAAGCCTCAGCACCTAGGGCTTGCCGATCGAAAGGTCGGCGGTTCGAATCCCCGCGGTGGGGTGTGCTCCCGTTGCTCGGTCCCAGCGCCTGCCAACCTAGCAGTTCGAACGCACCCTCGGGTGCAAGTAGATAAATAGGGATCGCTTACTGGCGGGAAGATAAACGGCGTTTCCGTGTGCTGCAGCTTTGTCACGCTGGCCACGTGACCCAGAAGTGTCTCCGGACAGCGCTGGCTCCCGGCCTCTTAAGTGAGATGGGCGCACAACCCTAGAGTCTGTCAAGACTGGCCCATACAGGCAGGGGTACCTTTACCTTTTATCTATCTATCTATCTATCTATCTATCTATCTATCTATCTATCTATCATCTATCTATCTATCTATCTATCATCTATCTATCTATCTATCTACCTTCCTTGCCTCTTTTTCCTTTTGTGCTGTGTTTTTTGGATTGTAAGCCTACATGCTTGTTTCAGCTGATAACATGCAAGCCTCTTCTGGGAGCCTTTTTGACTGGACAGTGGACTACAAATGCTCTAAATAAATATCACAGGCAAACAAGACAGAGGATTTTTCAAATACTATTTCACACAGTCCTAAAATATATATTTGAAGGCACGTTCGCTTCCCTATTAATTCCCGTACTGTCATATTAGAGCAGCCCCTCTTTTTCTAGCAGGGATCATGATCATTGATTAGCCACATGCTAGGCAGAAAATCAACAGGAGCAGCTTCTCTCCCACCTGGAGTTACAGAGATGGAGACATTGCTCCACCTGTTGAATTTATGCATCAAATTCCTGTTGGAGGCGCAACAGCCATACTAGACCAAAAAAAGGTGGCTACTTCACAACATCATCTTTTAGATCAGCCAAAAACATTCCTAGCAGTAATGAGAGTGGTGGAGGTGGTGGTGATTTACATTTGTCAGTCATTTTTTCTCGCCAAAGGCAACTCAAAGCAACATACAACCAAACAACAACAAAACCACAGAGATACATTAAAACCAGGGGGGAAATGCATTAAAAACATCCAACCCACTTCTAAAAGGTCAATGTAGCTAACGGCCAAAGGCATGGTTATGCCTGGCACCTAAAGATATATAATGATGATTCCAGATGAAACTTCCTGGGGAGGGCATTCCACAAACAGGGAGCCACCACTGAAAAGGCTTAGTTCTTGTGTTGCCACCCTCCAGACCTCAAGTGATGATTGCGGGGTCTGGCTTGGTTCACATGGCACAAGGTGGTCCTTGGGGTATTAGGGTCCTGAGCCACATGAGGCTTTATAGGTCAAAACCAGCACTTTGAATTGGGCTCAGAAACATAGCTGTCAACTTTTCCCTTTTCTTGCAAGGAATCCTATTCAGAATAAGGGAATTTCCCTTTAAAAAAGGGAAATGTTGACAGCTATGCTCAGAAACTAACTGGTAGTCAGTGCAGTCAGGCCAGGATTAGTATTACAGTGGTACCTTGGGTTACATAAGCTTCAGGTTACATACGCTTCAGGTTACAGACTCCTCTAACTCAGAAATAGTACCTCGGGCTAAGAACTTTGCTTCAGGGTGAGAACAGAAATCATGCTCCGGCAACGTGGTGGCAGCGGGAGGCTCCATAAGCTAAAGTGGTGCTTCAGGTTAAGAACAGTTTCAGGTTAAGAATGGACCTCCAGAACGAATTAAGTTCTTAACCCAAGGTACCACTGTATATGCACAAACCATATTTGCCTTGGTTAGCAACCTGGCTGCTGAATTCTGCACCAGCTGAAGGTTTCAAACCATCTTCGAAGGCAGCCCCATGTATAACGCATGGCAGTAATTCAAAAGCCTCAAACTTCCTTTGCATGAGGTCCAATTCACACATGCAAATTCATTCCCCCGTTAATGGCATGCATTTGCAAATGAGCAAGAACAAATCTAATATGCCCACCTTCATATCAGTCCACGTCGTCTCAAAGACTGTGCTTCTCAAGAATCCTAGCTTACAGACTGTTACACAACACTTGATGTCCCTACCCTTGGTCCCACTTTCCACATGCATGCCCATCACTTGACGACTGCAACATCAGGTGAATCCTTGTGCATGTGTGACAAGGGCCAACACAGGCACAATTTTAACTGAAAATAAAATTCTGACATCAGCTCAGCCACGGTAGTGTTTGGCAGAGCTGGTTTGGGAAACATTAGATTGCAAATCATCAGGAGTGTCATGAAATGTAGAGAACATGTGGTGTATTGGCACGTGTGAACACTCTGCACTCAATTTCACTGGCAGATTATGTAAATAATGAGTCAATGGTAAAACAATACCTATGAGGTACAGTATTGGGAGACAATATAAACATGTGAGATATTACTAGAGATTCTGAATCCAATGACCATATTACTATGCTAGTTGAAGACCCACCCCCCAAAAAACTGACCAGAATTAAATTATGATACTTATGATTGATTTGTTAACTACAAATAGGATTTGATGGCAAAACTTTGGGAGCACGTCCCTGACCATCTGAGGAACTTTGGAAGCGCAGAATCTGGAGCACCATGCTAATGTATTAACTTTAAATGTCTGTGGGAAGGGAAAACTAATTTAAGTGACAGACTTTGAAGACAATTGAGCCTATTTATTCATTACTGGAACAGGACAATGCCCACTAGGATGTTGACAAGAACTTAATATTGACTTTGATCTAATTGCATTTACTGGAACTCAATAATGTCATTTGAAACTTAAGAACCTTGATGTATTATTTGGGATATTTTCCTTTTTTTATTTAAAATTTATGATAACGTGTTTTTGTTTTTGTTTCAAAATATGGTATGAACCAGCCTTCCTCAACCTGGGGCCCTCCAAACATTTTGGAATACAACTCCCATCAGCCCCAGCTAATGGCTAATGGTCAGGGATGATGTGAGTTGTAGTCCAATAACATTTGGATGGCATTTGGTTGAATGTTCCACCTGCCACAAAAGCTGTCACTTGATATTGCAGCACTGCAATAATCCTGTGGGTGGAATTATTTCTATGGGATTGCCTTAAAGCAAGGCCTGAGCACAGTCTGGGATTCAACAAAAGAAACATTTCATAATGGTCTAGGAAGAGCCAGTTCAGAGAGAGAGATCTGGAACATACCTGAAACTCTTCCGTTTAGTATGAGGGCTAAAGAAGCAGAAGACTAATGAGACAGCAAGAGAGAACCATAGAATTGGAAGGGACACCTGCAATGCAGGAATTAAAGCTCCATAATCCCTGACAGGTCAGATAGTCATCCAACCTCTGCTTAAAGACTTCCAATGAAGGGAGAGTCCACTCACTTCCAAGGGAGCCCATTCCACAGTCAAACTGATCTTTCTCTCAGAAAGTCCTCCCTAACGCAGAGCTTTCCAAACTGTTTGTTGTGACACATTAGTGTGTCGGCTGCAATGTGTAGGCGTGTCGCACGAATGCTCCCTACACTCCTCCCGGGGCTGGAAAGAGGTTAGTTTATCCTCCAGTTTGCTAGTAAAACTGAATTACAGTGGTACCTCGGGTTAAGTACTTAATTCGTTCCGGAGATCCATTCTTAACCTGTAACTGTTCTTAACCTGAAGCACCACTTTAGCTAATGGGGCCTCCTGCTGCCGCTGCGTCGCTGGAGCACGATTTCTGTTCTCATCCTGAAGCAAAGTTCTTAGCCCAAGGTACTATTTCTGGGTTAGCGGAGTCTGTATGTAACCTGAAGCGTATGTAACCTGAGGTACCACTGTACTGCGTCGCGAAATGATGCATGTCTAAAAAGTGTGTCACCATCATGAAAAGTCTGGAAAGCTCTGCGCTAACGTTTAAGTTGGGATCTACTTTCTTGTGATTTGAATTGGTTCGGGTCCCCCCCTCCAGAGCAGCAGAAAAGTAGATTCCCATATCTTCCACGGGACAGAAGGTGGCTCTCATATCACCTCTCAGTCTTCTCTTCTCCAAGCAACACAGATCCAGCTTCCTCAACTGTTCCTCACATGGCATGGTTTCCAGAGTCTTTCAGACCCAGATAAAGGAAGGGAAACTCATTGTGTCACATGAAACCCACAAAGGAAGGAGGTGGTTCAGACATCATCCCCAAAAGTAAAGCAATTGGAGAAGTTTTCCGAGCCTCGTGTTTTTCTCCCTGCCCTTCCCTGCACTACTTTTACACACACACACACACACACACACACACACACACACACACAACTGTTTCAACACTACAAGGCCCTCCTTGACACCAGAATCGCTTCTCTTAGCTTTGGCCACCTGCTAAGCTAGAAGCTTAGTTGCCAAACGCTACGCGGCTGCAAATAGCAGCGTACAGTAAGAATCAATGTGCAATCACTGAAAAGCAATAAACTCACAAAATAGCTTCACATCACTCTTAGATTGTCCCCTGGTATGAATACCCCAAAAAAAGCAGGGGTGGGGGAGCGAGAGAGAAAAGGTGGTACATTATTCATGTCACCAGCTAAGAAGGGTCCCTATCCTGCTAGATGATAGATGATAGATAGATATAGATAGATGATAGATAGATAGATAGATAGATAGATAGATAGATAGATAGATAGATGATAGATAGATAGATGATAGATAGATAGATAGATAGATAGATAGATAGATGATAGATAGATAGATAGATAGATAGATAGATAGATAGATAGATGATAGATAGATAGATGATAGATAGATAGATGATAGATAGATAGATAGATAGATAGATGATAGATAGATAGATAGATAGATAGATAGATAGATAGATAGATAGATAGATGATAGATAGATAGATAGATGATAGATGATAGATAGATAGAGATAGATATTAGATAGATGATAGATAGATAGATAGATAGATAGATAGATAGATAGATAGATAGATAGATGATAGATAGATAGTAGATAGATAGATAGATGATAGATAGATAGATAGATGATAGATAGAGAGATGATAGATAGATGATAGACAGATAGATAGATGACAGATAAAATATCCACAACTTAAGAAAAATGGCAGAGAGGTACCAATAATCTAAAATGTAGCACAAATCCAGTGCAATGTTTTTCTTTGGCTCCTTATACAACTCGAAAAAGCACAACCCTCTTAAAGTGAATCATTTTTCTATTCCTACATGCAGGGCTAGGTTGTGGGACATGGGACCCCTATGCCTTTGTCTAAATCAGTGGTTCCCAAAGTGGGCAGTGGGATTGTGTGGGGCGGGGGACTCCTAGAAGTGTAAATGGCTATCAGATTTTGAAAAGCTCCTATCACCGGTTCAGGTTTATCCAGCTTTTTTGAATTAATCAAACTAGGTAGTTTAAACCAGATTTGGAATAAATGTTCAATTAATTGCTTTTGTTTTGAATTGCCCAGTGTTATTATCTCCCTTAGTCAGTCGTGCAAAGTGTTTATGGAGCTGGAGAGGGCGGTGGCTGGCAAAAGTTCGGGAACCACTGGACTAGAAGCAGCTTATCTATGCCACATTGAACTCCGTGGCTACATAACTTTGAACCAAATAAGCAATCCATTTGGGGCTTCACTGCTAAGGGAAGGAACAGAGCTCAATGACAGAAAGGGCTCCTCCTGCATGGCTCACTGCATGACAAGAACCGGGCCCCGTAGTTCCCTTATATAATAAACACACACGGACACGATTAATTTAGGTCAGGCTTCCTCAGCCTTGGCCCTCCAGATGTTTTTTTGGCCTACAACTCCCATGATCCCTAGCTAGCAGGACCAGTGGTCAGGGATGATGGGAACTGTAGTCTCGAAGCATCTGGAGGGCCGGGGTTGAGGAAGCCTGATTTAGGTTAATGGGCTAAAATAGGCCACAATTTAAACGGCCTGCGGCCACGCCCCCCAGCCTTCCTGATTGGATGGCCGGGGGCGTAACGCAACCGAGAATCCCCATGACGTGGGCAGCATCCCTCCGCTCCCAAGCTGGGTCACTGGGGGTCCCAGATGCTGGTCTGCAACACCGCCCCTCCCCCAGGAAGGGGAGTGGACTTGTAAGAAAGGGGAAAGTGATGCCCCTTTGTGGGGGTGGGAATCCTAATTTCAAATAGGGCAGTGCCACTAAGCAAGGTGGTTGAGAGGTTAGCCTGTCTTTCGACACATGGGGGGCATCATTTATGTGTTTTGTTTACTTCATTTATCTCCCACATTTTCCTCCAAGGAGCTCAAGGTGGGAGACATGGTTCTCTCCCCCTCCCCACCCTTAATCCCTGCAACAACCCTGTGAGGTAGGTTAGGCTGAGAGTGAGTGGTTGGCCAACCAGTGAGCTTCAAGGCCAAGTAGGGTCTCTCCCAGGTCCTAGCCTGGCACTCTAACTGATACACCACCACTGGCTCTATATCTGACTCTCCCTTATATAAATGATGCGTTACAAAGTCCACGTCCCCCCCTCCCTAAACACAAGGCTTGCCTCTTCACAGATTCAGCTAGTCAAGGAGCAGAATAATCCTGAGAGAAGCACAATACATAATAAACAGGGAAACAAATTTATTGAGAGGTGGGCCTTGCTTTCACAGTTCTGAGATGACAGTGTAAATGATGATAGCTCAGTTGGTAGAGCATGAGACTCCGAATCTCAGGGTTGTGGGTTTGAGTCCCATGTTGGTCAAAAGATCCCTGCATCGGAAGTGGGTCAGATTTAGATGACCCTTCAGTTCCCTTCAAGTTACCATAGAGTTTTTGTTGTGTTATCGTTTTCCTTGCTTCACACTGTATGTCGTTTTCTTGTATTATCTTTCCCTTTTAAACCTTTTTTATTTCATTTGTTTTCTTCTTCTACATTTGTCATATTGGCAAAAATTTACAAATTAAAATCCAACACTTGTTGGAGATGTAAGAAAGAAACCGGAACAATGTATCATATGTGGTGGGAGTGTGGACTTGTCAAACAATTCTGGAATAATATATATGAGAAAATTTTAAAAAAATGTTTAAAGTATCCTTTATTAAAAAGCCAGAAGCATTTCTTCTAGGCTTAATTACAAATGATATTCCTGGTGATAAAAAGAAAGTATTCCTATATGCGACAACGGCAGCCAGGATGCCTATAGCTGCAAATTGGAAGGGGGGGATTCCATCAGTAAGAGAGTAGCAAATCAAACTATGTGAATACATAGACTTGGCAAGGTTAACGGCAGTCTTAAGAGGACAATCAGACCAAAAATTAATAAAAGGATGAGACTGTGTTAAAGAGTATATAAAAAACATTGTTTTGGAATAAATATAGCAATATGTGATGAATGAAGTTTGCAGGCTTAAGGAAAAGAAAAAAATAGTTATGAAAGGCATAAAACCAGAAGTAATAAATGTACATATACATATAACACAACGAAAAAGAAAAATGGAAAATTTGAAGTCGCTAAAGGATGGAAGGAAGTCAAAATGTATGTATGTATGTTTGGTTGTGTTTTGTTATAGTCGTTTTTCTTGTTTGCTTTTCTTCTTTTTCACTTTGTTTTAGTTTTCTGATTAATGTTTTATTTTATTTGTATCTTATGCTGTAACTTGGCGTGGAAAATAAAAATAAAAATAAAAATAAAAAAAAGAGAGAAGCAAGGATATTTTGATGTTTTGGCTACATGTTGTAATGATATGAAATTAATAAGACTAATCATGGTGATACAGAATAATCCAAGTTCTGAAAGTAACTGATGTCCACGCACATTTCCCTCTGAAATTCGAGCCCCAAGTTGGGAGCAGGTGAAGTTAGCAGGCATCCAGGCACACACATGAAGATGCATCAAGCAGGGTGCCAACTTGAATAAAATAGGGGGGTAGGTTAGCCCTGTCTGGCATAATCAATCACACGACCTGGTGCATGCACACTATTTGAATGGCATTGCCCATCAACTTGTGTCCCCCTCAAATATTTTATTGGGGGGACAAAGCCCCCTCGACCCCTAGGAGTTGGCTCCTATGGAATCAAGCAATAGTCATAATAAAAAATAATAATTATGACTATAATAAAAAAATAATTATGACTACTATAACAAATATTTCTAACCACTGGCAGCTTATAATGACAAGAAGCTGCAGAGTGCACAGGCAAATTCACATGGTGTTTTTGTTTTGTTTTAAAGTTAACCAACTAGCAAATTATTTCTAAGCTTGCTGAACTCATTTTAAGCATTTTAGTTTTGCTCTTAGCTAGCACACGGCTTAAGCTTTCCCGCCCACCCATCCTCAACACCATTATTATTAATAATAATATTTATTAGTATGTTTCTTATGTTGTTCTAAGCAAAAGAGGGGGGGGAGAAACACTAAGTACAGCTCAGATATGATACAATAGAAAATTGCTAAACAATAAGATGGATCCCTGGGAAAATTTGATATAGATTTCCTGTAGTTTTCCTGCACTGTTTTCCACCCTTCTCACATGGGATGCAGCAAAATGGCAATGAAAAGTGAATTTCCTGCTGTTACAGCTACTTTGGATGCTCGTGCTTCTGCTCCCGTGGAGCCAGCTTGGATCAATTTGAAGAAAATAGCCTTTATCTACACTTCTGCACAGGGGGAAAAAAACACATTTCTATTTAGAGGCTGTACGTGCCTCTATGTATGTATCCAGCTGGCTGGCTGGTAGGTATATAGCCTAATCGAAAGCTTCAGTCCCTTTACACGCTGCAAACATACAAATGCAACGACAGAATCTGTGTTTGGAGGTAGGCCACTTTCCATCTCCTTCACCACAATGGACACAGGCCTGCCTCAAGCTTGCATGCTGATTGGGTGACTGCAACAAACAAAGGATGGCGTGTGTGTGTGTGGAGGGAGCCATCCCACGTATAAAACACCATAGACCAGGGGTAGGAAAACTCAGCCCCAGGAGAGGGGGAGATAAATGTGGCCCTCCATGCCTCTCTGTCTGGCCCTCAGAACACTTCCCAGATCACACCCATCACAAGCCTCCTCAAGTCCTTTTGTGTGGCAAGAACTGTGCCCTTGATTACGTCTCTCATCTGCCAGGATGAAGGATGGAGAGATGTGTTTTCGAGGGTGCATGTAGAAACTTCTTTTGGGTAGCCTACTGTACGAAGGGAAGCCCCATCTGAACTGCACATTTAAAGCAATCTCATATCGCTTTAAACAGTCATAAAAGGTAAAGGTAAAGGGACCCCTGACCATTAGGTCCAGTCGTGACCGACTCTGGGGTTGCAAAGCTCATCTCGCTTTATTGGCCAAGGGAGCCGGCGTACAGCTTCTGGTGAACCAGAGCAGCGCACAGAAATGCCGTTTACCTTCCTGCCAGAGCGGTACCTATTTATCTACTTGCACTTTGATATGCTTTCGAACTGCTAGGTTGGCAGGAGATGGGACCGAGCAACGGGAGCTCACCCCCTCACGGGGATTCAAACCACTGACCTTCTGATCGGCAAGTCCTAGGCTCTGTGGTTTAACCCACAGCACCCGTGTCCCTCTTTAAACAGTCATACATTCCCCCTAAAAAATCCAGGGAGCTGTAGTTTGTTAAAGATGCTAAAAGTTGCTAAGAGACCCCCTATTCCCCTCTCAGAGCTACAATTCCCAGAGTTCTCTGGGAAGCGAGATTAAACCACTCTGGGAAACTATGACTGTTTACCGTAGTATCATAGGACTTTAAAGTTATAGCCTGACTGTGGTCGCAGTAAGGGCAGATTGACAATGGAGAAGGCCAGCCCTATCATTAGACAGAGAGAGGTGGCTGAGTCTGAAATAGACCACATTCACTTTGTACACTGAAAGCACTTTAAGCAGCCATGGCTTCCTGCAAGGAATCGTGGGAGCCTGAAGCGTTTAAAAATGCACAAGCAAACTGAACCATTTCCACATATATCACAACAAAATGTAAAATAAAAATATAAATAACCAACAACAACGACAGCAACAACCCCTTCCCCACGCAACAAGCAAACCCAAACACCCCAGCCCAAGAGTCTGTTCAGCAGCCTCAGCTTTCGTAGCTGGATTCAGTCAGGGTCCTTCTGTCCTGAGCAAGGTGGGAAAAGGCCTGCAAGGCAGAGAGCAGAGGACTCACAGCCAAGATGGCCTCTCAGATTTATTCACCCAGACAATGACAACATTCATCCCATTTCCTGGCTTGTCTTCTTACGAGGGGTGTAAATAGCTTCTTGCGCTTCAGAGAATTATTCGTTTCCCCCCCGATTATTCACACACTTGTCTCTTATGAATGGGCAGCCTTATATATCACAATTGAAGGTGGGGGAGGTATGGTGGACACCTGTTGACTTTATGGCAACATAAATGTCACCGTGACCTCTCTAAACCACAATTCAGGATTCTTCCTAGTACTTATCGAGTGCCATATATTTGTTTCCAAGGGGATAGGATTATCTTAGTATTTTTAAACATTCACTTACATTTTCTGTGTCCAGAAGCCTTCCCACATCATCCAGTCATCCAGGGCATGGCTAGACACGTTCAACTCAAGAGGGTGAACTCTCGAGTATGTGTAGAATCACAGTCTTAGTTACATATGAAAAAGATACAACAGTGGTTTCCAAAACCGTCTTCTGCGGATGGTTCTCTGAAGCTTATCAAGAGAAGCTTATCAAAAAGAAGATAATTAATGGTAGACTTACTTCTCTGTATGACAGATTCTTGCCAGTGCTGATTCTAGAATCATAGAATCAGCAGGAATCACAGGAATCTAATCTCCTCCTCCAGTGCACAGCCATGGGTGAGTGTTGTGGATGTTCTATGGTGTACTTTCAGTCCAAGTGAGGAGACGATGAGGCTCAGTAATCATGGTCCATGCACCCTACAACAGATGTGGGGCACCTGTGTGCCTCCAAAGTCTGTTAAGCTATCACTCAGGGCTTTTTTTCAGCTGGAACTTTCCAGAACTCAGTTCCGGCACCTCTCACATGGGCGCCATTGCCATTCTAAGGGGATGAGAAAGGTGTTCATGTTGAGTTCAGGCACCTCTTTTTCTAGAAAAATAGCACTGCTGCCCCTCTCAGCATCCTTCACCACTGGCCATCATGGTGCCTGGGGATGACAAGAGTCCAACAACTTTTGGAGGGCCCCCGGTTCTCCCATCTATATCAGGATTCCCCAGACGTCCCCATGGAAAGTGGAGCCATCTAGCAACAGATACTACAAGGGAGTCTGCCAATCACATATCTGGCCTTTTAAGTTCGACCGCTCATTTGCATCTCAAATGATGGCATGCAATGCATGAGACATCCATCCCAGGACAACTGGGATGGTGCTTTGATCACCATCTCAAGCACAACAGTAAACTTCCAGGGTAGATGTTCCCACAAATAAGAAATCAAGTGATGAGTCACATAATATACATGCATGTGAGAATGTGCTGTAACCTGACTGCAGGTTGCCAAAAATTCCTTAAGTAAAGATCAATGGTGCCCTTGCTGTGTGTTTTTTTTCTCCCAATCTCAAACAAATTTCTCTCCTCCCTGAGCCAACAAAGTGCGCTAGGCACCGTTTCCTATCTACCTATCTCCATAAATCTCCTCCCAGCACACCATTCCAGAAAGCTCCAAATAGCTGCGGATATCATGATAAACACAGGAAAGTTCTGCTTGACCTTTTATTAACATTTTTTTCCCCTCCACCAATATGGTTTCTTTTGCTACATGCACCCCGAGGAATTATGAAAAATACTTTTTTCCGTAGTTTAGCCCATGTACACTTAATAGGCTCACAAATATAATGCCATTATAAAAAAGAAAAACTGCCAACACGGCTAAAAAATTGTCATAACACTAAATTATTATATAAATATAAAAGGAGTATGTCTGTAAAATATTCACTCAATGAGGATCCCAAGGTGATGATTTGGCTATGTTGTTTTTATTCCTGGGAGATCCATAACACATTTGGATATGCCACATGTCACCGCATGAATCAGGCAACTAATGCATGCGCTTTTCAGGAGCAGAGACGTCTTCCCCAACAGAATGTTCTCTCTCTCTCTCTCTCTCTCTCTCTCTCTCTCTCTCTCTCTCTCTCTCTCTCTTTCTCTCTCTCTATATATATATCTGGTTGAGATTCTCTTGCTTTGTCTGATAGGCATAATTTAGTGTCTTGCTCATAATGTTGCATCTTAAGGAAAAATACGCATTGCCCTGTGTCGTTATTTACAGTCTAATACTAAATCTATGCAAATCTATTTCTCTGAGCTCGGTCTTATATAACAAAGGTCAACAACGCCTGAAATATTTTGGGAATGTATTCCCAATATGCCCTTGTCTATAGTGCTAATGTCTAATACGTGCATAGATCTTAATATATTTCTACGGCCAGGTTCCCTTCCCTCTGTGGTTTTACTCTGGCTTTCCGTGGACTGCTGATTAAAGAGTGGCATGGGTTCTCATAAAGCTGCCCGTCAACTGCAGGATTTTTGCACCTCCCTCACTCCACACAAAAAAAATATGGCAGGTTGTTTTCCAGAAAGCTTAAGCACTTTTAAGATCCACCAATTTCATTACGGGAGTGAAGCACACAGAGGATGCACACAGCATTCAGTTCCAACTAGACAGTTACCTGGGGCGCTATCATTGTGTAGGCCCCTGAATCAGCTAAATATGTAAATATATTGGAAGACCTGCTATAATCTGCATTTTTGGCAGAGGCAGCCTAGGACCTAAGTTTTGGCTGCTTAAGACTGCACTCCTAAACAGACTTACTCAGGGGCAAGCCCCGCTGGATACAGTGTGGTGCTGCTTCTGAGTCAAAATGCATAAGATTGAGTGGTAAATCAATCCACAGGACTCAACCGATGCTTAACTTTCACTGAATTGTGTTAACTGCGCGCTCACGGCTAATACATCTGTTAGCAAGTCAAAGCGCTAAGCCACTGGTCTTCAACTGGTGGGTCACGACCCATGAGTGGGTTGCGGCCTAGTCCAAGGTAGGTCAAAACAGGAGCACTACCATCATACAACTATATCGTAAAGGGTTAAGAAATTGGTCCCCAAATGCATATTTGGGTTAAAGGTGAGCTCTGGGTCTGGAAAGGTTAGAGATACCTGCACTAACACTTGCTCTAGAGTACATGCAAGCTCTTAGTGGGACTACTCCAAAGTATAGATATATGTCATACTGTAAAGAACTACACAGAACACTGCTTAATTTCCCTTAAAGATGCAGCATGATGAGCAAGACACTAAATTATGCCTGTAGTCTAGTATAGGCCAGTCTTTCCCCCAAAATGCCACGTCAAGAAGACAAGACTGGCAACTGGAGAGACACCTCCTTGGTGGTGGCCCCCCATTTACAGAATTCGCTTCCTAGAGAAGTTCAGCTGGTGCTTTCTCATGTTCTATGGCTCCCATATCTGCTTGAGGGCTTCCAACAGGGATCTGGTTGCTGGACTTGAAGCACCTTTGATACTATCCAGCAGGGATCACAATGTGCTTTTTTTTTTTTTTTAGTTCTATCTTTTCAGTCTGCTAGATTTTCAGTCATGTTGATTTTACTTTGAGTTGTTTCATTTTACTGTATTGCACTGTCTTGTACTACTGCTTGAGAACCGCCCTGGCAACTGTTGGTTTGTAAGGGCAGTTTAGAAATGCTGTAAAGAAGTAAATGAATAAGCAAAGATCTTCTCCATAACTTGCTAGATTTCCATTGACATGGAGTTTTTGATGTTGAGAAGCATTCACTCATGCAGTTTCTGTACCTGCATTCTGAATAGCTGGATTCACACATGCATGCAGATTCCTAGGCTTGTTAATTCTCAGTTTCTTGGAGATGAATGGGTGAGTAGACTCATTCGGAAAGCATTCTGTTTAGAGTGAAGTGATAGGAAATGGAAGTTCTGTTTTACCTGTGGGTGGGCCCATTCACACATGCAAGCACCTGATGTCTAGGTCATCCAGCAACAAATATGCATGTGTGAATCAGACAGAGGAAGGTCAGCATCACACTTCCCCCCTAAATGTAAAAATTGGATGCACTGGTTGTTAAGGGTCCCCTTACTCAGGAGTGGGCAACTTCTGGACTTTGGCCCAATTTCATGGAGTAGGGAGAGGAGATAGAAAAGAAAGCAGGTGGGGAGAAATTGGAGCAATGGCAGCAGCAGGGGGGACCCCACTGCAAGGGATGAGTTCAGCTCTTTGGCTAAGAACAATCTGCCTCTCTGTCTATCATCCCACTAGGTTAGGAGGAAGAGGGAGGTGTCAGGAATAGAGAAAGAGAAGGGTGGCCTTGCCCAACAGAAGAATTGGATTTGATATCCCACTTTATCACTACCCTAAGGAGTCTCAAAGTGGCTAACAATATCCCTTCCCTTCCACCCCCACAACAAACACTCTGTGAGGTGAGTGGGGCTGAGAGACTTCAGAGAAGTGTGACTAGCCTAAGGTCACCCAGCAGCTGCATGTGGAGGAGCGGGGAAGCGAACCCGGTTCCCCAGATTACGAGTCCACCGCTCTTAACCACTACACCACACTGGCAGTAGCTATGCCACACCCACCACCTACATGCAGCTTCTGATGGATTAATCCCCAGGAATTGCAGCCCCCCTACCCAAATTAGTGAGTCAGAATCCAAAGAGTGGTTTGTGGGTAGAATTATTTAGGAGCTAGGGTTGCATCTAAAATAAGAAGAAGACTTGTGAGCTCTACTCTAAGATGGGTTTCTGAAACAAGGAGTTACTTCGTTTGGGGCATCATTAGGGAAAATTTAAGAAAAAGACTAGACTGGCTTTCATTAACAAAGTACATGTGCTCCAAAATAGCACAATTAAGATTAGATATGTTTTAGCAGACCTGTAACAACCTGGTTCATATTCCAACGCAGCAACCTTTTCCTATATTGTCCTCCTGTAATTCAACCCCTGTTGTAATGGTTAAACCTAACAAAGACTCTACAATCCAGAGGTTATTGCACTCCCCCCAAAAGTGCTTAAATAATAGCCTAAAATCTGAAGAATTACTTTAATACTTCAATAAAAATAACCCAATTCAAAACATTTTCGTGGAAACACAGCTCTTTGCTTTAGGCTACAGAATAATGGCTGAAAGAAAGTATATAGCTTGTCACTTCTGATTAGAGAGCTGTGCCTCTGTGCTTTGAATGAGAGGCATGCTCGGTAATAGGAAGTGCAGATATTAAAGTTAATAAAATAATGCGGAATACAATATATATGAAACTTGACCAAGTATAGCACGGAACAGAACATACATTATCCTGTTCAGGCAGCTACTGTGGCCCGGCATCTAATGACTGACTTAATTTCTATTTTCTAAGGAGCGCACTACCAAAAAATAATAAACACAGAGAGAGAGAGAGAGAGTTTTCGAATTATCCAAATATTTTATCATGTTGCATCGTAAAGGCAACCTAAACTGCCTGACATAACTACACAAAGCACACGTCTGCAAGAGCAGAACTGAAAATGACTCAGTGCTCTATAGGTTTGCTCAGACCTATAATGCTTGAGGTTGTTATGAATAATTAGCTACAAAAACGCTGGTGCCAAAACATCACATTTTCTTCTTCCCATCTCTCCCCCTACCACCCCTTCCGTTTAAAAACCCTTCCTTGGTTTTCTTCTTCCACAGAATGGAGTCATACTGAGCGTTATAGATGGGGTGTCTTACCTCTGATTGCTTCTTTAATCTAACATTTTAAACAACAAGCAATAGTTTTGGTTTTTCCATACATTATGATCCCCGCCCCCTCAGCCTGTGTGTTTGCATTTAGCAATAAGCTGCGTTACCGCTAGATCTTCCCCCATATACCGGTATACACTCACATACCAATATGGAACTGCATTGTCCCCATACCAGGACACTCTTTAGGGATTTTAAGGAATAATAATTCAATGAGCTAATCCTAGTAAACCCAGAATTAAAGTTCATGTTTCCATATTTCACTCTCAAAAATATTTAGAACTTTGACATATATGACATTATGTTTTCATTAAAACAGCTGATTTCAAAACGCTGCACTGTGCAAAAACACCATAAACAGTTTATGATGAACTGCCACACTCTTAATTAAAACAATAAATCCAGCCTGCAATATTTGTGCAGCCTCTGGTTTGACCTTTGCCTCCTGCTATCCACTACCAAAGCCGCTGCCTCGTTCTCCGTGCCAGATGTAGACGGTTTTAAAACATGATCTGAAAGGCACTAAAGATAAAATAAGAGAAAATGCGCCATTACTCTTTTGCAGTTATGATTAATTCAGTTCATATTTTACAATCTGGTTATGGAGTAAAAACCACAGACTTTACATCAAGGCTTTGCCTTCCGTGTACCTCCTAAGGGGTAAAAAAGGAAGAAAGAAAAAGACCAGGTATGTTCAAAGATGGGCACAAAGGTAATTCAGAGTCAATACATGAAAATAAAAAAAAAGCTGAGAGGGGGGGAAGAGTAATGGAAATAATTAGAGAACAATAATGAACTTCTCGGTGCAATTTGGTCAGCTAGTGCCTTGGAGATGTTTAGGGGGAACTTAAAGACCGTGAATGCTGAGACTGCGGTGTTGCAGGGTTCTAGAGTAAAAGAGGTCCCCTCTTTGGGGGTATGGTGAGCTCTAGGATTGGCCCATAAAGCATGGCCTGGAGAAAGTGGATAGAGTTTTCTTTCCGCTTCCTGACACTAGAAGTCATAAAAAAGGTAAAGGACACCTGGACGGTTAAGTCCAGTCAAAGGCGACTATGGGGTTGCGGCGCTCATCTCGCTTTCAGGCCAAGGGAGCCAGCGTTTGTCTACAGACAGCTTTCTGGGTCATGTGGCCAGCATGACTAAGCCGCTTCTGGCGCAACGGAACACTGTGACAGAAACCAGAGTGCATGGGGATGCCGTTTACCTTCCTGCCGCAGTTTTACCTGTTTATCTACTTGCACTGGCGTGCTTTCAAACAACTAGGTTGGCAGGAGCTGGGACAGAGCAACGGGAACTCACCCTGTCATGGGGATTCAAACCGCCGACCTTCTGATCGGCAAACTCAAGAGGTTTAGTGGTTTAGACCACAGCGCCACCCGTGTCCCATAAACATTCAGTGAAGCTGAATGTTGGAAGATTCAGGATGGATAAAAGAAATAACTTCTTTATGCGGTGCATAGTTAAAACTATGGAACTCGCTCCCACAGGAGACAGTGATGGCCACCAACTTGGGTGCCTTGAAAAGAGGACTAGACAAATTCACGGAGGCAAAGGTTATCAACGGTTACTAGCCAGGATGGCTAGGCTCTGCCGCTACAGTCGGAGGACGCAATGCTTCTGAATAACAGTTGCTGGAAAGTTGGACTTCCGGGTTGACGCGATTGGCTAATGGCGGATTCCCTCCGAGCTCCGGAGGGAATCGGCTCTGCTGAAGACGGGTCTTACCGTGCCGGCGACATGGGGACCCATAGAAACCACAGGTGCGGATGCCTGTGGACTTGGTGACTCAGCGGGCACCTTAAGCGCCCTCCCTGACCCACGAAGAGCCTTTTTAAAGGCTATGGAGAGGGTACGGAGAGTGGCGTGGTGCTGGGAGTAGACCGCTACTTCAGTGGAGCGAAGCCGCGAGTCATGGCCGGAGAGCGTTAACTTTTTTCCCGAAATTTGGACTGGAAACAAATACCCGTGAGTACAAGGAATTCGGACTTTAAAAATTTCTACCTTTAATTTGGTACGACCGGGGGAATGTGCTAAAGGGAAGTCCGCACCCCCCCTATCTACAAACGATCTAAAGCAAGGATCGGAGAACTAAGGTTGAGAGAACAGTGTGTTTTTGGTGTATGATAAAAGATATTCCACGAATTTGACAGAAGAAGTTTTTTGTGCTGGAGAGAAGAGAGGAGCGTTAGAAAAATTTGTGTAACCCCCCCCCCCTCCCGAACCCGGGAGCGTCTTGTGTGTGAGTCCTACGAAAAAGAATAAGGAGTTTGACAGCTGTCAAAGGAGCTGTCAAACGGGTGGATAAAATTAAGAATTGCATTACTTAATATCTCTCTGGACTGAAGGTGTTACATTTTACTAGAAGTGGTTGGAAACAAAGTAATAATAAAAAACAAAGTAACGGACTGTTGGAAAGGAAAGGAACTATTGAGTAACTGGAATCCCCCTAGGGGGAACTAGTGACATTACAATGGCTGCAGAGGGAAAATTACTGGCAGAAATTGAAAGAGCTTTTTTTCTCGTGGGAATTTTGCAAGAGCAGAGTATGGCTATGAACAAAGAACTCACGACCTTGATTTCTAAAACAAACAACCCTGCTGATGGAACAAAGGACTTGACTGGGAAAAAATCTGCAGCTGAATCAGAAGCGACATCTGTGGAATTGGTGGAAAAGGAAGGAGGGGAGAAAGTATTGGCAGAAAATACCAAGCAGAAGCCTATGTTGTCAGAAAATGAAGCAGAAGATTTTTGGATTACAAATTTGGGAAAGATGAGAAGGATGAGAAAAGCAAAGGAGGAAGTCTCTGGATTTTTTGGAAAAAGAGCAAAGAAATATGACTGGGACTTCCTCTTCTTTTCTGAGTTTGAGTACGGGAGATCTATGGTAGATCTTTGGCAGCAAGTTCTTTCAACCATCTTGGGCACAAGAGAAGGAGATGTGGCTGTGACAGATTACCCTCGAGACCTGAGGTCCAACAAAAAGGACTACCAACAAAACCGACAGAGAGAGACTGACAGAGATTTAAAGGCCTCGGATGTGAGGAATCCGGGCTAGGAACTCTATGGGTGGATAATTATTTGGGAAGGGACGGAAACCGGGGTAGGGAGGGAGGGGGAGAGCAGAAGTTGGAAAATTTATGACTTTTGTGTTTGGTTATTTTGACTCATATTTTAATATAAAAAAGGGGAAATTTGTGGATGAGAAATTAGGTCGACCTTAGAAAAAAGGATTTGATGTTAATAAGAGAATGAGATAAGTAAAATTTGACTTAGTAAAAAGAATCAAGTTTAAAAACAACAGATTAGGTTAAAGGAAGGGACAAAAACTTGCTGAACTAACTTTGGAAATTGGGATGTATGAGGGGGGGTGGGGGGAAGTCAGGGAAAGAGGGATAAGAAAGTAAGGGTATGAAATTATACGTGTTTTGTCTTTGTCTTTTTATGTGTGTGTTGTCTGTATAAAATTTGAAAACCCAATAAAAAATTTAAAAAAAAAACAGTTGCTGGAAAGTTGTTTTCCATATGTTTGAAGATTAAGAAAAAATAGCAGAACATATTAAGAAACCTATTAAAGAGGATGAAACTGGGGTTGGTGGGATTATAAAATGTAATTGTTTGTAATCTTGAGCATAAACATTGATGGGTGAGCAGGAAGTCATTAGTATTGCAGAACTGGATATAACTGATGAGTGCCAAAATGTAATTTTTAAGTTTGAAATAAAATAAAATATTAATAGCAAAAAGAAGAAAAGAAAGGGGACATATACATTTTTAAATAACAGAATACCATCGTTGGGTTTGTGCTTTGGGGAAAAAAGTTCTCAGTGCAATGTACAAAAGAGGCAGCTATATAATTATTATTGGCATCTGCCTGTCAATGATACAATTGTTGTTGGCCATCTTCCATTCTGTAGACATGATGAAGCTAGCGTAGACATCACTGAGACAGGAGTGCAAACATGCTGGGAATGTGGGCTTGGGACAGGACATCTTTGTTTGAGACTCTGCCATGCTATGTGATGCTCAAAATCTTCCTTGCACAGCATTGAGGCATCACTCCTAGCAGGTATAAGTTGTCCATAACTCACTTCCATCAAGCAGTCTGCTCAACACACAAACCTGGCAGACTTTCCTCTTGGTATTGGCCATTAGCATTGCATTCTCCAGTACCCTTTTGGAGTGTGATAAGACAATTTTAGACTTGCATTAATTAGCATTAGTTTTCGTTAATGTGACTGTATTCTAGCAGTTTCCCGTGGAATGGTTTGCTGTTTTAAGTAACTGGGACACCACTGGCCCCCACCCAAATCCTCTGCAAGATGGGAAAGGACTACAGTTCAGTAACAGAGCATATGAACATTTTATGTGTAAAATGTCCCAGTTTCAAAATCCTGGCATCTTCAGGTAAGGCTAGGAAAAACCCTTCTCTGAAACCCTGTAGAACTGCTGCTCATCAGTGAAGACAGTACTGTACTAAGTGGAACATTGATCTGGCTCTGTTCCTGTATATCTTTGGGGATGAGGTACAACATCTGCTTTGCATGCAGAAGGTCCTAGGTTGAATCCCCAATGGCATCTCCAGGTAGGGCTGGGAGAGACCATTATCTGAAACCCTGGAGAGCTACTGGAATAGGTCCCCTTTGGGTCCTTTCCAGTTCTACAGTTCTGTGATTCGACCACTGACCAGTGTAGACAGTACTAAGCTAGAGATGGACCAGTGGTTTGACTCTGTACAAGGCAGCTTCCTGGGTTTCTAAAACAGCAAAAACAGAGTAGATAAAGATCTAGATAATCATTATTAAAAAAAAAATTCCTCAGATCATCAACAAATAACTGAAGACAGGTAAAAGTACAGAGGGGAATAAGACTGTTCCAAACATCCTAACCAGAATCCAATGATTTCCACCCTATTCTGTGTTCGTCACAGTCAGAGCTGCTTCTGTTCCACTGCAGATCAGCTTCTGCTAAAACCTACATGGTTTATCTTGCTATCTGCTATGGCCAAAACTAACACAATTAATGATGCAATTCATTATGTAATTAACTTCAATCCATTGCAAGGGAATATTCAAAAAACACCCAAAAAATAACTTAATAACTTATGGAATGTTCACAGACTTAAAAAACCTGATGACAGCAAATACCACTAAACAAGCTACAGTTCGCAGGATTCTTTGGGAGAAGTCATGACAATCTGGCCCAACAAAATTGCTTGATTGTTTTCAAGAAGGCTCGGTTCTGTTTCAGGCTTTCCACTGGAGTTTCACACTGTGGAAGGAGCAGAGTAAAACCATTACAAAGAATATATTGTTGACATCCATGGCATTTCCGAAAGGCTAAATCCTCCACTTTGGAGTCATGCCGGACAGGGACCGTGGAGACAGGCCCAAGTGCAATGGCCGTTGCTGCACCCACATGATGAGATGACGCCCATCCCTTTCCATGGTCATAAAGAACAGACGGGATCGGGGGGGGGGGGGAGAGAGAGTCTTCCAAACATCCTAACAAAAACCCACAGTCAGCACAAAAGTGGCTTGAAGATCCACACGCAGCTGACAGCCCATCTGTTTCCCATGCCTGCTCTATATCTACTGATTAAAAATGAACCTAAGCAAAAGGAAAAGGTTTTGTTCAGATTATACACCAGACTCCAATCAAAATGCATACTGCTAACTTGATATTGCCCAAGGTGTCCATTTAGCATTACTATTACATTTTTACGGCTTTGTGCAAAAGTTATTAACTTCTGTTCCCAGGTTTGGTTATACATAAATAACTCTATTTAATGCTGCCAATTGCACCAAACACCATCATGTGTCATCATTCCCCCCCTCTCTCGGCACATGCCTTCTGCAGAGTGCAGAGTGCTCTCTTCCGGTCCCTGGGAGCTCCAGCTTGTCACCAGGAAACGCTAAGTGGGCCATGCCCATTTCCGTGGAAGGATTAGGACTTCCGCAATCTAGGCAAAGATCCAGGCTAAACACAACCTGCACTGCTGCCATCTTCCTATGTGGTCTGTTGGTCAAGCCACAAGCAATTTGAAGCAGTAGTTCATGTTCAGGTTTAATTAAGTATTGGATGTTACAAGAATCAAGCCAAGGTGGATCAAGGAGGAGACAGGGGTGTGGCTAATACAGATTACTGTTTTGTTTTGTTTTGTTGTTTTGTTTTGTTTTGTTTTGTTCATTTATTTATTAATTTCATGGAATTTATACACTGCTTGATTGCAAAAAAAAAAGGCTCAAAGTGGTTTATTTAAAAAAAGGTAAAACAACAAAGTTATACTAAGAATATTTAACAATAATTTGAAACTTTCGCAAAGTTAAAATAACAGTTGACCAAAAACAGATTAAAACTCCCATCAACTTTCTAAATATCTGGGTATGCTTGTCAGAACAAGAATGTTTTTAGCAGGCACTGAGAAGAATACCATATCCACAGGCAGGGAGTTCCAAAGTGTAGGTTTGATTGCATCACTGACACAATCATGGCGCATTAGTGGTGGATTCATAGTACAGTGGTACCTCGGGTTACATACACTTCAGGTTACAGATGCTTCAGGTTACAGACTCTGCTAACCCAGAAATAGTACCTCAGGTTAAGAACTTTGCTTCAGGAAGAGAACAGAAATCGTGCTCCAGCGGCGTAGCAGCAGCAGGAGGCCCCGTTAGCTAAAGTGGTGCTTCAGGTTAAGAACAGTTTCAGGTTAAGAACGGACCTCCGGAACGAATTAAGTACTTAACCCAGGTACCACTGTAGGCCACTTCCCCATATTTCAGCTTTATTCGTTATCTTGCAATGCTTCCCCAATGTAACTGTATTATTATTCTCTGGAGGGGGAGCAGTCTTGTGTTGTAACACAAACTAAGCAGACCAAAGGGGGGGGAGTCTAAGAACATCTGTGGTATGAATAGCTGCAAATCTGAGCAGGAAACTTCATGGCGTGGCCCTGTTGCAAACAAAACGTTATGATCGGCTCACAACGGCACTGAGAGTGTGGTCGTGTATAACTACCCCATTCGCATAGGCAAAGTGGTTTGTTGTCCCCGCTGAAAGCTAAATTATAAGGGGGTGGGAATGAAGCTGTTTGCAAACTTATCCCCAAGACTGCAGCAGTTTTTTAAACACACAATAAGGGCCTGCTGGCAGGTGATGTATAGAGATTCCTTTGCGCTTCCTTCCCAGAAAGTTCTGTGAGCCTGCAACTTCCATCTGTTTTCTGTCTGTTATTTAGAGCCACTTGGCCCCCTTAGGAACCAGCCAGTCTCTTAGGACCTCGTAAGACACAAAGACCAAACAATCCAGAAACCAAATAATCAGCTACAGCAGTTTTTTTGTTTTTCCCGCCGTCAGAACAAACCAGGCTTGCTACTTTGTTTTTTAAGGAATCGTCGGGGTGAGTGATACCACAGTCTCTATTGCCCCCAACAGAGCCTGCCAACGGGAACCAGGTAACAGGATGCAGAACAAAAGGAAGATCATCTTTCTTTAGAGGAAAGGAGGGCAGCCTGCAGCTATCAGCTTCACTTGAAAAGCACTCTGCAAGGGGTCAGCTCAGATCTCTGGCCAGAGCACTCCGTCCCTCTCTAGGGTTGGGGGGGGAGGGTTGAATTGATTCAGTTCACATCTAAAATGCCCACTTATCTAATTTGCACTTTTCAAAACAACAAGTGAACCAAAACACCAAGCCAGCCTTTGAAATTTGCATGTCTCTGTATTTTGCGATGCGATTCTCCAGCCAGATAAGGTGTACAAAAATGCATACACTGGGATAAAATGTACATTTTAAAATGTTTGCATTCATGAAAATAACGTGCAGAAATGCATTCTATCAAAGGAAAGTGCCATGTGAAAAAAGTGCATCCGAGACAAAGTAGCCTACAAAATTGTGCCTATAAAATTCGCACCAAAATGCCGATGAATTTTCAGGAGGAGCTTTTCTATTTAAAAACACCCCCAAAACTCATGATATTTAAGACTGGGAAAATGAGAAGCTGAGAGAAATTGAAGTTGACATATTCACCCACCCTTAATGGGGGCAGGATTCTGCCCGATCACTTCCTTGCTCCAGTCTTCCTGTGTTCTAGCCAGGAACTGCAATGGTGCTGGGATAACGTGCAAGGACTAGGCTCTTGTTCTGCAATAGTAAACAACTGTATTTCATATATTTGTGCTTAATTCAAATATGCAAATACAAATGCATTTTAATATGCTAGGCTACCTGCATTTGCACTCTGCCTCTTCTGTGTTGAACTCTCAGCTTCTCCCCCCCCCCCCAACCCCCAGTGCTAAATTCCTGGCTACAGACCTGTTGGCGGCCCACATGCCCCAAGCCATTTGACTCACCTCTGTTTTCAATCCTAGTTTCAAAGATCCACCTGGACAGAAATGAGGAGGCGTGGTGCCCTCTATCTAATCCAGAAGGATTCGACATTACACAGGTGATGTCAGCTCCATCTTTGAATGGGTCCGCTGCCTCCTCTTTACTGCTACCCACACTCAATTTAATAGGGAATAATTGTAGGGAATCTCTGTGCAGGCACCCATGTAGCTATTGCTGCAAACCCTATGGACTGTGGAACTCCACACACAGCAGGTGGTGAAGGCCACGAACCTACATGCCTTTAGATGAGGATCAATTCATGGAGCAAAGGTCTATCAATAATTACTAACCAGGCTGACTATGCTTTGCAGTTAGGGGCAGTGATCCTTCTGAATACCAGCTGCTAGAAACCACACGGTTGGGGGAGAGTTGCTGTGAGCCACTGTGAGAACAAGATGCTGGACTAGATGGGCCATTGGCCTGATCCAGCAAACACATCTTATGTTCTTCTGCAGTGCAGGTTAGCCTAAGAGATGCTTACTAGCCAGTGTTTACTATTCAGGAAGGTGGCAGTAAATGCTTCTGAAGATCAGCTGCTACAAACCACAGGAAGGAAAAGTGCTCTTCTGCTCAAATCCTGACTGCAGCTTTCACATGGAGGCATCCGATTGGCCCCTGTGAGAATAGGATGCTGGACTAGACGGGCCATTCGCCTGCTCTAGCAGGCTCTTCTTATGTTCTTGAAAGAAGTATGAGTCGAGGAGGGCACAATCCCACAACTGTATTCTCTGTTTTATTGCTGTGGCTAGTGGCTGATGCAAATAAAGATTCTTCTGATTCTGATTATACTTGCCTGGTTTTCTGAATGTGGGAATGGGTCCTTAGACGCAGAGGCAACTTCCCACAAGGAAAACAACAGCAGAGAATGTATGTTCAATCAATATTTTTAATTCAGCATCCCCTTTTACTTCTTGCACAATAGAGCTGTTAAATCAAAACAGACACACGTGCGCATGCATACATTCACACATGCCCGTGTAGATGTAGATATTCTGTCTGCATCAGGTTGGGGAGAGGCTTTGACACGGGAGGAGGGGAGCCTGATCATAGCCTTCTCATGAACTGTTCTGAATTCCCTGATCTTGTTATGATATTTTTTTTCCCTCTTCCTCCCACCCCCCGCAAGTGCCTGGCTGCGGAATGCATGAAAAGTAATTTAATTAAGTATCTATTCTGAGCTGGAAAAGACCATTTTGTTCGAACCAGCCAAGCACTAGTTTAACCCTGGTGCTCAGAATTCCCAAGCAAATCAGCACATTAAAGGCAGCTCTTCAACTTAAGGACAATTACTGTCATTTATCAGCCTGAATAGCAATAATGCCCAAATCGACAGCATTTCGAGAGGCAAAAGAGCAAGCTAGGTGTAATGATATGCAAAGCCACAGCTTTCTGCATTTTGAACTGTCTCCTTCCCATCAATACATCTCCTGATCCCTACAATTTATCAATACAAATGTGGTGCCCATTGAAGGGGGTGTGTGGGAAGATAAATATGAACAGGGCGGAATAAAATGGTTCAAGAATGTTTGAGTTCCATAATGATGAAGACCGCAGCGCCTTCGCACACCTGCTTTGCCACGCAGTGACCTGATCGCATCAAGTTTTATTCGGCAAAAAAGCAGCCTGGATGAGAGATCATCTTTCTTGCAGATGGCTGGAAGTGGCTCCTGTTTCTTTTGTCTTGCCTCCTTCCACTCAATTCTTCCCTGCCCCCACCCCCACCCGCCACCTCCACTTCCAGCATCACCTCCCCATTTCTATTTCAATCATCCAGAAGAGGACCTGTACGGAGGATGTTGCTTATATCCAAGCATAATTATTATATCGGTACTTCTGTAGCTCAGGGATTCGCAATCAAGAGGCAGCCGCCATCATCGCATGAATCTGGAGGACTTAAATGACTGCAAAGCCTTGGTCCGAGACCAGGTCAAAATATAAGCAGAAGATTGAAAGAAAACATTATGAAAATGATATACAGGTGGTACATGACCCCAGTCAAGCTTGCTAAGATATACCATTTGTCGGATAACAAATGTTGGAAGTGCAAGGAGGCTGAAGGAACATTTTTTCACCTTTGGTGGACTTGCCCAAGAGTGAAGGCCTTCTGGGAAATGATCTACAACGAGTTAAAAAAGGTGTTTAAGTACACCTTCCCTAAAAAACCGGAGGCCTTCCTCTTGGGTATTGTCGGCCAAAGGGTGTTAAAGAAGGATAGAACGTTTTTTATGTATGCCACCACGGCAGCAAGAATTCTGATCGCCAAATATTGGAAGATTCAAGATTTGCCCACACTGGAAGAGTGGCAAACGCAACTGATTGACTACATGGAGTTGGCCGAAATGACTGCCAGAATCCGAGACCTGGGAGAAGAAGCAATGGAGGAGGACTGGAAAAAATTTAAGAACTATCTGCAAAAATTTTATAAGTTATATGAACTATAAAATGACGCATAATTTGAAATGCTAGCCCCAGCAATGAGTGTGTAACATTTATGAAATTGGATAACATTAATGAAAGAATCAAAGTTTAAATGTCAAAAATGATAATATGTTTTGCTTTCAGAGTAAATGGGCAATAAGGGATTTAAACTTAAACTGCAATTGAAAGTATAAAAGAAACACATGGAACAAGGTTATAACTTGCTGATAAATTTATTGTTAAGAATGCATTGTGCGGGAGATGCGGGGAAGTTCGATAGAAAGTTGAAATAAGTTGTTGAAGGGTTATGATTCTTTTTATCTTCTTTTTGTTTTTGTTTTTTTTGTTTTTTCTTCTTTCTTCTGTCTATGTCTGAAAAAATACAATAAAAACTATTTAAAAAAAAAAATATAAGCAGAAGAGGCAGAGGAAATGTCAAACTATGGAAGCCTCTCCCCCAGCAGACAGCGATGTCCAGCAGCTTGAAAGGCTTAAAAATAAGCATTAGACAAATTCATGGAAGCGAGAGCTCTCAATGGCTATTAACCATCATGGTTAGTTATGCTTCTGAATACCAGCTGCTGGAAACCACAGGAGGGGAGAAGGCTCTGGTGCTCGAATCCTGCTTGCTGGTTTCCCACAGGCATCTGCCTAGCCACTGTGAGAATGGGAAGCAGGATGAGATGGGCCATTGGCCTGATCCGGCACACTCTTCTGATGTTCTCAAATATTGCCACATGGTGGGCCTTGCAAAAATTCTCACCGTCTTTCAGCTGCATTTCCTGTTCCATATCTTGCAAGCATTCAGCTGCGGAGATGAGCAGCCACCTACTGCTGTCACCTGACCTTCTCAATGTTCCGGACTACGACTCCTATCACCCCCAGAGCCATGATGCTGGGGCCATTGGGAGTTGTAGTCCAAGGGGTACCAGGTTGGGGGAGGCAGGATGAGCCCAAGAGGATCTTCCAAGCTGTTGCCAGGTGCGCTTTTGGACAGGGTGCCTGCCCTCCAGATGTTTTGGGTCTGCAACTCCTCTCATTCCTGGCCCTTGACCATGCGGGCAGGGGATCAGGTGGGAGTTCAACAGCATCGGGAGAGCACCGTGTTGACTATCCCTTTGCTGGAGCACTGTAGTAGGCTGGTTGCTCTCCCCTTCCCTGGCCAGCCTCCTTTCTCCTGCACCCATTACCTTGACTGCTCCACTGATCACCCCCACCCCTGCCACCAATGCTGCCCTTTTTGGTTTTACCTGCTGCCCAGGTGCTTTGCAGGGGGGGGGGGAGCTGCGTGTGACTGACACACTGCACCAGATGAGGCTCTAGCCCCACCACCACCACCAAGGGCAGTGGCAGCTGTCTGCTTGGCATGCAGAAGCTTCTCCAGGGAGGGCTACGAGGGACCCCTACCTAAACTTTGGGGAGCTGCTGCCAGCCAGAGTAGGCAATACTGAGTCAGATGGACACTTTCCTATGTTCCTAAGGCCCTGGGTTCAATCTCTGGCTTCTCCAAGCAGCGCTGGGAGAGAACCCTGGTCTGAAATCCTGGAGAGCTGTTGCCAGTCAGTGCAGACACTATTGAAAAAGGTGGGCCAATGGGTGTACTCAGAATAAGGCAGCTTTCTTTGTTCCTGGGATGAGGCCAGGTGTCTGCATAAAGAGGCAGAGTTGGCAACACGCTTTGGGTGGTGGAACTATGGCATCTTTCATTGCCACGGACTCGGGAACTGAATGTTGATATATTCAAAATCTGCTGCAAGCCAGGGGTGGGGAGGTGGGGTGGGGTGGGGGCTTTTCTCGCTGTCATCTTATTACAGCGCCCAGGCAGAAAACGGACAGTTCAATCACAAAATCATAATGCTTAAGGCAGCATGAAATCATAAAGCTAGCAACAAAACAGGTGAAGCATGCTACACCGATGATTCATGCGCTCCCTTACCCCCTAGCACGTCACAGAGGCACTGATAGCCTGGAATGGCTGGTCCCTGTCAGGTTTTTTTTTCCACCCACGCGCCCATCCGCTGCCCCCCCCCCCCCAGCACAGGAGGAGCAAGATGCATTATCCATTTGGGTGCACTTCTGTTTCGTTTTCCATTCCATAAAAACGCTCATGAATAGTTAAACTGTTTATCCAACTGTACACACCAGTTGCAAAGTACAATAAATAGGCACGGATATATGGGATGCGGGGAGGAGAGAGACAACAGGATTCCAGTCCTCCCTCCGAGCGAGACTCTGGCCTGCTCAGGTAGAAGCATCTTGAGATGGCCAGGTGGTTTGGACCTTATACGGATGCAGGCAGGTAAAGTACAAAGCTCAGCATTTGGGGCCGTTGCATTCTTGAAGCCCACCCTATCTGGGCAGGGGTAGCCTAATCTCTGTTGTCTGTGCTCTGGTTTGGAAACTTCAGCTGGTGCAAAATTCAGCGACCAGGATACTCATGAGGGGAAGGCGGTTTGAACATATAATACCAATCTTGGCCCAACTGCACTGGCTGCCAGTTTCCAGGCCTGATTCAAAAGGCTGGTTTTGACCTATAGTGCCTTAATGGGCTTAGGACCACAGTACCTCAAGGGCGCCCTCTCCCAATATGAACCGACTCAGACCCTGCAATCTTCATCTGAGGATGTGTCCCCCCTCCATGAGAGGTTTGGTAGGTAGCAATATGAGACGGGGCCTTTTCTGTGGTGGCTCCCCACTTGTGAGATGCTCTCCCCAGGGGGGCTCACATGGCACATTCGTTACATATCTTTAGGCACCAAGCAAAGACACTCCTCTCTCAGGCCTTTGGCTCATTAAAGAATCTATGGCCTTTTAAACTGGGGTGTGTGGATTGTGTTGTTTGTTATTATGTTGTGTATGTGTTTTTATATATTGTAAGCCACTCTTTTTTCATATAAATATCATTTCAGCTTTCTTTTCCATCTGTGCTCCTAGAGCATACAATGCCATCGAACTGTGTGCTTACCTTTCTCTCTCTCTCACTCTCTCTCTCTCTCCCCCCCCAACCCCCAGTTTTTGCAAAATGAAAAAGAAGAAACGGAAGGTGGGGGGAGAGAGAGAAATACAAAGCTCAGCATTTTAGGCCATTGCGTTTTTTGAAGCCCACCCCCATGCTGAGCCTAAGGAGAGGAATGCATTATTACACGACAGTCTTAATTGCACCTCTCTCCGTTGGGTTCCATCGGAAACTCCACATGTTGTGTCTTTATAAGAAATATTAGCTTGAGAGAATTTTTTTTTTATTTTTAAAGGACGCACGGTTGGCTGGTAAACAAATCGCAATCGTGCAAGCACTATCCATTATGGTTCCCATAACCTGAAACATTTTCAGGAAATAGGGTTTCCCCTTCACCCTCCAATGTTAGCTAAGAACGTAAGAACTACGAGGAAAGCCCTGCTGAGGATCAGTCCAAATGTTGCCCATTTAGTCTACCATCCTGTTCTTACAGTGAACAGATGTCCACAAGCAGAATCCAAGCCCAAGAGCCCTTTCCCCTCCATTGGTTTCCATAAGAAGAGCCTGGTGGATCAGGCCAATGTCAACAATGTTTAGGCAACGCAATGACCATATACATACGTAATAGACAATCTTTATAGAATTCCTTCAAACAATAACAAGCTCAAAATGAAATCTTAGTCTCAAAGTCTCTGAAAATCTTTAAATGAAGCGAGGTACTGAACTTTGTACGGGGAAAGATGAGCTGTGGAGCTTTATGTATTCAGCAAATATAATGTCCAACACTGAGAAGAGATTCCGGATATTGACTGCTGTTTCGTAGATCTTCTGCAGCGTGGTGGGAAATGAGCTCCACGTATGTATATGGTCATCGTGTTGCCTAAACATTGTTGACGTTCTCTTTTGCAACACAGGGGTTTGTTTGGATCAGGCCAATGACCAATCTAGTCAAGCACCCTGTTTTCAGAGTGGCCAGCCAACAGGAAGCAAACAAGCAGGATTCGAACACCAGAGCCCTCTCCCCACCAATGGCTACCTGCAACAGGGATTCAGAAGCATTGCTGCATCTGTCTGTAGAGGCAGAGCTTAGCCATCTTGGCTAAAGGTAAAGGTAAAGGGACCCCTGACCATTAGGTCCAGTCGTGACCGACTCTGGGGTTGCGGCGCTCATCTCGCTTTATTGGCTGAGGGAGCCAGCGTACAGCTTCCGGGTCATGTGGCCAGCATGACTAAGGCGCCTCTGGCGAACCAGAGCAGCGCACGGAAACGCCGTTTACCTTCCCACCGGAGCGGTACCTATTTATTTACTTGCACTTTGGCGTGCTTTCAAACTGCTAGGTTGGCAGGAGCAGGGACCGAGCAATGGGAGCTCACCCCGTCGCGGGGATTCGAACCGCCAACCTTCTGATCAGCAAGTCCTAGGCTCCGTGGTTTAACCCACAGCACCACCCGCATCCCTAGCCATCTTGGCTAGCTGCCATCAATAGCCCTTTCCTCTGTCAGTAGATTGTTTTGCTTACATATGACACGTAGACCTAGGGACAGGGGTGGTGCTATCATCTAAATCTCACACATGCCTAATGCTGCAGAACATTGTTGAAGCCGCGGCATATTTTTGGCATCACAGAAGGTGCAATTTTTATCTATCTATTTCATTACATTTATATTCCACTTTTCCTCCAAGGAGCTCGAGACGGCATACATGGCTCTCCCTTCCTCGTTTAACTCCCCCCATGACAGGTAAGCTGAGAGGTAGTACCTGGCCCAAGGCCACACCTAGTGAGCTTCACAGCTAAGTGAGGATTTTAACCCCGGTCTACCAGTTCCTAGTCCGACACTCTAACCACTCCCCCACACTGGCTCTCATAGCATTCTATAAGTCAGGGATGAGGAGCCTGTGTCCTCCATATATTGATGGAGTGCAATTCCCAACACTTCTGGCTAAGCTGGCTGGGCTTAGATGAGAGTTCTTCCATTTTCATCTACTTGGTGCATGTTCAGGGATGAAAATAATAATATAATAATAAATTTTTATTTATACCCCACCCTCCCCGGCCAGAGCGCTCCCCGCTCAGGGCAGCTAACACCAGTAAAATTACAATAAAAACATAATGGGGGGGACCAAATTAAAATACAGGTTAAAAATACAATGTAAAATGCAGCCTCATTTTAATAATAGCCCATAGATCAAAACCATAAGGGGAGGGAAACATAAGGGTCAGACTGAGTCCAAACCAAAGGCCAGGCTCTGTCTTGCAGGCCCTGTGGAAAGATGTCAAGTCCTGCAGGCTCCTGATCTCTTGTGACAGAGCGTTCCACCAAGTCGGGGCCAGTACTGAAAAGGCCCTGGCCCTAGTTGAGACCAATCTAACCACCTTGTGACTTGGGACCTCCAAAATGTTGTCATTTGTGGACCTTAAGGCGTGGATAACCTAGTCACCGGGAGGGTTTTCAAATAAGAACCCATCTAGATCTAAGCAGCATGTTGAGGACCAGCAGGGACAATTCCAGATGGAGAAAAACTGCATTTTTGTGCTACCGAAAGGGTTATTGGGTGTGCAGAGTTTGCAGAGTTTCCTACAAACAGAGAGGAGAGAGGGAATTGAGCATGGATCACTAACTACCCATCCAGGCCATACACAAATCTGTGCACCTTCACTTTCCCTTATTATGTGCAGGCCTTACACACACACGCCAATTGAATTGACTCCCCCACCACCCGCACTCTGTTAATGCCATTTCTGATTGGCTATTGAGCGACACTGGTCTTTTTCACGCGCCGTATTTGTGCAGCGACTGTGATATTGATCCGAAGAGCCGCACCAACTCTGCTCTTTTATATATAGATAGATAGATATGTATAATTCAGCAAAACGGGTCTCTTCTGAAATTACTCCTGCTATCAAGGGGAGATTAATTCCGCCTTTGATTCCCCCCTTTCAGCAACTCTCCACTGATTCATTGATATCACAGGACAAATTAGGACTGTACATAACCAAACAGGATGATCTTTCAGTCGGACATCGTGCTGCCTCTGTTATCTGGAAACAAAGTAGCAGATGGCTTTTTCATTCCCCCCCCCTCTCTTTTTCCTCTCTCTTCCCCTCTCTCCCTGCCCCCCCCCCCACTTTTTTTTATGAAAAGCCTGTTTGGCTTGACTTGAAAGTCAACACAAATCCAAAGCCATCTCTTTGCTGAAATGGTGCACTTAGTTTTATAGCTGGACCAAAGCGAAATATATTTGATGTAACATGATAGTCCTACATGCGAGGCAAGCCAAAGGATTGTAGAGGGCGGGGGGCGGAAACTGTGTTTTCTCCCACTAATAGAATTTGTGGTTTTTCTCCAGGGCAGTTGTGCTAACTCTTTGGCTCACTGTGCAATGAAGTTAATAGCTGCTCACCCAGATGGATCACATAGCTCAGGGATAGGCAACGTGGTGCCCTCTGGGTACCACTGGACTACATCGCCCATCGGGCCCCGCCAGCATCCTAAGGAATCATGGGAGTTGCAGTCAAACGACATCTGAAGGTCACCTCATGGGCTACCTCTGGCATAACCTACTAATCCAAGATCTAGGAAAGTGCCAGGCACTTTGCAGAGGGCCGGCTCTAATATTAGGAAGTGAGATAAGTGACCACGTCAGACGGCAGATGCCTGGAATGGGGGCAGCAGTGAAGTGTTTTATCGCAGTAACAACAGAGGCAAAGCTTGGCTGTTCTGAAGACCTGTCAAACAAATATTCTGTTAAAGGGTCTCTGCTTCACTCGCAATGAATCCTAAAAAAGCATTATGTGGATAATGAGTCCCCTTGAAATCATGGCCGAAATGAGCAGCCAAATTCTTACCTTAAGCACACAGGCAGCTCCATCCTATACATATTTACTCAGAAGTAAGCCCCACTGAGTTCAATACGGCTCAAATCGATGCACGTAGGACTGCAGATTAGTGGCCTCTGACTGATTTCTGCATAAGCCTGTTTCAGACCAGGGTGTCTCTCTCTCTCTCTCTCTCTCTCTCTCTCTCTCTCCCGTTCTCTACATCTTTCCAGGCATTGGTGCCTTTAAGCTACCAAAAAGAGACAGAAGGATATCTTGGAGCACAACAGGAGCTGAGAAAAGATGGAGAAAACGCGAGGGACATCCCTATGAATTTGTTGACTTGTATTTGCAAATGAATTCCCATAAACATTGAAACTATCCATCAAGATCAACAGTGCCTTCTGGACATTGCACATCTTGTGCCAAGAATAAATGTACAAACAACAACAAACAAAACCCACCCATCATCTTATTTTCAACCAATAAAATCTGAACACAGAGGAATTAATTTTCCTAATACAGTTACTGGCAATGGTAGAGGGAGTGTTTGTTGTACTCTAAAAGAGTTCCCCTGGAAGAATAATAGGAGAGTAGAGCCTACCATGCCATTTGCTAAGTAAAGCTATTGCTAAAATATTCAGAAGATAGTCTGAATACTGGGTTTCCCCAACGGCCTCCATAGCAAGGTCAGGAAGGGTGCAGTGGGGAGAGGGGGAGAGTCTAGTTTTTGGAAGTGGAAATATTTACACTAATGGGACACATCAGCTAGATCCAGCCCATCAGCTATACGTATTTTGCTAAAGGGTGGAGCAGCTCCTAGCGCCACCCACAATCCATTCCTGACGGCTGTCACTGCTTTGCAACTCACCTCTCTGCTGCCTAACAACCTGCCCAGGGAGATATCAGCAACTACACTGAACTCAGCAGTTCTGGTCCAACTTGGTTTTGCTGACTCATGATCCAAACGTTGTGTTTGCTACCTGGAGCACAGCTGTTTTCTAGAACTGGAAACTTATAAACATCATCTATATACCACTCTTCATTTTTATTTTTATTTTTATTTTTTAAAAATATCACAGAGTCATTTGCAGAATAAAGCCATAAAATGCAACATCTGAACAATATAAACAATGCATTAAAACCCAATGAACCAACCTACCCCCTCCTAAAGAGTGGCGATAGTGATACCTTAGATCGTAGAATTGTAAAGTCATCTAGTCCAATCCCCTGCAATGCAATAATCTTTCATAAAATTGTAGAATCTTAGAGCTGGAAGGGACACCAAGGGCCATCTAATCCACCCCCCTGCTATGCAGGAATCTCAGCTAACGCATCCATGTGAGATGGCCATCCAACCTCTGCTTAAAAACCTCCAAGGAAGGAGAGCCCACCACCTCTTGCGGAAGTCTGTTCTAATATAGGGCTTGAAACCACAACCCTGACATTAAAATCCTCCTGTTCAACGGACTGAGCTATTGTGCAGCAAGAGCTTCGAGAAGCCCCAAAGGTCAAAAGGAGAAAGTGTGTCTTAAGTAAGGAATGGAACTGGCACCTGACTCATTTTCCATGGCAGGTAATATAGACACAGAGAGATGGGGGCCTGCCACTTACATTCACTTTACTTACACAATCACAACCTTACGCACATGTTTGTGACCCCTGTCATTGCTTGTGCACCATTTATTTATTTTTCACCCCACCAGCGCACCCAGTTGGGTCATCCTTGCTTACCAGGCTCTGGGAAGGCCGTGGGAGGTCCAGGATGAGGAAACAATGGCCCTCCAGATGTTGTGCTCCAGCTTTCATTGCCCCTGGCAATGCTGGCTGGAGTTGCTGGGAGCCAGCAGGAGTGGAGCAAGCTGATTGGGCGCCTGGGGCGGCGCGTGTGTCCTGCGCCCAGGGGCGGGGCCAGCCACCAGCGAGGCAGGGCCAGCCGGGGCAGGACGCTCCGCGGGGCCTCCAAGGAGTCTGCTTGCCTCCTGCCACTCAGCCTCCCTTTAGCTGAGGGGGAGGCGGCGGGAGGGCATATGGCTCAGGTGCGCTGCAGACCCTGCAGTGAAGAAGAAGAGTTTGGATTTGATATCCTGCTTTATCACTACTCGAAGGAGTCTCAAAGCGGCTAACATTCTCCTTTCCCTTCCTCCCCCACAACAAACACACTGTGAGGTGAGTGAGGCTGAGAGACGTCAGAGAAGTGTGACTGGCCCAAGGTCACCCAGCAGCTGCATGTGGAGAGTGGGGAAGCGAACCCGGTTCACCAGATTACGAGTCTACCGCTCTTAACCACTACACCACACTGGCTCTCCAGTGAGTGCCACCCGGCATTTTGTCACCCCCCTCAGCGATTTCATCCAGGGCAGACTGCCCCCACTGCACCCCCTTCCTCCGCCCCTGTGTGGGATGCATCCCCATCTGGGAGCTGGAGCCTGACAATATCTGCAGAAGCACAGCAGTGCCTATTCATGCCCTTTGAGTGAATGAGATGCAATGGAAGCCCATGACCTGCAATATTGAAACTTGACAAGGGCTGGGGGTGAGAGAAAAGCTTCTCTCCCTCTCTGATAACACTAGAACTCGTTGGCATCCCATGGCTCTTCTTGTGCTCTTAAGGAAGGTATCCAATTTTGCATTCCCCCCCCCAAAAAAAAACCACACACCCTGAAAAGGTGTTTGCATGTTCCAATTTATGCATACAGATGCAAATTTAGAAACAGTTACTATAGAACCTTTCTTCTCAGTAATGACGGGACTCGCAGGTGGAGAGCACTTATTTTTATAAATCTTTATTATTTGTAAAGGGACTCAATACTTTATTATCCCTATGGAGCTGTGCTGGATCTTTGTGCTTTTGTCTTCCCAGCCGGTGACGCTTTGTGGTTTGCAGTTGTTTTTTTATTCTCTGCTTTCTTTTTTTTTTCTTTCTTTTTTTGTTACGTTTGCACTTTTTGTTGCTGTTGTTAATAAATCAATAAAGTTAAAAAAGAGGGGGAAGGAAATAATTACTATAATTTCAATAGACATGCAGGACCTCTCACCCTCCGTGGGGAAGACTGTGATCAGGTGTCTTGCAAGTCTGCTCAAGCTGCTGTCCAGGTGTTAATGGCAGGTAAGGGCTGGTGGAGACTTTCTTCCTCCAACAGGTTTTTGGGAACAGTCTATTTTTAAAAGAAAAGGCTGGGGCTGTGATGTTTCTGATGTAAATATATGTGTGTGTGTTTTAATTATTGCTTCTCCCCCCCCCACAAACACATACAAACAGCGCCAATGTTTTTAGCTGTTTTTATTTAAACTGTAAGCTGTCTTGAGTCCCTGACAGGGGGAAAAGCATGATATAAATAATATAAATATAAATATAATAAACAAACAAACAGGTGCCAGGCAAAAACTTTCCTATTTAAGCAGACCTTTGGCCTCTAACTATCTGTGGCCTCTTAGGGTGGGTGGGGTGTTTTAAATGCATTTTTAATTTATTGTTTTAATGGCTTTTTATGTATCTATGTGAGATTTTGGTTTGTTGGTTGGCATACCCTCCAACGTTTCTTCGGATTAAAATAGGGACATCCTATTTAATAATACCAGTAGTGATGTATGGAAGAGAGAGCTGGACCATAAAGAAGGCTGATCGCCGAAAAATGGATGCTTTTGAATTATGGTGTTGGAGGAGACTCTTGAGAGTCCCATGGACTGCAAGAAGATCAAACCTATCCATTCTTAAGGAAATCAACCCTGAGTGCTCACTGGAAGGACAGATTGTGAAGCTGAGGCTCCAGTACTTTGGCCACCTCATGAGAAGAGAAGACTCCCTGGAAAAGACCCGGATGTTGGGCAAGATTGAGGGCACAAGGAGAAGGGGACGACAGAGGACGAGATGGTGGACAGTGTTCTCGAAGCTACCAGCATGAGTTTGACCAAACTGTGGGAGGCAGTGGAAGACAGGAGTGCCTGGCGTGCTCTGGTCCATGGGGTCACGAAGAATCGGACATGACTAAACGACTAAACAACAACAAATTTAATAATAATAATAATAATAATAATAATAATAATAATTTTATTATTTGTACCCTGCCCATCTGACTTGGTTGCTCCAGCCACTCTGGAAGGCTTCCGACATATATAAAAACACAATAAAACATTAAACATTGGGGGAGAAATCCCTATACGGCGCTGCCTTCAGATGTCTTCTATACAGGGCTGCTTTCAGATGTCTTCTAAAGGTTGTACAGTTACCTATCTCCTTGGCTCAGGGGTTGCGTAACTTCATACCCTCCAACATTTCTCTGATGAAAATAAGGCATCCTAAGGAAAAGCGGGACATTCTTGGATCAAATCAGGAACCATGATGGCTTCTGTAAATGCAGGACTGTCCCTGGAAAATAGGGACACTTGGAGGATCTGGGTTGGTTATAAGTTGCTTTGAGTTGCCATCAGCAAGAGAAAGTGACCAATAAATTTAATAAATAATAATAAATAATAACAGCTGATGGGCAAGTTCAAGGCTACTCCTGCAGATCTAGTGTTCTTGATCTTTAAACAGGACTGGGCGCTGGGGGCACCTTCAAACAGAGTACTGTCCTCCGTTAAGCAAGTCCCCAAGTCACCCTAGCTGGCTGCATCTTGCTGCAAGACGAAAACATCGTGCAGATTCTTAAGGGCTGGAAGAGACCTGTGATGTTTCACTTAGGGGCTAATTACATATGAAGCTAATGACATGATTAGTAATCACATTGTTGTTGTTTTTTTAATTAAATACCAGGCACAGAGGGATGATAGTCATCAGCACCACAGTGCGTGTTGAGGGAAGGTTTAAACCTTCTTCCCCAGCCGCAGTCTCAGTCAAAACGCCTCTCTGCGTGGCTACTAAGGGAGGCAGTGTGGTGCAGTGGTTAGAGTGTGTCAGACTAGGGGCTGGGAGAGGCCAAGGTTCATATCCCCCCCACTCAGCCAGGAGGAAGCTCACTGTGTGAATTGGGGGCCAATCACTGTCTTCTCTCAGCCTGACCTACCTTGCAGGGTTCTTGCGGGGATTAAATGGACAGGGGGAGAAAACCATATATGTCACATTGAAAGCTCCTTGAAGAAAAAGGTGGGCTATAAAGGCAAAAGATAGACAGACAGACAGACAGACAGACAGATATTAACACTGTGGGAGGGAACTACAAACTGCATGGAGAGTGGGTGTGCAACATGAGCAGATGGTCCCGTCCCGTTCCCCCCCCCCCCCCGTAAGGGGTTTATAACAATTTGGCAGGGATTTCTGATCTGAAAAAAGCCATGAGCATTGACACAGCCACACACACCCTGTTGCCACAGCCCTAATCCAAAGCATACCAACGAACAGCAGCTTAAAAATAAAAAACAGTGGTACCTCGGGTTACATACGCTTCAGGTTACAGACTCCGCTAACCCAGAAGTAGTACCTCGGGTTAAGAACTTTGCTTCAGGATGAGAACAGAAATCGTGCTCCAGTGGCACGGCAGCAGCAGGAGGCCCCATTAGCTAAAGTGGTGCTTCAGGTTAAGAACAATTTCAGGTTAAGAACGGACCTCTGGAACAAATTAAGTACTTAACCTGAGGTACCACTGTAAAGGGCAGATCCACACCACACATTTAAAGTGAATTCAGTGCAGATGTAAAACATATGGCTTCCCCCAAAGAAAGCAGGGAACTGTAGTTAGCCCCTCACAGAACTACAATTCCCAAAACTGCAGAGCCCAGAGTATTTTGGTGGGAAGCCATATGCTTTCAGTGTGCGCTGAATGTGCTTTTAATGTATTCCTGCATTGCAGAGGGGTGGACTAGACGACCCTATGAGTCCCTTCCAACTCTATAATTCTATTATTCTATCGCCCAAAATCAAATCATTGGGTGATGCAGTCATGACAGATTTTCCCTGCCTGGTCTGTTTTCTGTCCTCAAGAGTTTAATAGGAATACAGTGGTACCTCATGTCAAGTACTTAATTCGTTCTGGAGGTCCATTCTTAACCTGAAACTGTTCTTAACCTGAGGTACTACTTTAGCTAATGGGGCCTCCCGCTGCCACTGCGCCGCCACTGCGCAATTTCTGTTCTCATCTTGAAGCAAAGTTCTTAACCTGAGGTACTATTTCTGGGTTAGCGGAGTCTGTAACCTGAAGCGTCTGTAACCTGAGGTACCACTGTACACAAAAAGGAATATATATATATATATATATTTCCCCCATGCTTTGTAATAGTTCAGTCTCCTCAGTATGCCTGAAAGGACTTGAGCCAAACTCTCACAATTTGTCCTTTGATCCAAATTGCTGAATTGTAAAGCAGGATGATGGGCACAATTAATTGTGTGTCCTCCTGACACGTTAATGTCTTGTCAGCAAGAAATTACAACCTCACCTCCCCAGAAAGAAAACCCCTACGGTTTAAAAAAAACTGCTTTTTAACGCTATTTAATAGCTATTCTCCATCTTAAATAATTATCTAATTATAATCTGCTAATCCGATAATCATTGACAAGCAAGAAATGCCCAGTAATCAGGACCTGAACCCCACATAAGACTTTATTGCATCAAGCTGGACTTGGAATTTTCTACAGCTGTTTCATTACTGGCAAGCTTTCTTATAATGAATATGCTATTAAAAGTTTTTTTTATTATTATTATTAATTTTCACATTAGTCATGTGGTAATTCTTCAATAAATTCCTCTGACTTCTGCATAAATAAGTTTCATTATTCCTCATTATTAAAAGAAACAAACACGTTCTCCTTTGCTGAAAGGAAGTCATATAATTAGATGACCTTCCTGCATATAATCATGAATAAAAAAGAGTCTGACAAGAAACGGGGAAATATTCAATCAGGCATTAGGACATTAACTACAGTTAGTCGAGACACGAGACGTTATTGCGCTATCAAATCCTCCCGGAAAGAATATTTTAGAGGCGCGACTCTCCAAAGGAGACTCTCAGTTTTACTATAGCATTAGACAAGTTCCCAGCTTCCCTGCCATTTATCACTGATTTCTTCATTTAGCTCTTTTAAACATGCTTTTAAAACATAGTTGATAAACTAGTAAAAATTGTATACAATGCAAATGACAGCCCAGATAAGTTTTATTGACTTAATGCTTGGGCCATAAAATGATAACAAACAGGATCGTTTTGATTTAGGGCATCCCCCCCCCCCCCCCCGCGTGCTTTTTTTGTTTTTTCAAAAAACCCTCACATTTCAACGGTAAGGCAGAAGTTGAACGTAGTGTTGCTGCCACCTCAAGGTCTCTGAGGAAAAATGTGACAGTTTATCTCAGTCTGCTTCTATCCAACAGGGCTTTATTGATACGGTGCTCAGTGGTGTAGTGGTAAATTTTGAAGTGCCGGGGGGCTCAGCTGGAGAGTCCCCATAACTATGCCCCACACAGAAGGGGAGTAGAAAACTACAGGCAGCTGTGCTGATTTATACACACACAACAAAAGAACATCAGAATACAGTGGTACCTCGGGTTACATACGCTTCAGGTTACAGACTCCACTAATCCAGAAATAGTGCTTCAGGTTAAGAACTTTGCTTCAAGATGAGAACAAAAATCGTGCTCCGGCGGCGCAGCAGCAGCAGGAGGCCCCATTAGCTAAAGTGGTGCTTCAGTTTAAGAACAGTTTCAGGTTAAGTACGGACCTCCGGAACAAATTAAGTACTTAACCCGAGGTACCACTGTATAGCAAAATGCCCAATGCCATGGGCAGCTCCCTGTGAGCATGGTAGATTTTTCCAATGGCATACAACTTGCAAAGGGCACTGAGCTTTAACATCAGGTCTTCAGTCAGCTGAAATGTGGGTTTTGGCTTTTTATGAGAAACACAAGCTATTTGGGAAGGAAGTGTTCTGTTTAAATTGCTAGTCTGAAGTGGGAACCACGTCAAAGGAAAGGAAAAGTGTACCCGGTCCCTGGTTGGTCTTTTCGCCCTCATTCTCCAACTTCTTGATGCTTTTGCCATCCTATGCAATAAACAAATTAATAAATTCAAATCCAATTCAATTTGAATTGCTGAATCAGGCCAAGGATGGGCCATCTAGTTCAACATCCTGCTCTCACAATGGCCAACCATATGCCTGTGGGAAACCCACGAGCAGGATTCAAGCACATGAGCACTCTTCACTCCTGCAGTTTCCAGCAACTGGTATTCAGAAGCATTACTGCTTGGGAGACAATAGCATGCACCTCCAGGGGTGAAGTCAAACTGCTATGTTAGTAGCACCAAAGTGACCTCCCCAGGGCACAAGCCTGGGCAGTGTGTATGGAGGCACTAGGCTGCCCAGATGACAAGACCCCACTCTCAGCCTCTCTGATGTGGTCCAGAGGAAAGCAGAACAATACATATGGCAGCTGCTTGGTTACAGGAGTTGCCAGAAGGAGGCATACAAGGTGCCACCCAACCATCTTAGGGATTCCACTCCAGATTTGTGCAGGGTTTACTCCTTAGCCTTTTCTTCTCCTGGAGATATCCTGTAAGGCAACGAAGGTTTAGGATCAGAGTTTTCCTTCTCCTAGATGGGATACCTACCTTCCCAGGTTGACAAGCCCCGCCTACCCCCCACTTCCATCTATAGCATGTGCAGAAACCAACTTCTTGACTGTTGGACCCACTATTGGGTGGAATCTACACACATTTTTTTAAAAAAAACACTGTGAAAATGTTTTTTTAAAAAAAGTTTTGAATAATATATTGAATTTGCCATAGCTCACCATCGCCATCTAGTGTCGCATTTGTATATTGCACTTTACATTTGAAATGTTTAATTTGAAGCTGTATAGCTGAGTCCTTGGTATTGTCTGCTAAATCCACCAGGGCGGAAGTCTCTAACTCATCAATGGCTTGAGACCTATCGGTTACCCTCAGCTGGTTTAGCCGGCAAGTCGAAGACATTCCCAGGGTGTGGCCCCTGTCACATGCTGGCAGCTTCTAGGAGCCACAGGTGAATGCTGAGTGCAGGTGGGGGGCCAAAGGTGGACAAACTATCGCAGAAGGAACACAACATGTTCCCCTCTGCTTTCCTTTGGACCACATCAGCGAGGCCTGGAGGTGGGAGGCTCCATACGCACTGCCCAGGCTTGCACCCCAGGGTGGTAACTTTGGTGTTGCTAATACAGCTGTTTCACTTCACCCTCAGAGACACACTCCATTGCTTCTCGAGACAGAAAAGTGCCACAAAGTGGTGAATTTGTTCTGCTTTATTTGTTGTTCCGCAGTGCTTCCACGATGCTACCACATTGGCCCACAGTACATTTAAAATAATACAGTATTAGTCCACCTTAACCGTCATGGTTTTCCCCAAAGAATCATGGGAAGTGTAGTTTGTTAAGGATGCTGAGAGTTGTAGCTCCTCCCAGATCTACAATTGTCAGAGTACTTTAACAATTAATCCCTTTTCCCAGGAAACTCTGGGAACTGTAGCAGAGAATAGGTATCTCCTAACAACTCTCAACGCCCATAAGAAACTACCCTTCCCAGGATTCTTTGGGAGAGAATGATGACTGTCAAATTGGTATAGGGCTGCTTTACCTGTATGGTGTAGATGTGTTCTTATCTGCTGTCCAGAGAAGCTACAAAACACAACAAAAGTGTGACACCCACCCCAATGCTGTAAGATTTCAGCAGGAAGTTACAGGTTATGTGCTGATTGGAAATGAAGCAGTGTGAGCACTCCAAAACTTCTGCAGGCGTAAATACCGTATTTTTCGCTCTATAAGACGCACCAGACCACAAGACACACCTAGTTTTTGGAGGAGGAAAACAAGAAAAAAAATATTCTGAATCTCAGAAGCCAGAACAGCAAGAGGGATAGCTGCGCAGTGAAAGCAGCAATCCCTCTTGCTGTTCTGGCTTCTGTGATAGCTGCGCAGCCTGCATTCGCTCCATAAGACGCACACACATTTCCCCTTACTTTTTAGGAGGGAAAAAGTGAGTCTTATAGAGCAAAAAATACAGTAGTATTGAAAGCAGGATAGCGTGTGACCACCCCAAAAGCATCAGGAGCACAAATCATGAAAGTACAATAACATCAGGGTTGTTCTTTTATCAGCACTGTAAAGGCGCTGAGCAACAATTGCATGCAAACTTATTAAATCACCAGGCTGCAAATGAGTTTAAATGAAAATCTGTCAGCTGTACTGGGTGCCAAGTGTTTTTTGCACATATTAAAAAGTAATATTAAGTTGGGTTTTTTAACAACAACAAAATGCTTCACCTGATTATTATTTTTTAATTCAGAAAAAAATGCTGATATGAACACATCTGTAAATCTTTCTATAATAGAAGACCATGAAGTGTGCCTTGGTGATAAACAGCGAAATCTTGACCCCTGTTTAGGTCAATTTGAATCCTCAGGGAAGCCAACCTTTATTCCATAACATCTACTCATTCTTTGTGTCCCGGGTTCAAAGCATTTTCCAGTCATTAAGATGAATGGGATGCCTTAATGTTATTAATGAGTTAAGTAGCAGTGAGTTCCTCAAACGTAAGATTAAAGGATGTATTATATTTTATGTGTGCTTTGGGGTCATAAATTTACCTAGCCCAATGCATTTGCTGTACTTGCGAACGGGGAGCACACCGGAATCCCTTCAAACACTTTATAACAGGCACTTTATTATAAATGTAACACCTAATTGGGGCCCCAACAATCATAAATTTGCTGCACAGAATATTATATGGCATGCCGTCATGATGTGGCTGCAGCTGTTGAGCGCATGGTGCTCAAAACACTTCAAAATCAGTGCTTGACGGAGAGCTCTGAGGATTCGGACATTTGGATGTCACCCATACAATTACATTAGAAGGAAACTGCCATCCTGCCTCCTTTGTCCCTACTCTGGTTGTAGGAGTCAGTGAGGATTCATGGCAACCAGCCTTTAATTTGAACAGAGCCTGGCACACGAATCTCAAGTCTGGCACCTGTTACCGTGCCAGTAGGGCTTGCAGATCCAGTGAAGATCCAGAAATGTGTGATCTTTTGCCTGGCAGAAAGAAGCACAATGGGGGAAGAGCGTAGCATAAGGAAGCCTCACAAAGTTCTGGTATTTCCCATTATGACAACTTTGATGCTTTGGAGGGGGGGGGGGTGTTTTGTTTTTTTGGAAACATCAAAACTAATTTCCTTGGCTGGTGCGCAGAACAGTTGCTTCATCTGCCTATTGGGTCACCCAACACGGCTGCAGTTCTAAGGCTTCATTTTTCCAGGTGCAAATCCCACCGAAGTAAATTTACCTCTGAGCAGCTTGAATCCAGAGAAGCATCTGCATGCATCCTTGTGGGAACCATCACCAAGGACCATTCAGTGCTTTCCATTCTCTTTGCATAGACACCCTCCTCAGAAGAGAGGGACATTGTTAGAGGGTAGGCGATATAATATTATGTTTGCATAAACACGTTCTACGTTTTTTGCATAGATGCTTTGTATACATTTGCATATTCTGTGTGCATAGGTGCTTTATTATATATTTATTGTTTGAATAGACACCATACACACACACATTTATTCTGATTGCACGGACAAGAGAGAGCGCTTTATGGTTGGCGGTGGGACCGGGAGAGTCATCAGCTACTACTAGTGGAAGCCGCCACAACATGCGGCAGAGGCGCGCTCGTCTTTGGGCCCAGCGCGAGGCACCTGAGCGCGAGAAGCCAGTTATGCTTGGTCACCATGGCAACAGGTGGGCGGGCTAGCGCAGGCGAAGGAGGTGAAACTTTCCCTCTCTGGTCACCTGACCGGGCCCCTCGGGCCACGTGATCCCTTTCCCATCGTCGCCATTTTAAAGCGGTGCTCCCTGCAGAGGCAGCAGCAGCGGGAGGGAGGAAAAAAGGAAAAGCAGAGCTCATTGAGGCTCCCCTGGGAAGGTGGGTGCGAAGGGGGGGCGGGGAGCGCGTTTTTCGAGGGGGCGTGTATGGGGAGGAGGGAAAAACATCCCTATGAGCGACCGGGAAAGGGGTTGGGGGTCTCCTTTCCCCAGCCTTTTCTCTCAGCAGGCACCCGAGAGGAGGGGGAGAGGGTGGCAGGTTGGGTGGGTGGGAGACGCGTGGTGCTCAGCGCCCAGCACCTGTCAGAGGCGTGGAGCATCTCCCCTCGACCCCGGTGAGGTAGAGATGCCTTACCTCACACAATCAAAACTAGGGGAGGGGTGTGAGGGGTGGATGTTCAGGCGTTAAAGGAGCTAAGAGCAGCACGACGTTTGGGGGATTTTCCGCCGGCACTTTCCGGAGTTGGGGTATGGCTCCCTCCTTCCTTACGCATAACGGTCTGTGCACCTACTGCATTTATTGATTTATATTGGCCTTCCTCTACTCTTGGCGCCACATGGGGATATTGTCATTCACACAGAGAGAGAGAGAGAGACAGACAGACAGACAGAGAGAGTTCCCTGTGTCATTCTTTTGGTGATTCCTTTCTGGTGCATTGATGTGTGTGTCCTTTATATGGTTTTACAAACAAATAGGCAGGCTCTCATTCTTCAGTCTAACATTTTTACACACATCCTTTCTTAGCAATGTTATAGCCCCCCCCCCCCATTGCCCCTATTAGCCACCTCCAAAGCTCAGGAAAGGAGTTTCTCTCTCTCTGATCCACCCTTTTGATGCAGTTGTCCATACACACAATTATTATCTTCAAACTTCCTTTCAGCCAGTGAGTTGAAAGACAGTAAGGCTCTTCCTTCACCTTTAAAGCTTCAGTTCCTATTTATAATTGCTAGCTATTGACTATAATTTCTGTAGTGTTTTGTAGGCCTTAATCAAATTCTCGCAACAGGTTGCAATGGAGGGAACATAGCTCAATATTGCCTAGTGGCCAAATGGGAATATTGGAACTCCATAATCCCAATTCCAATCCTCTAGTCATACTATTGATCTATTCCCATCATTTTCCCTTTATAGTATCAGTCCTCGGCTTATAGGTTGGGGCCCACTGCTTGCTCACAAGCTGACCTAAGGTAGGTCACAGCTGCAGTACTACCAATATGCAAAAGTATGGCTTTAAAAACCAAGGAGTTGCTCCTCAGATGCATTTTTGGGTTAAATGTCTGATTTGATTCAATTTCTATGCCACTGTCCATTCAAATGAATCCCAAAGCAGCTTAAAGACAATAACATAATAAAATATCACAGATATAGCATAAGTCCTATTATAGAATTGGCAAATAATCAGTAAAACAATTGTCGTCTATAAAACGCTATTAACAAACCAGAAACTGAAAAAATAATCTGAGCCTCATAGTTATGGCATAAGCAATATTACATGATTAACAGATCATCAACAAAACCTTTCTAATCTATAAAACGATAACTAAAAAATAAGCTAAAGCCAGGTTGTATGTCTAAAAAGAGTGCCAGCCCTTAAGAATGTGCACACACACATTTCTTCAAAACCATTGTTTCAAAGTGTCTTGACATGAAGATTGTATTTGTTTTCCTTTCCTGTAATTCTCCAACTTCAGTCTACTTATTTCCCACACCCACCCAACTTAGAATCTCAGCCCTAATGAGCCCTCAAGCTCAGGGTATGATTCTGCTTTCCTACCAGTTTTCCGATCTCCACGAAACTAGTGTGCTGAACCCTACATTTCACTTACGCTCCTTAATGGTAAAAATTACTTCAGGCAAATTGTCACATGCACAGGATTGTGTTTTGTGTAACTCAAAAAAGCTATAGAATGCTAATAGAACTGGAAACCCTATATCTGGTGCTCTGCTTTCAAAAGTTCTGCAGAGGGAACCTGGTTAAAACTTTTCTCGGCTGGAGGTTGCAACAAGCTAACACTTTCTTATCAGTCTCAACCCTTTTGACTGCTGTGTCAATAGCATGCTTTTATAGGTTAAACAAAAAGTTTGTTTGTTTTGTGAAAAGTGAAAGACTCCTGCAAGCATAGTGTAAAAAAAAAAAGTACAGCTTTCTTTTATTTTCCATTTTAAGCATTAAAAAAGAGTGCCTGATTACTTCTTGATAAAGTAGTATTCAAAATGTAATGTCTGGTAAATCGTTTGGCAGGAATGCTCTTTAATTTGTTGCTATAGCTGCTTTTACTTGCAGGATTTTCCTTTTAGGATGTTCTTGCAGTTATGACGGATGAGAAAACTCTGGTCTGGTGGCTGCAGGTATAGTGTAATGTGAATTTACCCTTTAGCGAAGTCAGACTTTGGGTTCACCTTGCCTTGTGTTGTCTACAGGGAGATTCAGGTTCATCAGATGATTGGGAAGGGGGGGCTCTTTAATTCTTTATTTCTCAGCAATTTATCCAAAATTCCTGCTGCCTCCTCTCCCACCCACTGTTTTCCTCTGCTAAAGGATATAAGGCCCTAGTATCTTTTGTTGTCTCTTGTGCAAAAAACCAGTTCTGAAGAGGTGTGATTCAGAATGACTCAAGAAGGAGGATTTAATCAAATCCCCTCTTCTTCAACCCCCTGTCCGCCACTCACCTTGGTTGCCTTACCTGATTTTTTTAAAAGCCATTGAGGATAGAAAATAGCAAAAGAGCTACACTTCTGATTATGATTAAAACTTGATTGATTTGTTACCAAAGCAACTCAAAGCGACTTACAATAAATAATCAAACACATACATTGAAACCATCATAAAACAAAACATAGGAAAATCTAAAAGAAAATCCTCTTCATATAAGGCAGGATTGAAACATCCCCCCCACTCAAAGAGGCCATTGATAATTAAGAGCCAAATGCCTGGTAAAAAAGAAATGTTTTTGCATGGCACCTACAGCTATGTAATGATGGTGCCAGGTGATCTTCCCTGTGGAGAACATTCCACAAGTGGGGAGCCACCACTGAAAGGGCCTGTTCTCATGTTGCTACCCTCCAAACCTCACAAGAAAGGGGCACACGTAGAAGGACCTCAGATGATGATTGCAGAGTCTGGGTTGGTTTATATGGGAAGTGGCAATCCTTGAGGTATTGTGGTTCTGAGCCACATAAGGCTTTGTGGGTCGAAAACAGCCCTTTGAATTGGGTTCAGAAACTAATTAGCAGCCAGTGCAGTTTGGCCAGGATTGTTGTTATATGCTCAAACTGTCCTGCTCTAGTGAGCAACCTGGCCACTCAATTCTGCACCAGCTGCGGTTTCTGAATTTCCTTCAACTGAGATCATCAGCATTGATCTTCTCAACTCTTTTTTAGTTTGGTGAAAACATTCACAAAAGAGTTGCCAAAGAATTGATTGTCTTGATTATTCTCTGCAAGAAAATGCAACATTCTTAAAGACCAAAGTGTTGTGTGGCACTACAGCCTGTATAGGTCTACTCTGAATTAAATCCCACTTGAGTTCAATATGGCTTGGTTCCAGGTAAGTGGCTAAAGGATTGCAACTTACTCTGAAGTAAGTTCCACTGAGTTCAATGGATTTCTTGTCTGGTAAGTATGTGCAGGATTATAGTTACCTTTTGGGCTGTCATTGGCAAAGCTCTGCTTCATCATGTGCCAAAAACACCTTAAACTAGGATGCAGATACTGAAGCTTGAACTCAACAGGATAGAATATTTGATCAGTGAAGTATTTGTTGATTTCATTATGAAAATGTTCCTTCTGCTAAGGTGTTTTATTTTTAAAAGAATCCTACTGCTTTCGCTTCCTTTATAGATCCAAATGTTTGTCATTTTTAATCTGCCAGAATATTAAAGAAAGATCTGACAGTTTAATGTCATCTTATTCCCAGGTTGCTGTTCTGTTGTCATTGCGATTTTGACTAAGCCAAGGCATACGTAGCTGAAGAAATTTCTCTAGTTTTCACACCATTGGTGGTGTGGAATTATTTGAGCTCGTTTCATGGAATAGTGCATGTAGTAAATCATTCTGCAAGTGAAAAGCATTCCCTGCCAATTGAATTGCTTACAGACTTTTCAAAGTGTTAAGTACTCACCAAATTTTATCCAGCTCAGTCTGGAATAGTAAGACTTTTTCAGTCTTGCAGTCATGTTTCTGATCAGTTTTGCTTACTAAATCACATAGCAAGCTTGCATGGTGTTGTTTGGTGATACTCTCACCTTAAAACTGTTTGAAAATGTCATAGTTAAAATGGAGGAATGGCATATGTGGTATTCTTGCAGATTTGATTGATGTTAGTCATTTGTACTGATCTTTAGACCATCTTCTGCTCAAGGGTGCTCATTCTTTAGCGTTCAAGTGCTTAATAACTTCATCCTGTCTCAAATTAACATTCTCTTTTCACAGTTTACTGCCATGAACGTTTTCAATTAGCTATGGAGCGGGAACTCCCAGGGCACTTGCAAGAGATCAACAGACAGATGTTCAGATCAAGGAAACTCTGCATTGGTGCACAGGGATGACTTCATCCCTAATCGCCTCTGCTAATAGAGTGCAAGCACAGCTGAGACAAATGGTGAGGTTGGCAAGGAGGAGGATAAGCTCAGGTCCCTTTTCCTCCTGAACAACTACATTGAACAGTTGGAGGTCCATACTTTGTATGGAATATCACTTATGTGTTAAGATGCAAAGCAGCTTTTAAAAGGGACTGGATGACTTGTGCATCTGTTTAAGGTGCATGAACTGATTGACTGCAACATTTATGCCATTGTGTTCCGTAAGCTTGATGTTTTGTAACACAGCAATGTACATTTTAAGTTTCAGATATTATGGAAGAAGGCAACAGTATTACAGCAGTAGTCTCAAACATTGGGCAACCGGAAGCTGTACTGATCTCCGAAGCAGTTGTAAGCCCAACTTCAGAAAGTTGTGAAGACCAGAGAAAGTGTAACCCTGACCCACTAATCCAGGTCATCCAAAAGCTAAGCAAGATCGTTGAGAGTGAGAAGTCACAAAAATGCCTTTTAATAGGGAAAAAGCGCTTGCATCCTGATGTGTCCCTGCTGTCACTTGACTCACAAAACTTCCCAGAGATCCCAGGTAAAACCATTGAACTGCCTGCCCTGGGCACAATAAATATAGAAGATTATTATGTAACAGACTGTCCTCCGCAGAATAAAAGGAAGGTGGTTTGCTACCAATGCAGTCTCTGTAAATCTCTGTCTCCCACTCTCCCTCTCTTAAAAGAACACGTGAAACAACATGGCCAGCAGAACGAAGTAATACTTATGTGCTCAGTGTGCAATTTTGCCATGAGAAGCCTAGAAGAGTTTGAAGCTCATGTGAGGCATCACCCAGAGAACAGTAGCAAAGCACACACTCTTTCAAAGGAGCAGCAGCAATGTGCAAGTTTTCCCAGTACCACTTTGCATGGTCCAGTGGAAGGTTTTGTCAATGCCAGCGCTGATCAGACAGCACAGCTTCAGTCTCCCCGTCCAACAGAGAAGGGGAGGCAAAAATGGTATACTTATGAGCAGTACGGCATGTACCGATGCTTAATTTGCAGCTACACTTGTGGTCAGCAAAGAATGTTGAAAACGCATGCCTGGAAGCATGCAGGCGAAGTCGACTGCTCATACCCCATATTTGAGGAAGAAAATGAACAAGCTACGTTGCAGGACCCTGCTGTATCGGGTGTTCCTCGCAACGTGGATGCTGTTGTCCTCGCGCTAGAAAATAATGAACTGGGTCTCTCTGGTGACCAAGCTGTTCAACTCCACATTTGTAGCTCTGAGCAAATGGTGTACAAAACCTCCTCGACAGAAGAGCCTGCGAAAGAGGAGGCGCTCTTAAGTCAGTCGGCTGCTCTCTCACCCACAGGCAAAGGAGCAGAAGAGACTCTGTCAGATACCGATCTGGAGCAAGACAACTTGATGACCGACAGCTTGCTTTCCTCCGCCCAAAAAATCATTAGCTGCAGCCCAAATAAAAAAGGCCACGTTAACGTCATAGTTGAACGTTTGCCGAGCGCCGAAGAGCCTGTCTTGCAGAAGCCTTACTCTATGGACACCGACATTGAAGCCGAGAAGAAAATAATCTCTGAGCAAGTTCGTGTGGCACGCGATGGGGACGTTTATCATATGGACAAAAGCTCTGTGGAACTCGAAGAAGTCATAATCGGATGGAGCAGTGCAGAGAAGAAAGATGGCGATTTAAACCCTGGTAGAGCCAAAGCAGTGGATGAAAACGCGCCTCCCACCAGAAGAAGAACAAATTCGGAGTCCTTGAGGCTGCACTCCCTGGCTGCCGAAGCGCTCGTCACGATGCCCATCAGAGCTGCAGAGCTAACCCGGTCAAGCCTCAGAGCTTTCGCCGAGGCAAATTCTATAGGTTCAGAGGCTGGGCAGAGGCCAGCTGACAACAGCTACGTCGCCCATTCTAAGCTGGTGACCTCCCTTAAAACAGAGGAATTGGCAGGCCTGAACCAAACGGACTGTGCTTTCATGGAAATACAGAAGGATAAGCCAGAGCTGGCTGAAGGTCCCATTAAAATGGGCATCAGCATGTCCCTGCTCACCGTCATTGAAAAGCTGAAGGAGAGGACGGACCAGAATGCTTCCGACGACGACATTCTAAAGGAGTTGCAAGACAATGTGCAGTGCCAACCTGCAGCCGATGCCAACGTGCTGGGGAGCAACCTGGTGGAATACATCCCCAATGTGGATCGCCCCTTCCGATGCCGCCTGTGCCACTACAGTAGTGGCAACAAGGGGTACATCAAGCAACACTTGCGGGTGCATCGCCAGAGGCAGCCCTATCAATGTCCTATTTGTGAGCACATAGCAGAAAACAGTAAGGATTTGGAAAACCATATGATCAACCACTGCAAAACCCGAATGTACCAGTGCAAACAGTGCGAAGAATCCTTTCATTATAAGGTGAAGTGTCTTTACTTTTGTGTTTGCTTTTTTTGACTGTTTCTTGATTGCTCTGAACTGTGTGAGCCAGAGAAGTTGCAGCTTGTCATGACAGGCTTAACTGGGGCAGTCAATTGCAAACAGTCGATGATGGTTGGTTGCCAGAAAGGTCCCATTGAGATTGCTAGTACTGGAGTGTCTGGTGCTGCTCAGTGCCTGAGTAATGGCCTTGGAATCAACAACTGGATTGTTTGTCAAAACCTGTAAGTCAATTCAGAAGTGGGTCAAGGAAGCATCAGGGTCAGAACTTTATTTCAGCCTCTTCAAAGCTGGAGTTAAGCCTGTAGTAATAAGGCAGGTAGAACTCTGAACTCAGCCAATAGCAGCAATTTTGGAAAGCCAAAATCATAGCATTAACACACACCCCCTCTTTTTTAAAAAACATTACCCTTAACAATTGAGTATCTTAACAATTTCTATGTCTGAAGAGGAACAACAATTCTGATTGTTATATGCCATAAAGCAGCTTAGGTGCTATACAATAAACTATATAAATAGAAAAATTAGAAAAGCCCAAGTTATATCATCAAGTTAGAGTGCATGACTATTCTACCATGTTGGGGTACAAACCAGGACCTTCCTGCAGCTCTTGGTGGAGTGGTGGGTGGGTGGAACCTTGTTACCTATTTATTAGACCAGGTAATGGTAATTCTACTTTGTGGTGCTCTTCTAAATCTACGGAGCTCACTCAGATTTGGGCAACTGAAAAGTCTGCTTTCCCATTATCCCTGCTTGAGTTGGAAACTGTCTTTCTCTCCTCACTCCCATGCAGTTGGTTAGTGATCATGTGTCTTGAGCTCCTCTTTAAAAATCATCTTGATTTGTATTGTCATTTTGTTTGGCTGCCTGACAGATAAGTAATCACAGACGACATTTGGCAGGAAAATAACGAGAGTTCAGTATGGAGGTTCAGCCACTCCGTATTTGCACCCTTTTAAAAGACAGTACTCCTGTTTGCTTTGCAGAGTCAGCTTCGAAGCCACGAGAGAGAGCAACACAGCCTTCCAGACCTATACTCGATGCCGCCGTCTGACAGCCTAATAACTTGTAGCAAAGTGGATGAAAGAGTCGGTACTGTCTGTCTTTTTCACTTGCTTAGTGATAGCATTGGGCCAGTTTAAAATGTGGAGCTCAACATGCTGGAGGTTCTTGAGAATCCCTCGGCTGTGGCAGTGACTTTTAACTGTTAAAAGCCAATGCTAAGTTCATTTTCCCAGTTGCCCATAGTACCTGAGCAGCAGCACTGCCACTGCCAGGAATATGCAGCTTTGGTATGCAGATAATGAAATGTGCAACAGATATGGTTAGGGGCTGTTAAAGGTAGCACCCGCTTCATGGAGAATCACCAGAGGAAAAAGCTTTTCAGCAGTTGCCACATAGGGCTTTTAATCACTTGACCGTATAGCGCAGCCTTCTGCAGCCTCCAGCCCTCTAGATGTTTTGGACTACAACTCCCATCATTCCTGGTCATTGGGCATGCTGGCTGGGGCTGATGGGCATTGTAGTCTGAAACATCTGGAGGGCACAAGATTGGGCAAGGCTTTTGTAAGGCCTTCCAACTAGGCAAACAGTATGGAAAGAAGCTTGTTCCTCCCTTTGCTACTGTCCACACCTTTTTAGAGAAGTGTGCCTTTTACCTGAAGAGCCTCTGAATCAGAGGGAAAGGATGCCAATTTTTCTTGATGATGCACCCCTCCAAAATAAACAGCAAACACCTACGCCCTGCCTCAACGCTTAATGCAGGTTTTTATTTTAAAACCTGGGATTTGGAAGTATGACTTGACTGAACATGTTCCCCCTTTTAATAGCATTCATTAAATGAGAATTTAAGCTTTCTAAAGTAGTTTGGAAACTCTTTGCAGTCAAATTATGACACGATTGCAGGAAGGAAGCCCTCTTGTCAAACAGATGTCGTCTCTATAAAACAGCCCAAACCCAAGAAGTTTATGGCACAGCATCTGTTTATGCACGCGTTAATCTGAGCGGGAACATTTGTTTCATGTTTATGAAATCATCAGCGCCCCTGTTCATCGCGGCTGTGCTAGAACGTTAAAGGGATCTTTCTGCATGTGATTGAATTCTAAATGTCTAATAATGTAGGGCGATTGTAATAACATGCATTACAGGAACACCTGCTTTTAGTGTTGGTTTGAAACCAGTCAGATTGTTACACCCCACAGGGCTTGGCCTTCCTTTACTTCCTGCCCTCCCTTCTGTGGATAAAAGCAGTTCCCAAACCCATGACTCTAAAGCATGTAGTAAAAAGCAGAGTTGTGTTTTGTAAAACAACAAATCTTCGTGATGTAATTGCATATAAAATATGGTGGTTTTAGTGATCATTAGGCAATATATTTTTATTTGCCTACAAATGTTATTTCCTTCATTGTTATTCAATTTAGATAAGAAATGGCTTAATTATTTACCAGGCTGGTCCAAGGCAACTTAGCGTCCTAAGACACAGCACTGCATGATCCAGGAGCAATTCCCAGGACCCCCTGTAATGAGGATGCTGCGATGCAACAACTAGGATCTTGAGAAGGACCTCTCATATTGTAGGTTTTCTTGGGCGCCCTTAATAATAAGACTACCCTAAGTATCTGCTTGGGTCACTTGTGTGGTTGGCCCAGACCTGATTATTTAATATATATATATATATATACAAAAAATCCTGAATTAAACACCTTCCAGAACCAAAGCTGCAAGCCAAATCAAATGTGTGAACCAAACTCTTCTCAACTGTTAGTATTGGGAGATTAGAACCTAAGCAGGATCAGATTGTGCTGAAACAAGATCTGTCTTTCTGTTAAGGAAAATGATTTCTAAAAACTGTGTTGTATGTCATTTAGGGGATAGGATTTCAGTCCAGAAACTTTACAGATGCGACGTTTGTGATTACACAAGCACAATGTATGTTGGTGTGCGGAATCATAGGCGGATTCACAACTCCGATAAGCCATACAGGTGAGCATATCTCTGGGGTTTTCTGTTACTTACAGCTGGAATTTTTTTGATGTGTTTTCTTCCAGCTGTCAATTCTAAAGTTAGAACACAGTGGGCGATTTGAAATTGCCTAATTTTGAAGGAGTGTGTCACTTGCTACCAGTTTACTCTGACAGTCACTTTAGAATCCACTGACATCATTACAGTAAGGATCTGCAAGTAATGCATATTGAAATACCTGGTAAGGAGGTTCCTAAAGCAAGCAACAGCAGAATTGGAGCATGCTTGGGCCACATCCCATCAGCCAGAGGACTAACAGCTGCCGGGTTATGCTAGAAGAATGTGGCTTTTTCCACCTGTTTCTTTTAAGCAGCCTAGAAAGGTCTGAAAGGTGGGGTAAAAAATCTTCAAAACAAACAATAAGCAGATTTATTGAGTCTTTAATGTTTCTTTTTAAAATTCAGCACAGTTGTCCAGGAACCTCTACTATTTGCATGATGCATCTGAAAGTTTGCCATTTTGAACTTTTAGATGGATAGAGCCATATTGATTGAACCACAAGTTTAAGCAGACAGCTAACACCTCCAGAGGCCCTTAACCAATGACATTTTCATCTGAATAGCAGGCAGCGAACATTTACTTGACTACTGCACTGATGGATTCTAGAATGAATTATAATTGGCCAAACTTCCCTCCTTGTCCTCCCTTCCGCAACGCCCACCTCAGAGATGGACTTGTCAAGAGGCTGAGGTTGCTGGGAACCAATTGCTTCTTTGTTTTCCTTCAGGTGTCGAATGTGCGACTTTGCCACAACAAATATGAATAGCTTGAAGTGCCATATGAGGCGCCATCCACAGGAACACCAGGCAGTGCAGCTAATGGAGCAGTTCAAGTAGGTAACTGACTGCTTGGCAAGCCGGTGGCAGCTGTGGCCTTGTTAGTACAGATAGTTTGAAGTTAAGATCACCGAATTTTTGCTAGAGATCTCTTACAAATTGCTTGGTTAAAGGATCATCTCTGCCTTTGTATCTTGCTGATGTTAGAGCCTGGTACTCTGGAGACTCCAGGAAACCTGTAAAAAAAACAACAACAGCCCAGAAGTACCAGAGCTCTGGAAAACATAGGGGTCTCCCTCAGAATATTTGACTGTAGATACTTAATAGTGAGGGAAATGTGCTACGTGCGTGCTTTGCGCACAAAGTCCTGGTACGTGAAATGTTCTGGGCATGGTTCCAGTTTGTTCCAAATTAAATAGGGCTTGGAGAAGAAAAGATGGAAGTTGAATTTGATCAATTTTTTTTTTGGTAGAAGTTGAGTGCGAACTCTCATTCCAGGTCAGATTATTTGTCCATCTATCCTGGTATTGTCTAATCACTGACTGGCAATGACTTGCCAGCAGAGGCCTTTCTTCGCACCTTCTACCTGAACCTTTTTATTTGGAGATGTGAGGGATTGAATACAAGGCCTTCTGTATGCACAGCACCACTGAGCTGTGGCCCCTTCCTTAGTTCCACAGAGAAATCTGTTTAGCAAGGCCCAGGGCAAATACTGTATTCATTTAGGCATGCTCCAGTGCATCTAACCATATGTTAAATTCTGAGAATACTTGATATACTACAAATTTCTTTAACGTGTGCAATTTCTCCCTCTAGCTTTTTATTACTTTGGCGTTTTTTTAATACCTATTAATTCTGTTGTTATTGCCTAATGAGACTGTGTATTAGTTCACCATGTTTGACAGACTTTATAGCTTTAGGTATACTTTTTGGAGTAGAAATCTTTAAAATATCACATAAAAATGCAGCGACAGCTAAACTAAACTGGGATAGAAATAAAAGGGTGTGCTGACCTTTTATAATTTGACCACATTTTGGGTAAGACATGTTGACCCCTTCTTCTTTCTCTTAATCTTTTCCCCCCTTCAGATGTTCGCTTTGTGGGTATGAATGTAGCCACCCCCCTTCTCTCAAGTCTCATATGTGGAAGCACGCAAGTGACCAAAACTACAACTATGAACAAGTGAACAAGGCTATTAATGATGCAATTTCACAAAGCAGCAGGTGTGTGCGCATTTAAGGGTCACTATTTATACCTGTAATATAGAGCACTATCTTAACAACTTGCATAGCAAGCCAGTTGCTTTAAGCAACATAGTTAGTTAAGTTGTTGGAGTCTGGGGGGCATTGTGATTTCCCTGCTGGAAGCTCTTTTGCCAAACCTTCCACTTTCTCTTTACACTTGGGGGAAATTTTATAAGCTGTTTAGAGATTTGCTGCACAGTAGTGAAAGGGAGGGAAAGGGCTGGCGTACAAGTGAGAGATGCCAAAAGCAACTTGTACATACATTGAGCCCTGCAAACAGATCCTTAGACATTCTGTATTGCCATTTTCTTAGAATTTGTATACTAAAGTCAACTACTTTCTTCCTTTCTTAGGTTCCCAGGTCAGCTGACTGGGAAGGTGACCGCTGATGGTTTATTTCCTTTGAAAAGCAACTCAGAGGGCTTGTCCTTTTCAGACTCCTCTAACCAAACTGCTGACAAAACCGTGAATTCTGATGAAAATCAGAATCCTACTTCCACAACTAATACCTCATGCAATTCAGACAAAACTGCCGGCCTGCCTCACCTTGGCACAGAATACTGCGTCCTTCTCTTCTGCTGTTGCATTTGTGGATTTGAGTCCACCAACAAGGAGAACTTGTTGGACCATATGAAGGAACATGAAGGTGAAATCATAAACATAATTCTGAACAAGGACCACACAGCAACTCAGAGTGTAAGATAGGTGATGCTGCTGCTTTAAAGGGTTTCATAAAGTGCTGTTTTCTTGTGTTCTCTTTACATCACCTGAAGTACTTGCTAAAGCGAAAACTGTAAGTAATGAAATGCAGTGATATTTCTAACGGTCGAAATGTTATTTATGTCAACAAGAAAATGGATTTATTTCACAAGCTCTTGAAGTAACTGAACAGTAAATACTCCATTTAGGGAAAGGTCCGCTGAAACCATTATCCTCTACTGACAGAGCCGTTTTCAATGCCTAGTGCTAATCTAAAGCTTAGCCATATAATAGGAATTTCACACTAATGTGTTACCTTAAGGGGTTTAATCTTACTGCCTTGAAACTATCTAAAGGGGGTTAAATTCATTTTAGGTAATTTTTTAAAAACTGACATGACTGACTACATTTATGAAGCAGCATTTCCAGAAAGGGAGAGGGAGACTGAGTAACTGCTTAGGCCTTATGGTTCCTCACTCAATTACTGCTTCTTCTTTTTTAGAAAAGATAAAAATATCTGTATCTTCCAGCTGATATAGGCATCATAAAAAAGTAGCAAATTGTTTGGCTTAGGTTATTTCTTTCAGTATGAGATGCTGAGAATGTATAATTAAGTCTTGATGGACCTTAATGGTTCACCAGAACTTTCTCATATCTCTCTCTATAAAATCAGGCATTTCAGAATGCTAGAAGTGCCATAAACTGGATCAGAGTGGGTAGGAACAAGTGGTCTTAGCTAAACTTTGAAGGGAGGTTTACCTCTTTATCAAATAATATTTAACACGTCAAAATCCAGTTTCTTAAGTACACAGAAATCGGATGAAAACTCAATGGAAGTTACGAGCTTACCCCATTGTAACATTGTTATAAAATAGCCACTAAAACCACTTCATTCACACTTGTTTCTCAAAAGGAGCTGTTTTCATGCCTTGAATACCATGAGTTCCTGTCTGTGGTTTCAAGCTTCAGCTGCTTAACTGCCATTGACTTCAGTGGAAGTTCAGCAGCCTCCAATGTTATTTTTCTCTTGAAACTAGTGTTATGTTTCATTTGGGTGGAGCCCTCTCCCAGTTCTTGCCATATTGCTGCATTTCCCTTTACAAGCAGTTCATTGCTTGTAAGCAGATTTGTACACAGAGATGCATTATTTTCAGACAGCTGCAGAACTTTAAAAAATGTATTTATTATACATTAAAAGCTCAGCTTTCATGGTGCTAATTGAGTTTGGGTCACTCCCTGCCCCTCAAAATTTCTGAACTGTGAAGTTGGACCAATGGAAAATATTTTGTGTCATTTTTAAAGAAGCTTTAAATGTTGAATGCAAAAATATTTCAAGGCATTTTGTAGAAAATCCAAACTAGAATCCCTATTATTATTCAATCTGTTACTTGTTTCTAAACTAGGTGCATTTATAAAAAGTGAGTGCATAAATTCACTGTACAACAAACTGTACAACAACCAAGTTTATTTTAAATATGAGATTGAAAATGTGGATTGTGTTCTTGAGAAATATAACAAACAGGGAGAAATTGAGAAGGTGCTATATTTCACTTCCTGCTATGAGCTCTTTAAGACTGAACAGAATCCAATTGGTCACAAATCTTGATGAAATACTTCTGGCTACTACTGTTACCTTTGTATTCAGTCCTTGCATCTGTATTGTATCGTCAACCTGAAACTTCTTAGAAACAGGAAATTATTGGGCAACTATTTAATAGCTGAGATCATACAAAGCGTATCAACATTCCACCTCCTATCTGTCTATTTTCTGAAATTGGTTGAAAGCTTGGTAAAAATTACTTGGTTTATTTTAAATGTTTCATTTCAAAACCATGGTGAAGGCTCTTTGTCACAAACCTTTACTTTGTTTTGTGTTTTTTCCTTAATGGATCATGCCTGTCTGTTACACTACAAGAAAATTGTGAAACCACGAGCTTATAAAACTAATTATATTTTTATTGAAGTTAAGTATTGATTTTTAGGCATGTAAAGCTTTTTGCAGGAATACAATATGTGAAGAACAATTGAAATGAATTGGGGAGGCCAGGCAAGGTGCATATGTATTCAGAAGGTTCTTTTCTTACCATTTTGTATATGTAATCTTCCATTGCTGTTAAATAGTAAAGGGAAGTATTTTATTTTATTTTTATTTTTTTAAGCTAACTATAGTCTCAATACTTAAAATTTGATATTACCTTCAATTGCACAAGGAGAGCATCCTTCATACTGACACACTTTTTTTTTTTTTTTCATTTTAAAGCCCATGGGTTGCTATCAGTTCACTCTTCAAATTTACACACTTGCCATGTAGCAGACTTGAGGCTGAAACCAGTTTGTTGATCATGTTACCTATCTTGGAATGTGAGCTGTTTGGATTTAGGGAGTTTTTGTTTAGAGCACTTTTTCAGACATACAGCATGTCTTCCCTCTGTTTTAGGATTTTAAAAAGATAAAACGCATACTGCTAACTATAGTGTTTTATTTCTTCCCCTGCCCCCATTTAATTTATGGAGAAGCAGATTCAGTGCTCTGTTCTGTTATGGGCGAAAAGCTTCCATTTATACGTCTGGCTGCAATTCCAATATACACTTGCTTGAGAGTAGATTGCATTACACTTGCATTATTCCCATAGAGATGTGCTGTGGATGACATCCTTACAATGTTCATCCTGTTGTTCTCAATGGGAGAAAACTTTCAATGGATCAGCACTGCACTTGTTTGGGCTGGTTAGGATTAATTTAGCATGTGATACAGGCTAGTAGTAGGAAGAAGGGCATGAGGGCAATGGGATCACAGCTACCCCACTCTTATGCCCACTGGGCATCTAAACATAAAAAGTAATATTTATATAGGACCGGCAAACACACAATTAAATGATTGCAGGTCCAGATTATGATCTTATTATTCTAGGAAATGTTTACCTGTGTGGTTTGGGCTTTCATGTGCTTTGGCACATGTCCAACTGATGGGCATTTTGGTTGGTGTGGAGGTAAGATTAGTAGACAGGGCATGGGGTGGGATGATTCTCTTCTCTTGTTTCCCATCCCCGTAATCTGACCATATTTTATTTTTCTTAACCAGCCCTTTGACTGTAGCATAAGCAACTTATTTGGAAACATGGTGTTGGAATCAATGGAGCTTGCTTCCAATTAACCGTGGCTTCAACAGCTTCACCAATAGAGGCTGTATTCCTTGTTCTTAGCTTGAAAAAACATTGTGGCATTCAGCTAGTTGCTGCATTTTTAAAGCACTTATTTAATCATTTAAAATGAAAATGTACAGCTGGTGCTCAAAGTAATGTTAAAATATATTTAATAGAAATGTGCATTTGATATTCATGGGCATGGGTACATATATTTTTTTAAGAAAAAAGGAATTGTAATACTATGGCACTGTTTTTTATAGCCAAAGTATAAAACTTTTAGAAAACTGACATGTAAAAGACTGTAGATCTTGCATTATCTGACTGACAGGATGACTTACTTTATAAGATACTTTCCCGCACATTAAGCTGCATGCCTTAAGTTCTCTCTAGGTTTGTCTTGTTTGGAAACTACGGAAGCAAACTTTGTAGTACAACTTTGACTACCTTCTGAAATACTGTACATTGTTAGAATAATTTATTTTGCTTTACAGAAGTTTTGTCATGTATTGACTAATTGTATTTTGGTAATAAACTCCTTTGTTAAACACATCAATATTGTGCTCTCGATTGCATATGTTTTACTGAACACAAGAAAGTTAGCTTGTAAATATAGCCTTTCTCTTTGTTTAAAAATGCACACATATACCTAAACATGCTAAAAGAGCCAGTGTAGATTATTGAATAAATACCTGAGCTATGAATCAGTGAATCTACAACTCATAACAGCGCATGAACTCCCTAAGTTTCCTGAATTGCTTATCTAGGTTACCCTAAGCCCCTTCCCCACCTCCAGTATGGGGTGACCTACTTTAGCAGGTGGTTCTAAAGAATGGCTGTGATAATATGTATCGAGACTCTTGAACACCAAAGCGCTATATAAATGCTGTTTTGTATCACCTGCATTCCTCCCAAGCCATATACTGACCATGGATGGTGATGCCTTTGAGGCTTAATTAAACCACCTGTTTGTGTTGCCTGCCTGGGACAACAAAGGGAGGGCAAGGGGCTTACTGAGGGTGCTCTGTGTTCAATGAGCTGTGAGCCGTAAACTGAGAAAGGGATATGCTTCCTGTTTTTCTAGTGAGCCTAATTTAGCACTTTGCTTTCATGTATGATAGGCATGTAAAAGTTAACTATGAACTGAATTATAGTTGTCATGTTAGGGGATTCTTCAGCTAACCTTTTTTAATTCTCAATTACTACATGTGTCAGAGCTTTGCAACATCTGTAAAAACACATTACTATTGTCTGTGCATACCTTACCACTTATTTGGGACTTTCTTGTGTAAGGCAGTCTCCTGAGACAAACTTGATTGGTCACGGAGAGTAAGAACACAAAGGGAGACGGATCTTCTGATCCCCGTTTCCGTGTTCTATGCCACAAGCTCTCACAAATTGAACATTTGGCAGAAACATGTGATGCAATTCTGTTTAATCTGAAAAAAATTGAAAAAAGTATATCCTATCTTCAAGGTGGCTTATAATTTCAATTAAAATCACTACAAACAAAAACAAGCAGTTAAAAATCATCAAATATGGTTGAAGTGAATTACTATTTAAAAAAAAACAACTTGAGTGAATGGGACAAGTTTGGCTTGGCATCCAAAAGCTATTCATGACAGAGCTGGTCTAATCTCCTTGGAGAGCAAATTCCAGAGCCAGGAAGCCTCTTTGAGATAATCCTCTGGTAGCCACCAACTTAATCCCTGAAGAAAAAGAGTATTAGAAAACCAGTAAGTAAAGAATATAAATAAATGCTAAAGCATATCTAGCAATAAAGTTGTGCACTCTATTTGTGCGCCTAATTCTGCTCTAGTAGTCCCACAATACCGAGTCACAAAGGTTTGAATATTTTCATGAGGCATACTTGCCCAAGCAGAGTATAAGATGCGAGGAACTTGCTAGATGGGTGTGGCTCATTTTCTTTAAGAACTGCCCTGCTGGATCAGACCAAAGACCTATCTCATACAACACTTGGTTTTCATTCAATATTTTTGTTTTGCCAGGTTTTCCCAAACTGGTCCATTCAGGTGGCATGTGGTGTGTATGTGGCTTTGTGGTTGAAGATGGGAGACGGCACATCCATTGCATCATGTCCATAGTGATACTTAATTTTTATTTTATTATTTTATTCCTTGCATTTCATTTTATTGTACTGAAATCTAAATTCTATAGAATCCAAATTGTTATACAATAAACCAACAATATATAGGAATTAAAAGAAGCAATAAAAATAAAAGTAAAAATCCTAGCGTCTAGCACAGTGCATTACAGTTGCTACAAGAGGCAGAAACATTAAGTGCTACACGAAACCCTCAGCAGTTTTCAAGTGGTCCATGGCAGAAAAAGTTTGGGAACCACAGCCCTAGGAAATAAAATGGGGGCATGAAGAAAACAGCTGTTTGTCCTCCAGTATACTGCCTACTGGAGCCCTTGAGACAAATGGAGATGTGGGGGGATGGAAGGCCTTTAATATGTATTCATTTACTGCATTTACCATATATTCCACATTTTTCTCCATAAAGCTCAAGGTGGCTTATATGGTTATCCCCCTCTTATTACTAGACCTTGGTGCTGGTGGTAGCTAAGGAGCTGGGCATCTAGGAACATAGTTTTAATTATTAAAAACTGGGGGGAATGCCAGTACGTCCTAGTGGTCTGACATAAGGTTACCAGACATCCCCATTTACCGGGTACAGTCCCCGGATTTACAAATTGGTCCCCTGACAAAATCCATCTATTTAGTAGGAAGTTGAAAAGTGTCCCGGGATTCATTGAAAAAAAAATCTGGTAACCTTAGTCTACCAGGATATGAGAATGATGGCACTGAAGACTGCATTGCATCAGCAAAGCATGAACTGATAGATTTAATCAAAGTGGGAAAGGCGTCCTCTGAAATGAAAGTTGCAGAAAAACAACCTGTTTATTCCTGCAGACTTTTCTTTCCTTTTTTTAATACTGTTTTTATTTATTTCCATTGTACAGAAGATAAATTTTGAGAAAACAATTGTTGCAACAGTAAACAACAAGTAACTTGTCCTGATAAAATTACAGACTTTTATCATGTCATGTGTTAAAAGTTTCGTTTGGTTACTCTGAGCTGCATAGGACTGAGCTGCAACAATTGGAAGTGTCTCCAAAATGATCCAGTGAAACCAGAAATTCCTTTAGCTTCCATCTTGGTGCAGAGCTGGCACATGTGGTGCCCTCCGGATGTTGTTAGGCTGAAACTCCCATCATCCCACTCTGAATTTCAGAAGAAGGGTCTCTTCCAGCCCTACCTGGAGATACCTTTGGGGATTGAACCTGGGATCTTCTACATGCAAATCTCAACCACTGAGCTACAGCCCTTTAGGGGACCTAGTGTAGACTGAGTTTCCTGATGGGCAGCAGCTCTCCAGGGTTTCAGAAGGGGATCTCTCTCCCCAGCCCTACCTGGAGATGCCAGGGATTGCATTTGGCACCTTCTGCATGCAAAGCAGATGTTCTACCACCTGAGCTATGGCCTTTCTCCAAAGACATACAGGAACACGGGAAGCTCCCTTATACGGAGTCCGACCAATGGTCCACCTAGCTCAGTGCTGTCTACACTGACAGGCAACATCTCTTCAAGGTTTCAGGCTGGGGGGTCTCTTCCCAGCCCCCCCCCCCACCATCTGGAGATGCCAGGGGGCACTGAACCCGGGACCTTCTGCACGCAAAGCAGGTGCTCTCTCTACCAACTGAACTAAACGACACACGTGCCCTTTATGGCCTCACAGCCTCTCTCCGCCCAACCTACCTCACAAGGTTGTTGTGAAGATCAAATCAAGGGGGGGGGGTGAGTGTGTGTTCGTCACCTTGAGCTCTCCTCGGAGGACAATGTGGGTTTTAAATACAAATCATGAGGGACAGAGGGGAGGAGGAGGCGTCGGGAAACCCCTCCCCCTAGAAACTCCCCCCCCACAAACCCCCATCTCCCCATCCTCCTCTTTCGTGCCCACACACCTCCCCGCCTCAAAGAGCCCCTCTCCTCCCCCCCCCCCCCTCACAAGCGGGAGGCGCCTCGCTCCGCCATCGCCTCCCTTTCCCTCTCCCGCCTTCGTCCCTGAGGGAGGCTGAGGCGGCGGCAGCTCCATTCCTCCCTCCGTGACACACCGGGGCCGTCACCGCATGTCTGCCCGCCCCCCCGAGTAGGTAAGGGGCTTCGGGTGGGGGTGGGGAAAGGGGTCCCCTCAGGGCTGGCGGGGACACGCTTGGACCCGGAGAGCGAGGCCAAAAAATAAAAAAGGACGAGGCCGTGCTGGCGGCTGAGGGGACGAGGAGGCCTAGGCCGCCCCGCAACGCCCCCCCCCAGCCCCTCGTGGGTGCCTCGCCTGGCCCACCCAGCGCACCCTGCGGAGGCTTCTCCCTCCTTCCCCGCTTCTCCGCCTTTCTCCGAAGGACGCCGTTTCTTGGCACAAATCTCAGCCCCTCCCAAGGCGGGGGGACGGGAGAGAAGAGGAACGACGCCTATATATACATTGTTCTAATTCTGTCTGTGTTTAATTGTGTTTTTAAAACGGTTTTCCTCCTTGTCTCCCCCGCCGCCGCCCCGCCTCTATGCTTTGAGCTCTTTCTGTTTTATCTGCAAGCCGCCTGGAGCCCATGCCAATGGGGGGGGGGGGAGAGAGAGAGAGGGAGAGACTGGTATCGAAATAAATAGGAACAGGAGAGGGAAGCTCCCCAGACAGACAAAACAGACACGTGTGCCTGTTTTTATGGAGGGTTTGGGTTTGGGGAAAATAATGCACTGCCGACACTTTTCAGCATGCCACCTGTCTGTTTGTGCATGGTGATATTGGTTTGCAAGAGGGGGGTGGGTATGGGGTCCCACCACCCCAGCTCAGGGGAGAAGCATCTGCTTGGCATACAGAAAGGCCCAGGTTCAGTTCCTCCCCAGAATCCTGGAAAGATGCTGCCAGTCAGGATAGATAGCACTGAAGCAGATGGGTCATTGATCTTGCTCTGTATAAGGCAGCTTCCGATGTTCCTAAGGTCCCAGGTTCAACCTGTGGCATCTCCAGGTAAGCCTGGGAGAGATACGCTGCGTGAAACCCCCGGGGAGCCGCTGCTAGTCAGTGCAGTCCGCACAGAGGTAGATGGTGCATTGGTCTGACTCTGCATAAAGCGGTTTTCTATGTTCCTATACAATGGTACCTCGGGTTACATACTTAATTCGTTCCGGAGGCCTGTTCTTAACCCAAAACTGTTCTTAACCTGAGGCGGACTTTCACTAATGGGGCCTCCTGCTACCGCTGCGCCACCGGCACACAATTTCCTTTCTCATCCTGGGGTACTAGTTCCGATTTAGTGGAGTTTGTAACCCGAAGCATTTGTAACCCAAAGTGTTTGTAACCTGAGGTATCACTGTATGTCTTTGGGGTCAATGGAAGAGCATCTGCTTCACATGCAGGTCACATTGAGTTCAACAGGACTTGTTCCCGTACATGCGTGTATAATTCATGTAATGAATTTTGGAGTTGACCCATTTTTTTTGAAAATTCGATAATAGCCGTATTTCCACACACTCCTTTCCCCACGGCTTGGTCTGGTGGTCATGTTTATTTGATCAACCAGGCTAACAAACCCACATTTATTCAGTGTGTGTGTGTGTGTGTGTGTGTGTTTCCTTTCTGGCAAAACTAGAAAAGACATTCTGCCTTACCCTGAGTCATAATGTTGGTCCATCTAGTTCAGTATTGTGTACACTGACTGGCAGTGGCTCTCCAGGATTTCAGACAAGAGTCTCTCTTGGTTGTACCTGGAGATACCACAAATTGAACCAGGGATCTTCTGCATGCTCCAGCACTGGTCCACCCCACAACTCAATGGGATTTACTCCCAGGTAAGCATGTATAGCTGGGCTGATGAACCTTTGCCTCTCCAGGATGAACCTTCGCCTTTTTGGATTACAGCTCCCATCAGCCTTGACTATTAAGATGCTGGCTGGGGTTGATTGGAGATGTAGTTCAGCATCATCTGGAGGGCCAAATGTTTCCTGCCCCTGATGACTAGGATTGTAGCTTTGTTGTGTCCAATGAAGTAGACTCCAGTCCATTAAAGTTTCTGCCACAATAAATCTGTGGTGCCCTGCATACTATTTTTACTGTGGAGAGATGGAACATCTATCTCCTTATATCAAGTTTTTATTCCACTAATATCCGCTCTCTCTCCATGGAGCTCAGGGTAGCAAACATGGTTCTTCTACTTCAACAGTCTGGCGGTCCAGCAACAACCCTGTAAGTTAAATTAGGCTGAGAGAAAATGGCGGACCCAAGTTCAGTCTGAGGGGAGATGGGACTCCTTGTGCTCATCTGATTTACACACATGGAAGTCGCAAACTGTACCACTTGCATTTTCATGAGCTTAAAAAATGCCTTTGAAATATTTCTATCTGCTACAGAGACAGGCACATCAGGAGCCCCCTAAAATATTAGGAAATTTGCAAGCATTCATACTTTTGAATGATACTCTTAAACTATTCCAATGGGGAATAAATTAAATGAGCTATGTTTTACTCTGTGTCCTTTGCACTGTTATCTGTAAGTTATCTCAAATGGTTCTGTGCATTTGATAATAAAATATTTATTTTGCTAATTTATTTTTGACAAGTTGAAACAATATGATTATTTATTCTTGGATATTTTGCAAAAATAGCAAGACGGTAATTTAAGTGATGATTTCCTGCTATCTGTGAAATATCTAGCCATATATTTTTGCATACATTTTAAGGGTGTTAGTAATGATAGAGTGTTAAATGTTTAATTGCTTCCATATTACTTTATGTATGTATATTTAGGAACCAGCACAAAGTATAATGTGTGAATATTACTGACATCATGACAGCTGTTAGACAGAGAAAGGGAATAAAAGCCACAGAAGTTTCAGAAGAGAGTGTATTCCACGAGAAGAACTGGAAACTTACTGGGAAAACTCTAGCTGGTAGGTCACGGTTATCCTTGTGCAATGTACTTAAGCTATAACTGCATGTGTAAGTAGAAAGAAAAATGGGGAAACCCAGAATGGTTAATATTCCAATTGAATTACATGGCTGAGTTTAGCCATTGTTAGGATTCACCCAAATTCATTCTCTACTGGCATTTAAAGCTATCTTTGACTTCATGTATTTCCAGGATGCAGTTATATTTAGGGAGCTATGTTTTGATTTCTTTTTGCCTACAAAATATTTCATGCAAATATTTTTTTATTTACAAATAAAGTTCAAGTAGCTTATCACAAACTCTAACTAGTTAGCACATAAAATAAAATTTCTACTCGGTAGACCACTAGAAATTAATGGTTCTCTGTTGGGTACGTTCATTATTCTGCTAATAAGTCAGTCACAGTTCTAGTATTTTTAGTTCCACTGAGTTTGATGGGTTTTCTAGAGTTTGGTATTGTGCTGCCCATATATCAAAACTAGAGAAGGTTGGTCTTTGTTTCAAATAACATGATTAATTGGGGAATTTGAGAAGAGGAATTGATTTGAAACCAATATAGTCTACATGGAGGAATAACTCTAAATGTAGTTATGGGCTGTATTTTCCCTTGGCATCACATTGTCTGTGGTTTTGCTGCTTTGTTGTCAGCAGGTAAATCACCTGTAATCGTGCAGCATTATCGGGGACTGCTTTGATAAGTGCACATTTAGAGAAGAAGGCACAATTTAGATAACCAAAGCTTTAAAGTTAAAACAAGATTTTGGTGTGATTAATAAAGTCACCCTGCTCGTAATTTATTAGAAGGCATGCCACAAAGGATATTTCAAATAATTTCAGAATGAGAGGTGATGATTATCAAGACTATTTTGAGCTTATAAGCTTTTTACTGAACTCTATTATCGAGGAAGGGGCATAACACAAAGCAGATCAGAGCTTTCATAATGAGTACAAGAGCAATTAACTGTTCTTTGCAGAAGACTAGCAAGCTTGAGAGAAAATAGTTAGCTCTGCCCCTTTCAGTGTTCCTGTCCTTCAGATTAACATCACTTAAAAGGGAATCACTTCGATCTAGAGAACCTGTGAATGGAAGGGAAATAGCTATTAGCACTGCTCCACAAATGCTTTCTGAAGAGTTAGAATCATAGAATTGTAGAGTTGGAAGGGACCACGAGGGTCCAACCCCCTGCAATGCAGATTCCCCCCCCCCAACATGGGACTGGAACCCACAACCCTGAGAGTAAGAGTCTCATGCTCAACCGACTGCAACAGTAAACTATTTTGGACCTTAAGCTGCCCTCTATGTTGTGACTGGAACCGGGGGCAAAGTCCACTGCATGTGTATCTCATCGCAGATTCCCAATAAGGCCCAGGAGCAAAATGCTTTATCTATCTAGTGCTTGCCAATACCCCACTGTGTCCTCAGTTGGCTTTGCCTGCCTGGAGTGTGTGTGTGTGTGTGTGTGTGGAATTCCCAACATGTGTGTGGCTGGAATGCAGCCTACTTTACAAATGCAATGGATGTGGCTTTTTTACACTAGCCCCATCCAGGTTGCCTGTGAGGGAATATGGCCCTCCGAAAAATATTGCCCACTCGTTACAGAAGAAATATTCATATGCCCTAGATTTAAAGTGGAAGAGAAGGATAGAAAAAATGGCATAGATAGCTGCTTCTATATTTCCAGCAGAGGCCAGTAGTAACCGTCTGCACTTACTGCCCATTATGAAGGAGATATCAAAGTATGGCGTTTTCTCTGTCTATCTGCTTAGAAGATTTCAGGATTGTATGACTTAGCATCCCCACTTCATTTCCTTTCACCCCCATCCACAACCAGAGCCTTTTCTCAATTCACCCACAGATGTTTTGTCTCAACTGTCTTATTTCAGTTGTAATTTCCCACAAATAGTTCCCCCCCTTACTCTACCTGTTTAAATTATTAAATAAAAAAATAACTTTTTCCTCCCTGCTGTTTTCTTTCACTTTCCACCTCCATTCTGAATTAGAACTGCAATATTTTCTGCCGTAGCAACATAACTGGCTGTTGTCCATTTGAGCTACCATGAAAAACTAGTGTAATCTTGATTAACATAGCAGAGAATGGAGTTTATTCACCCTGTACAACACCAAGGTTGTTCTGAGTAGAAAGAATGGAATTAACATGACTCCACTTAGGTTTGCTAATTTCAGTGGGATTTACTCATTGAGTAAAAGGATTGAATATAAAACAACCCTTGGTTCTTTTTAACAGCATTATAATAGATAGGTTCAATACCTTTCTGCCTGTATAAGAGTTTGCACAAGTGAGAAGAACATCTTGGGACTTAGCTCACTTGTCTCACACAGTGCCCTAGCACAATGCCTTCTTTGTGCAAAATACCCCCTTTTTCTGCATCTTTTGATACAACCCTTTTAAGAACCAGCTGGGTCAATTTAGTGCATTTTAGTGTAGATTTTGTTGTTTTATATTCTTTTGTGTACCACCTTGGGTGGATGTTTCTTTTGAAAGATAGGGTATAAATCAAATGAATATATTTTACATGTATTTTCCAGTGCCAGAACAATCCAAGAGAAATCAGTTTTCCCGCAGTTTTCTTTTTGGAAATCTGTTCTCTGTTTATGATACACAAACCGTAGCCAACATCTGGAGTGGATACTGCCATCCATTTCAAACATATTGGAGGCGTTGTTTTTTAAAGATAAATATTTATTAGAACTATCTTCTGCAGGTGGAAAATTGTGGAAGAAACTTTCACTCATCGTTGGTGGGATCGTTGGCATAACTCTGGGAATCTTAACTTCTGTTTATGTTGCTACACTACATGAAAATGATCTGTGGTTCTCCAACATCAAGGTAACAGAATGACTCTGATTGCATGATTGGTTTCACATTGTGGCTTTTCAGACTTATTCCTGCCGAGCTATTCACAACTACCATAGCATTACCTTTTTCTACATTGTTGATAATTTTACTCTCTCCCACATCAACCACTGTTCTTAACAGGTGTGTCTTGAGGACATACTGTGGTAGTAGAAAGCAGATAGCAAGCTGAAAGTAGCAGCTATGTTGATGTGTTTTTTATTTGTTTATAATAAAGCATCCTGGATTGCTCAGACTTAATGGTGGTTGAACCATGAACTGTATATACACTGTTCTTTTTAATTGGATCTTACATTATTGAGGGAGGAAGGTTAAAGCTTTAATTTCCCTTCAGAGAAGGGCCACTTCAGAAGTTTTTATTTTTCGTGGGTTCCCACGAAATACCACCAGTAAAACAGAAACTGGAATGGACTAATTCACTATACCATATATTAAAATTGTGCCACCCTGTTAGATGTGACTTGGGCTTAAGCAAGGTTCTTAAGCAAGTTTCCAGTAGATTTTCCATTCTGACTACGGCAGGTTAGTATCATATACTGCAGTAGCAGAATTCATCATGTGGTACATTAAAGTAGTTTCATCTAATGATGTCATATTAATAGCACCTATTTTATCTTTGACTCTATTAGGAAAAACTCAATTGCAATTTATTGTCAGCCCCTGCAAAATAAATCAGGGCTGGATGTGATAGAAAATCTGCCAAGAGAAGAATGAAAATTTCAGTCAATAACATGGTGCTATCAACACAGATTTTTTTCCATGAAGAGAAAATAAATGATTTATACAGGATAGAGGGTTTATTAGGAACACACCTTTTGCTTCTTCTGGGTCTTGCAAGTCTATAACATCTAAATATGAATTTCTTTGAGTCTTGGGCAAAAAAAAATGTGTGCAATTCATTTAGGTCCTGTTCCCAAAGTCCTGGATAGGAAACTGAGGCACAGAAATAATGATTTAGTATAGTCAAGCTGAGAGTTGAACCCAGTTTCCCATGCCATGATTCAGCTTTCCAGCAATAGAATTCATTATTTCTATTCCAGCAAAGTCTAATTTCAGTACATGGCTAGCTCTTGTATATAAATCCGTTGCTTTCTTCATTCATCAAAGCTGAATAAACACTCCAATCAGAGCAAATGGGCTTGAGGTTAACCAGCCAAGAGTTCTGTGTGTATTAACTGTGTTTGTTGACGGCATGCTGTGCAACCTTGGTCACGTTAATGCAGTTATCTGTATTGAGCTTTCACTTTTATGCTTAAGAAGATTTGCTACGTAATTAATTGGATTTTATTTTTAAAAGCAATATTCTTTTATTTCTTTTTCTGGTGCAGTTTTGGTTTTTATTAAGCAAGCAAACAAAGAAAGCTGAAATACTTTCTTGAGTGTATTACGTTGGGTTCTTTCGAAAGACAGTATCAAGCTTTGTTTGATCTAGTTCCCAAACTCTTCACTGATGTGGGACCCCAGAGGCATTTTGTTGCAGCACAGGATTCAGTTGTTAGCCTTGTTCTCTGATTGGAAAACCATTGCCTTTCCAAGATTCTCTCATGTGCCTGAATTCTAAACAGTCACCCATAAGGCTTTGGGGCTCCAAAGATCACTGAAAAACCAGAACCTTTTATAGATGTGAATGTGTTGAACATAAATAGAATATTAATTTTGGAAGTATATTTTTGCATGACTCTGTTCAAAATACCTTGCAACTGATCACCCTTATCTTCTACATAGAACCAAAGAATTATAGAGTTGGAAGGGACCCAAAGGGTCATCTGGTCCAACCCCTGCAATGCAGGAATCACATATTTGTGCTGATGTGAGATTGAGTTGTGTTTATAGAGGGAGAAGAGTGCACAATAATGGGAGATGTTTAGCTCCTTGCCAGTTCTTCGGCCTTTTGAAAAAGGTGAATCCCTAGTTGGAGTATATTGTAAAAGAATAAAAAGATATAAGGGACAAGAGCCCCTTATATTATCATGACAAGGTCTATACAAAGCTTTTGTGTAGCAACAAAGCATTAAAGGTAAAGGGACCCCTGACCATTAGGTCCAGTCGTGACCGACTGGGGTTGCGGCGCTCATCTCGCTTTATTGGCCGAGGGAGCCGGCGTACAGCTTCCGGGTCATGTGGCCAGCATGACTAAGCCGCTTCTGGCAAACCAGAGCAGCGCACGGAAATGCCGTTTACCTTCCCGCCGTAGCGGTACCTATTTATCTACTTGCACTTTGACATGCTTTTGAACTGCTAGGTTGGCAGGAGCAGGGACCGAGCAACAGGAGCTCACTCTGTTGCAGGGATTCGAACCGCCGACCTTCCGATCAGCAAGTCCTAGGCTCTGTGGTTTAACCCACAGTGCCACCCGCATCCCCTAACAAAGCATTAGAAACAACTAAAATCCCTGACGGCAATGAAAGTGAGACCACTGCAGAAGGGGAAGAAAAGAGAGGAGAGAAAACGTTGGGTGAAATATTTTAAGTCCACTTTTTGAAGATTTCAATTGCCTCCCCTCCACAAGGTTCATATGTCTGCCCTGCCATGTAGCACCATGATGGTGGCAGTGGGAGATGAAGGCAGGAACTGGTGTCTGAATAATGCAGCAAAATGTTTTAAAGTGTTGATCCTAATGTGGAAGGGGGCATCAGTCCTTCAGTCCAGACAGTAAAATGTCTTGGACTTCTCCTACTTAAGAACTACCTACCCTGAGGGTAGAAGAGAAAAGTCAAAAGAGGCTTTTTTGGAGGGGCTGGATGGAGGGACAGTATACTCCCCCCTCCTCTGCTGGTCTGCTCCACTTCACCAGAGTGCCAGTATATGCTGCTTTTGCAGCTATGCCTTGAAACCTCCCCCCTCTTACACATAGTCCTGCAGCATTCAAGTTTAGGCTTGGTTGCAAACCTTGCTGCACCCCCAGATCCCAACTCTCCAGTACAGTGTGGGAAGGGGAAGTTTAACCACCCACCCCACCCCACTCTACACACACACACACTCAAACCATGGTTAGTGGCTATCTCCATCCTACCCCCCACAACCACTATTTTCCTGACCCTGAGAGCTAGTTTAGCGGTAAAAGGTAGGTTAAGTGCACATAACATTTTCACAGACCCACAAATTGTTTCAGTCATACTCCTGAAATCTTATTTCGTAAGATCCCCCCCCCCCCCGTTTCTACAAATTTTCTATTTCTGACCCTGGAGTGCAGGGTATTTCCTGTTTTCCTCCTCAGGCTTTCACATTGCCACCAATTTTATTTCATACAGATGAGTTCTGTTTCTCAGGCTTTGCTGAGATAGAAACATATGCATGAGGGAACATCAGGGGCTGGTTTGTGCATGTAGCTTCTTTACTTGATGAGTGCAATAGCAATCAACATAATTCATGTGCAAAACATCCATCACACAGACATAACACCACAGATAGAATATTCCTATTGATAAAAGGGATTGGCTTGTCACCACCATAGATAATAATAAAATATTCAGTAGGCATTTTGTAGTTTACCTCCTTTTCTTCCGTAATTCCTAAAGGGAATAATAATAATGGAGCAGGGCACGACTGCAAATATTTTTGTACTTGCAGCTGATCGGATATCTCTAGAATAATGCAGAATTCACTTTTAATTGCTATATAAGCATCAGGAGTTTCGGCAAAGCACCATGGGGTTCATAGAGTCAAGACTTCATAAAAACAAATTACATATATATAGAATGTGTATAGTAGTATTATCTAAATATTAGCCTTGAAATTTCAGCCCATAGCTCTTGCCACTTTTATTGACATTTGAGACTCTAGGAAAAGTATGAATCGCTCTAAAATTGGAAATGTGTTGTGAATGAGGAAAGCAGATGTTATCTTCGTATGAAACAGATGTAAAGCAGTAGTGTTTACCTCGTAAAGTATGGCATTTGGTTGAATACAGCTGGTGCCAGGCTTAAAGATTAATCACGTTTGATACAGTCTTGCTAATTAGATCCCTTTCAGTGCCCAGCCCTCCAGAATCAGTTCCAAAATGTTTCAGAGCTTTCAAGTTTTAATACTTTCTGTAGTTGTGGGACTGCCATAGGAACTTGAGTCATATTACTCTGTCATTGTGAACTGATTAAACAGAGGTTGCAACTTTCAGTATTTCAGGTAATTTAGTGAACACCCACTGTTACCCACATCTTTCAGCACACTACATAGCATACCCAGTCATGTAAAGTTGACATGTATTTAATCTGTCATTTTAGTTCATAAGTGTTGATTTTATTTATATTCTGATTTTTTAAAAATTAAAAGGGGCATACACATTCTGTTAAATAAAAACAAGGTAAGTAACGTTTAAAAGGGTTGCAGTGTGAACCACCTGCCATTTTCTCTTTCTCCATTGGTTTGTCTTGGGATTAATATTTTTTTGGATAATAAGAATATGACTGTGCTTTAATAGTAAGTTAAGACCAGGGGTCAGCAAACTTTCAGCAGGGGGCCAATCCACTGTCCCTCAGACCTGGAGGGGGCTGGACTATATTTTTTTTTTGGGGGGGTGAACGAATTCCTATGCCTCACAAATAACCCAGAGATGCATTTTAAATAAAAGGACACATTCTACTCATGTAAAAACACACTGATTTCTTTACCGTCCGTGGGCCGGATTTAGAAGGCGATTGGGCCGGATCCGGCCCCGGGCCTTAGTTTGCCTACCCATGGTTAAGACCATTTCAATCCAGCCTTTCAGTGCAGTAACAGTGATTGGGTTGACTAAGAACAAAGTTTTGAAGCTGCAGAATGAGGCATAGAAGCCAACACTATAATTTAACAGTAAAGACAATAAAATAGAAACAGGTAAAAAGTGCTTAAAAACAAGGGGTAGCAGTCTATAAAAGCCCCTCAGACTAGGATAAGAGATGCTTGCTGGAATAAAAACAGTTTAGCTAGAAAGTGGGAAGACAAAAAATGGTGATTGAGACAGTTGCTAGCTGCAAAGAAGTATAAAAGCATTGAAGACAGTTTTCACAAAGTTTCAAGCCTGTATTTCTTCCTAGATTTGGGTTTTTTTAAACAAACAAACAAAAAAAAAACCCTGGGAGTTTTAAATTGACTAGTGACAGTTCTAAGAACACATCTGCTCACAGTAAGTCTGTTGGTAAAATAAATAAATAAATAAATAAATAAATAAATCCTTGGCAGCTGACCTAGGCTGATACACAGAAGTAATATCTAGGAAATCATGTTACTTCAGTTTTTCCTTGTGATTTTTGCAGATACTTTGGCTATCCAAAATGAAATGGAGGTTTCAGCTGCCTTTCATGTCTTTATTAGTTTACTTTTTGGACTAGAGCCATAGTTTTCTGGTAGATTTGGACCTTGGAGATCTCTGGACATAAATCTCTGGTGTGCCACCAACTCATCAAAATGTCCTTGACTAATCCCAACCTCACTTCCCTTTTGGTTAACGTAGGAAGGATAGTGATCTATTGCATGGTATTGTTGCACTGAGGAATGAGGTGAGTATTAGAGAGCAGTTTTCCTCTATCTCATAAACTGCTATTGTTGCTGATCTTAACCATGTTACACTAATTTTATTAAACAGGTCAGAGGCAAGCGATAGTAAGACAAGCATCAGGTTAAGTTTATTCTTGATCTTAACTGGCATGTTTCCTTCCAGGAGGTAGAGCGGGAGATTTCATTCAGGACAGAATGTGGCCTGTATTACTCTTATTACAAGCAGATGCTACAAGCTCCATCCATTCAACTAGGTATTGTAACTTTTATTTTCTGAACTGGATAAAGTACAAATGGCTCTCAGAAGCACTACTCTTCTGTGTTTTTAAAGAGAATGCTGGGTTATCAACTTCCATCTTCTGTTTGTCGGCAGCTTTTTATATAAATCCCAGGAACACAAACCAATTGTTAGTGGCAGAAGTGCTTGCCATACCTGGAGGTGGCTATTGTTGCTAGATAGCATAGAATTTAGATATTACCTATATCAATGGAAGCATTACTTTCATCTCAAACTATATGGTTCAGATGATACTGATTTCTAAAAAGTAGACTCAGAGCCCCAGAGCACTCCATTTGCAATAAAAGCAGCACTATTTATTAGATTACTTTCCATGAATCTACTCCTGGACACACTTAAGTGGTAAGCTCCGTTGAACACAGTCGTACCTACTTCTTGGGATACACTGTCATATGTGGCTCCTAAAGAGGGGGCATTCTAACTCAAAAATAAGTGATGCAAATTGACTTACTTTCCTTAGACTTTCTCAAAGCATGTGCATCTTGACTGGTATCACCCACCAACCAGATCTAGTTCTTTGTAAGAAGCCAAATGACTTTAACAGTAGCAGAGCATATTTAATGAGTAGCATTCTAGTTTCTAACTTTAAATGCTCTTGCAGAAGACGTTTACATTTTAATGGCTTTTAAATGCAGGTGTGCCTTCATTTTATTTTCTTCTTTCTACAGGTTTACATCGCTTGATGTTTGACAATAAAACTGAGTCCATGAGGACAATTAACATACTTGAAAGAATGAATGTTTACCAAGAAGTCTTTCTCAGCATTCTGTATAGGGTTTTTCATATGAATGTGAGTGTTTAATTATAAGTCCCTGATAAATGCACAAGCATCTTGCCCAAGTCAGTACAGTGACAAGTTTTGTGGAAATTCGTCTTTACCCAGCATTAAGTCCCATTAAGTTTAATGCGATTTACTCTAGGAATTGTGTGTAAGGACCTAAGAAAAGCCCTGCTGGGGCAGGCCAAAGTACCTTGTTCTCACTGTGCCAAACAGATCCCTATAGAAAACCAGCAAGCTGATCATGATCACAGCAGCTCTCTCCCACTCATGATCCTGAGCAACTGGTATTCAAAGGCATGCTGCCTATGACGCTGGCAGAAATGGATGCCAACATGACTAGTCCTAGTCAGAACAGGCCCGTTCAAATTAATAAACCCAATTTAGACACATTCAATGGATCTTCTCTGAGTAGGATTGCATTGGCTGCCACCCTAAAGTTAAACTGTGTTGTGCAAAGAAGCTTTATAGTAGAATCCTATATAGGTCCTATAATTCAATGGTGCCTACTTCCTGAGAGCCAGTGTGGTGTAGTGGTTAAGAGCGGTAGACTCGTAATCTGGTGAACTGGGTTCGCGTCTCTGCTCCTCCACATGCAGCTGCTGGGTGACCTTGGGCTAGTCACATTTCTTTGAAGTCTCTCAGCCCCACTCACCTCACAGAGTGTTTGTTGTGGGGGAGGAAGGGAAAGGAAAATGTTAGCCACTTTGAGACTCCTTCGGGTAGTGATAAAGCGGGATATCAAATCCAAACTCCTCCTCCTCTTCGTCTTCTTCTAATAAGTACGCATAAGATTGCAATCTCACTTTACAAACATTCTTATGATCGGAATTGTGGGTTTCATGCTAAGACAAGTACTATTTGTTTAATGGTTTCCTGTGTTCTTCCTTCACAGAATTTTTTTGAACCTGTTTATTTTTACATCTACACATTGTTTAGCCTTCAGGCAGTCTATGTTGCTGCTCTGTATGTGACCAGCTGGCTTCTCAGTGGAACTTGGCTTTCAGGTGTATTAGCAGCCTTCTGGTATATCACAAACAGGTGAGGATACTTCTGCAAATCCTCCTCTGAAATAATCCAATATTTGCCATGCTATAGAAAAGAATATATTCATTTCTTCAAGTTAAATTGCTATATATTTTGGAAAGTGGTTTGCCTTCTCGCTGTGCATTTAGACACCTCTTAGGACATCATAACCAAGTTTCACATGATGGTTCCTGAGATCAAGGAGCAGGTTTTTTTGTCTATGCTTCGATGGACTCTATTTTGAATCACGATAGTAGACTAAGCCTTTCAAAACAGATTTTTTTTCTTTTTTGTTTAGAATTCCCGAGCAACACAGCTGCTAGTTTTTTATGGGCAGATAAGTGTTGCACTAGCAAAGGGATGTTGGTTTTAGCTCAAGACTTTCCTTTGTATGTCAATCTATTCCAGGGTTCCTCAGAATGGGACACATAATTTAGAAAAGATATGAGGGAGGGAGAATACATGGGAATAGAATGAGGTAGGTAGCCAAAACATAGTACAGAAAGGATTTGAAGCTCTGGAGGCTCTGTATAAAAAACAGCCTTTTCTAGTTTAGAATAACCCTAAGGGGAAAAACTTCCTTTTGTGTAGAAATGTTGAAAACTGGGCTGTCGGCCACTTATAGGTGCTTTAGTGCTGCTAAACATTTATTTTGTGCCATTAGTGTCTAGACAGTGTATGGAGCACAACATGACACAGTCAATAAGCTGTCAATTAACTGGTTTTTAATATATTAATAAAAATAATTGCTGCAATATTTCACTGCAGAACATACTTCGAAGATGCTCAATGAAGCTGGCTGTATTTCCTTGACTAAACAGCGTGTGCCAATAATTCTTTTTTCTTTTTTTAATTTTACAAGTCTTTGGCATTTGCACATTGCTGCTCTAGATTTAGGTGATCTATAACAACACATCCTGTTAACAGGGTCCCTCTCTGATTGAAATCAGATTTGATCAGTTTACTTGTAATGCATTAATTGAATTAGCCCGAATGCTTTCTGCCATATTTGAAAATAGTGAATAGTCGATGTCCATTTTCAATGTTGAGATTTGCATCTTTGTAGAGGACTTGCCCATTGTTGCTTATATGAACCTTTTGCTTTTGTTTTCTGCAGAACAGATACCACCCGGGTGGAATTCACCATTCCGTTAAGAGAGAACTGGGCACTGCCATTCTTTGCTGTTCAGATAGCAGCAATTACATTCCTCTTCAGATCTCATTTGCGACCCACTCATGAAGTGAGCCTTTTTTAAAAGCACAAAAAAGTTTTCTCTTTAAAATGTAATGATAAATGTTTCTAAAATAGCCAAGGTAATGCTGGCAGAAAATATATACCAGAAAATAATTATTGCTGTTCTTCCATAGTTAAATGTCAAATCTTTGATTGAATGCAGATGCTCCAATCCAGCTCAGAGCCACATTACTCACAGAAACAGGCTTCTATGTTGTATTCTTAGTTGCGTGGGGAATTGCATGTGAAAATGCCTCCTGAGCACCCTATTCCACAACCTGATGCTGTAGGCATAGAGACCTTATAAAAAAAGCAGCAGCCTTGTTGGCTAGGTTATTCGGGAGAAAAAGGTGGTTTGGATTCTATCCTCCCACTCCCCTTTCTCACTAGGATGATGGTGGTGGTGGTAATATTTTTTTGTTAAAAAAAGGGTTTATTGCTGCATGTGTGCTCTGTTGGTTCAGAGCCAGAGAGTGTACTTTGAGATATGTCTACTTTGGAGTAGGGTTCTAAGAAGGCGTCATTTTCCATTCTGCCCCTGTATTCTTCACATGAAGCACTATTTCCCGTTGCAGTTTGTCTTTTGCCCAAATCTATTTCATTCATTTAGCTCTGCGGCAAAATTACATAATTTGTGTAATTAATTAAATAAACTATGGAAATTACGTTGTCATGATATTATTCCAACCCATTCATTTCACTGCAAAGGTAATTTAGGGTAAAGGAGGGGGACGTAATATGATTTGCAGACTGAAAGCAACTGAATGAACTGATTTTTATTCTGGACATGGGAAAAATAAGTGACCGCCAACAATTTCCAATCCTGTTTCTGTTTTTGTCAGAATGCTGCAACATCCCTATGTTTGTAAATAGATGCATGGTATTTTGAAATTATATATGGATGATGTATTTTATTTATTTTGTAACAGTCTGATTTTGGGGAATAGTTTTTGTTTAAAGCTGTTTGATACATTGAAATGGCCAGTAATCACTTTCCCTTTTTTCCACTACGATCTTTCCTCATGTATCTCATTTAGCTTATGTTTTTGTTTTTCCAGAGGCTGACACTTCTGGCAGTATTTATTTCAACCTTCCTCTTCAGCTTGGCTTGGCAGTTTAATCAGTTTATGTTGTTGATCCAGGCACTGGTTTTGTTCACACTTGACTGTCTTGACTTGCTTCCTAGAGGAAAGGTAAGCTAATTGCTTAATGTGCCGCCATTGAAATAATGGAAAACAGTCACGTTTAGGTGTGCTTGATTGTATGCAGTGTTGCGGCCACTGTGTGAGATTGCAAAGTTTGGAAGTCTTGTCTTCATTATGAGGAACTCTGATGAAATAATACTGTGCATGATGCAAAGTAAACTTGGTTATGTATGTATGTTTAGGATGGAATGTCTTGTTTTTCATATTTTTCAACTGAATGCTAGAATCTTGACTTTCAAAGTGCCATAAAAAAAAATCTTAACTTGGCGTTGAGATATGGGAGTAGTAGAACTGTGTATCTTAAAGTACTTAACAACAATGTAAATCAATGTCATGCTTTTTGGGTTGTTTTATTTAATTTTTAACAAACAACCCCACAAAGATCTGCAGGCAAGCTCAGTTTTCTTGGTGGGTATTCTGCCCTCTCTGTCTTCTGGTGCCATTTTCTTCATTACAGGAGGGACTGGTGTGAGCATTGTGCAAGCTAGATAATTAAAAAAAGAAGAAGCTGTGGCATGAACAATTTCTTATCATTATGTTTGTAGGTGACCTGGATCTACATAATACAGGTGGCTAGTTTGCTGCTTGTTTGCCTCCTACAGTTCTTTAATTCCATGATAGTGGGATCATTACTTATAAGCTTTAATTTGTCCACCTTGTTAGCAAGAAAACTCCAGGTATGTATTTATCATGGTTTAGTTTATTTTGTTAAAATAACAAATAGGGTAAGCTGAAAAGTTGTCTGCTTTGCTACTTGGGTAATCTTCATAAAATTACACATGGTTAAATGCCTGCCACCTTTGATTAGCTGTGTTAGATGTTAGGGACCATGACTCATAAAGAGCAAGTCATGATCTCCACATCATTATAGGGAAATAGCCATGGTCAGATTGAAAGCAGAGTTGCTGATCAAACAGTATTGGGACTGGAACTCCTTAGTCCTGCTGTCTTCATGCATAATGAGCCCATGAGATGCTTTATGGTCAGGTATTATTATTATTATTATTATTATTATTATTTATTATTATTATTTTAAATGAGATTCCCTCCTCCAACCTACTTACAATCTTGCTCAAGAAGAACTGCTCTCACAGCAGAATATCTTCAAGTTTTCTGTTGCTTTTTTTCCACTGCTGCCACTGCCTATCATAATCATTTTTACAATCATTTTTTTTTCATTTGCTGTTGGAGACTTGGTGCTTTGAAAACCCTATTGGCTTCTCTCTTCAAAGATTTAGTGCTATCCTGAAAGGAAACCTGAAACTACCTTGATGCACTAGCATCAGTACAACAGTAGTTTTTAAATTAAAATTAGATGGACAAGTAATGCTCAGTAGCATAGTTTGTCATTTGATAGATGCATTATTTACAAAAAAGAGGGGGAGAAGGAGAAATAGTTTTTTTCTTCTGTCATGTCCTCTTATTTTTTGTGTTCCCTCGTTCATTCCTACTGGCAAGGAAAAAGTTGCAAAGAAGAAAATTCGGCCTGTGAATGTCATTAAAAGATGCTAGCATCTGGAACTGGAAAGCCTTCTTTGGATTTCCACCATGCTCTTGTGCCTTCTTACCCAGAATGCTGAGTGAGCCCCTCCTTGTCCCTTGCAGCTGCTGAAAGCTGATGTCTCGCAAGGAGCTCTTGCCCACCAGCGACTGCTGTTTTGAAAGTATCCAGAAAGACCATCACCAAACTCCCAAATAAATCTAGTCTCTACCAGTGCCAGAGGGTGAAAGCAGTACTTTTTTAGGGCGAAGCCTCCAGAGGGGACCACCTCTAGAGGGGCTTCAGTCTAAATCTTGTTCAACCTCAAGGGTGGTACCTGTCCCCCTTTCATCTTGGAGTGGTTCATTCCAAATGGGTCAGTTCCATGTCAAAGTAACAGAGCCACAGTGTTTCCTCACAGTTCAGCCTATGGACATGTTAAAAGTTCCAATAGTGAATCCCCCAGTGGTGGTGCTCCTATCAGGCATCGTATTATCTAAGGACAATGACATGTCTCTTTAGGACATAGTGAAAAGACCAAAGGGGCACTTAATGGGTCCCATGAGGCCTCTGCACTGGTTCTCTAGGCTGCTTCCACTGGTGCTCCTTTTCTCAGGGCCTCCCTCCCAAGGCTGGAAGAATTAATGCAAAACAAAGAGCTTAATGACATAGGCTGCTAGGAGGAGATCTCTGCTCACCTGGAAATCTTCATCTATATTCACAAGGCACTATGAAGTAGGCATCTTCACCTCTTCAAGGAGAGCTTCTGTCAGGAGTGGGCTTCAGCATGTCCTCCCACAGAAATCAGCTATAAGCACCGTGATTGGATTTACCCGACAGTTAGGTTAGCTAGGACATTATCACATTGGTAATGGATGCCTCTTTTATATCAGATATTACATACTCATTGTGGATTTTCTTTTTGACTTGGAGTGAACGAGGCATCTGCACCACAGCCTGGTGAGTCAGTGCACATTCATACAAACCATGCAGGATAGGACTTCCTTGAAGACCTTAAAATGCAAGTCCCCTGTCTTTTCTGAAGGGATTAGCCCCTTAGTAATCAGTGTCTCATACACCCCAAACCAGAAAAAACATTCACTATGAGTGCCCAGTGTTCCTTTGCAAACACTAAAATACCATTGCTTACATTTTCCAGAATAACCTGAAAACTGGTGGCTTCTTTAGCAGGCTTGGGAAGCTCTTCCTTCACATACTCTTAGTGCTGTGCTTGACATTTCTTGTAAATAATTTTATTAAGGTGAGTAAATTTTTTTCTATCTTTTTTCCAATTGAATCTGTATAGTATCTTGTTCAATATGTATAACAGATTTGCAGTGCAATACTATGTTTGTTCACACATTATATGCATTGGTTTGTAACCTTAAATGGCTTTATGTGCAAATTTGTAGTGAGTTTGTAAAGAAATGTTGTTTCTTATTTGTCTGTACAACAGACAAATTGAATTTAGTATTCCAAATGTGTTCTGCTTTTGCAAATGCTTTGCCTTTCCCTAATATTGTATAGCTACGCACACAAATAGAATATGTAGCTTTACATTTGGGATGCCTAAATATATAATGAACTTCAACTACATGTCCATGTTCTGCTTTCTTCTTGTCACATCCTTCCTCAGTCAGTTTAAACCAGGGGTGGGATACTGGATCCAGCCAGAGGATTGATCTCAAACTTGCCCCCTCTCTGCACACCTACCTGTCAATCACCTCATCTAATATGATGATGGGCTATTTAAATTTCAACTCACAGGAACAATCACAGATTTAAATCACCTAACAAACAATGTTTAAACCAGCAATGGAGAACCTCTGGCCCACTGGTACTACAACACTAAGATTGGAGATGTGTCTCTGCTGCTGCCTTTTTCTATCAAGGATCAAGCAGAGGTTTATAGCTGATCTCAGTGCTGTGTATTTTCTTAAAGTACAATTTTAAGAAAAACCAAAGTGTGTGTGGGGGGGGGGTGGCGCTTGTGAAATGATGTGATGGGGATGGCAGAGTTGTCTTCACAACTAAAAGAAAGTAATAACTTTTATTTTCTCTCTTCACAGAAAGTTCTTAATCTGGAGTCAGATGAGCATATATTTAAATTTCTGAAGGCAAAGTTTGGATTTGGAGCAACAAGGTATGGTATTGTTCAGAGTTCAAAACAAAATTGTTTTCCTCTAGTTTTTTGGCATGGGAGGGACCCAAGTTTCTATAGGAGTATGTTTCCCTTTACTAGCCAACCTGTGCCGTAAGACCGGCAGTAGAGGCTCTTCAGGTTGTCCCATTGGCAGGGATGGTGAGACAGAATAGGGTTTTCTCTATGATGCTGCCCAGCGATAGAATACCCCATCCCTAAAGGTTGGTTACCCTCTATGTTGATGGACTTCCAGCACAAAATACTTGTTCTATTTCACTTTTGGTGGTACTGAAACCAGGGTTTCAGAATTTGGGGGCATTACGTCCACAGCTGTAGTTTAATCTGATTTATTGCTTTGTTTGAAAAACCCAGGGATTTGTTTGAATGAAGGGCAAGTTAGAAATGCGACAAATAGCAATAAGGCAGCATTTGCTCTTGCTTTTAAATTCTGAGTTGTAGTTACTGATCTTGCTTGAGCACTTTTCTAACATGCAACTTTAGGACTAATTTTGTTAGATTTTTTAAAACACACACATTATGCCAATAACTTTGCAATGTTGTCTTCCTTTTCTTTAGAGATTTTGATGCTAACCTGTACCTGTGTGAGGAAGCTTTTGGTCTCTTGCCTTTTAATACTTTCACAAGACTTTCGGGCACTTTAGTTTTCTATGCCTATATATTTGTGCTCTTGGTGATGACCATAACATCTGCTGTGGTTGCTTTTCAAAATCTCAGGTATGTCTGTTTCTATATTGCGGGATTATGTTTTCAGTGCAGGGGGTCTTTTTCCTTTCTTGTTGATAAGAAGAGGAAGACATGAACAGAGTCATAGTTCAGCATCAGTGCATGCTTGCCTCAGATTTGAGCCAATTATCTAAAAGAGAATTGGTTTTCTGAACCCAAGATATATAATTCTGGCAGTGGCAGCCTCAGTTTTTAGAATGATGTTTATATTGGCTAGTTCACTTGCTAAAGCATGTCACTGTAGCAAGGCTTGGTTACTGATGCATTTCAGGCCAGTAGTCAGCACAGTCCAGAAACCACAACAAATTTAATGTTGCTCAAGTAGAGTTAATAAAACCTAGTTTCCAGTGAGGCAGTAAACTTGTGTCTTTGCTATACTACGTAAGCCAACAGATGCCCATCACATAAAAAAATATTCCTCCACACACACACACACACACACACATCCTTCCAATGAAACGTTGCATGTTAAAGAGAACATAGCCTTATACTGAGCTAGACCATTGGTCCATCAAACTCGTTGTTGCCTCTCCCCTGACTGGCAGCAGCTCTCTGGAATTTATGCTCACAGCAAACAACAACTTTAATTACCAGGAAAAAATAGATCATTTTTGCTCTCAACCTCATAGGCCACTTTTGGATATTTTGCAATGGTATGCAGAATTGTTGGTCATTTTCTATGGATTTATTCATTTGACTTTTGTTACAAAAGTGATTCACTTGGGCAGGGGAAAATCTACTGGACCAAGTAAATGTAGATAGATAGATAGATAGATAGATAGATAGATAGATAGATAGATAGACAGATAGACAGACAGACAGACAGATATTGTAGAGAAGGTGGCTCTGTAGAACTGGATTCTCAACTGGGAAACTTTTGTCAGCTTTTTTATCCCAACACTTGCTAATTCCTAGTAGCAGCTGAGACCAGTATTTTGTGTAAAACCAGGGGAGTACTCTTAACTGCAAATTTGGTATTAGCTGTCAACCGTCTGTTTCCACACACCCCTCCCTGAACATTTATGTTTCATTTGTAGTATTATGATGTGCAAATAAAATTATTTGTTTTTCATATTTATTTCACTCATGTTCCACCGTTTGCCAGTCCAGCTTGAAAGCAGAAAATCTTGCACAGGGGAATATTTAAAGCACTCGGCAAGCATGAAAAATCTATTAGTATTGCCTTAGAATGTTTTATTTTCCCTGGAACCAGGAGGTTCCTTTGAACTGCATACAAATGTCCTGTTTTAAAATAACGTATTGCTAATGTAGCCGTGCTCCTTTTCTTTTGTTTCCCTCTCACTCAGTGGCTCTGTGAACAACAAACCTGCGGATAAACTGCAAAAGTGCATAACTCTGCTGAAACCAGGTGTTGCTTACAATTTAGTGCACACCATTCTGTTTGGATTGCTGGCTTTGAGCACAATGAGGTACCCTATCTGACACATCATACATATTGGGCACTGGATATTACATGTAGAGTATAAAGTAGCATATAAAATAGACTATAAATTCCTATTCGTTCTGTTTACCTTACTTTCCCCCCATAACATATGTCCCAGTTATGAAATAAAATTGTCCTATGGAAACTCCACTCAAACTAGGATACAGAGGGATTTTACTTCTAGCTGTATTTGATAAGCTTCCAGAACAGATTTTCAAAAAAAATATCTTCGTAGGTGCTTTAAGATACTGAATATTCTGGAAGTAAAATAAAGGTTTTTTTTAAGTATGTATGCTATTACAGATTACATTATCTATATACTATTACTGTTCAACTTGCCTCCACATTCTGCATTTTCTTTCTTTCTTTTCATCTTGCAGGATGAAATATCTTTGGACTTCCCACATATGTGTGTTTGCAGCTTCTGGTCTGTGCAGTTGTGACATGTGGGGGCTGATTTTGAGATTTGTCCATCTTTACACACCGCAAAGGGTTAGTTAGAGCTGTTACATGCTATTACTTTGCTTGTTTTCACTGATGTGTGAAAAATCCAGTTCTTTAAGGGGTAGCCTGAGGTGAACCACCACACACTTAAAACAGATTTGCAGTACGCTGGAGGGAAAGTGTTTAGATTTATATACAGTTTAATCTGGAATTCAGGGTGCATTTTGGGAGTGTAACTTATTAAAGGAATTCTATTTAAGTCCACTAGATGGTGATGTTGCAGAAGCTATGGAATGCATTTTTTAAAAAAATAACACTTTTCATGAAAAATCAAAGTGACAACAGTATATAATTTTTCACATATAGCCCAGTACAATATTTTGCGCTTCACAGAAGCTAAATTAATACACGGTATTTTGTTAAAGTTCTTAATGGAATCACTTTTAGAGATGGAAATTGCTAACACAAAGAGGCTCTATAACCTAAAAATGCAATTTGTGAAGCAGCTCCTGTTGTCTCTGTTCTCAGAATTTGTTGATCATTCATTGATGGTGTTCTATTTAAGTAAATGTAATTGTTTTTGTTTTCTGCCTAGGTATCTGTGATCAGATATCTGACACCAGTACTCGTATTACTGTATCTTTGTTACAAGGTAGGGCTCTTTGTTAGTCTATATCTTTCTTTTAAGAAAAATTACTTTTAGAAAATAAGGAAAAATTCTCAGCCACTAAGGGCCATTTCTCCCTATTACATTTGTCCATGAGAGATATACTGCCATGCGGAGAAAGGTCACAGTCAACCAATGGTATGCACAGAAGTAGACTCCGTGATCATGGCTGCACTTTTGCCAGAGACGGCTGTCAGATTCCCTTGTATACCACACCATGCTCGCATTAACTTTCCTTCACACTGTCAAGTACAGGCTAGTTTCCCACAGGCATCTGGTTGGCCACTGTGAGAACAGGATGCTGGACTAGGTGGACCATTGGCCTGATCCAGCAGGCTATTCTTACGTTCTTACCTATGTACATGAGAAAATCATTTATGTGAATTATGTTACACCAGGAATATTTTCCCCTCATCTCATATATCAGGAAATCAAACCACCCATCAGCTCCTTGATTTCTATGCTGATATTTTTTTAAATATATGAAGTCACACTTCCTTATGCAATAATTTCTGTCAATGAAGACATAACCTGAAAAAGAGCTGTGAAAATAATAGTATTCATAACCAACCTGACTCTCTAGCTGAATGGCATTTTCTTTGCACCTGTGGAAGGAGACCTGTGATAATATATTCTGTATAGTTGGTCCAGTTAAACCCTGTTACCTCCTTTGAACAGTACATTTTTGCAGATCTGGCATTTACAAGTTACACTTTCATAAAAGTGAAACTGAAAACCACATTCTGTTGACATCATAAAATGGGGCACCTTTATTAGCTTTACCTGGGCCCAGAGATTGGTCCCAAGGACCTGTACTGTGGCTTGCTGCGAAGAACCATCAGATTGCCAGGTACCATGGATAGGGCCTTTTCAGTGGTGGACCCACATCTTTGCCAGTTCTCTCCCACACCAGGTTCATTTAGAGTTGACTCTCATTGGTGGCTTTTAAGTACCACTTTTTTAAAACTCAGCCTTTTATCCTTATTTGACGTTGTTTCAGTTGCTGTAAGCCACCTTGTGAAAGTTTTGCCCTAAACACAACTCCTCCAGTCAGACTGCCCCCTCTCCTAACTCCAGGCCACCTTTACATTTTATGTCATTTATTAGTTATAGTATTTTAAAATGGTAACTCTCCTTGTGTGCTTTGGTGGGAAGGTGGTATATAAATGCTACGAAAGCATATATATATATATATATATATGATACAAATACATTAAATAAATAAATTTCATAAATATTTACATGGATAATTAAACATATAACTTACATTCTTCAAGAATTGTTTTGTTTTCTGAACCTGTAGGTTTTTTCAATCCTCAGTTGAAAGGCTCATTGCTACGTATGAGCCATTTTTAAAGCAACAAATGTTCACTGTAGTACTCTTTACTGATTGGTGTTTTACTTCACTACACTTTTAAAAATAGAAACTGCTGCAAGATGTGTCTTTTTTTTATTTTTAGCTCTCGCTTGAAAGCAAATGGTGGCAGATACCAACTTTTATGCATAGATCTCTAAAGATTATGTCATGCAGCACCAGGCTTCATACTGGCTGATGAGTGCAAAGGTTGCCCTCTCTCTTCTCAGTAAGCAGACCAACTAGTGCTGTCAGCTCTGACAGCCTTAATCAGCTCTGCTGGGGGAGACAGAAGGGTATGCCTCAATTTAGTCCTACCCAGACCCCTTCCAACTGGTGATCAAATCTGACCAGCTCAGTCATCTTTTTATGCACATCAAAGCAACGTGCGTAGAACCTGGGGCACTGGGTGCCCTTTCTGTCACCTGCCTGTGGGTTCCCCTCTGCATCACCTTCCCATGGAGGCAGAGGCAGAAGACCGCTCAAATCATCAAAACCTCTCTCTACACTCCCTGAATCCCTTCCAGTTTTTGCACAAGCAATTCCAGTTAGCTATGTCCTGAAACTTTTTGTAAGTAGCATCTCGTTTTCAGTAACTAGGTTGAACTATCTTCTGTGGATACATTTTTTTCCCAAGCAAAATATGCATTAGCTTCCCTCCTCCCAAACGAGTGGTGGTTTTGGGGGGAGATTATAACCTAATCTCGAATAAGCTAATGAAAGCTTCTTTAGAGACATGTGGTTGCTGTAAGTCCAGATACATTGCTTGAAATATTTATTTGTTCAACTTCAACTGTGGCTGTTTGTTTAACCCTTTCCCTGCTCCCTGTTTTCCTGCTCCCATACAAACACACATTCCAACCATCTCCTTTTCTCTATGTGACATTCTGGACATGCTTTTGCCCTTGCAAACACACATCTGGAACCTCACGGGGAAAAACATGGCTTCTGGGGGTGAAAAGCGACGGGCAAGGAAGTGGGTGAAACATCCCCCACTGACCTCCCTCTTGTCACCATGCTTTCCGTAAACAAAGCAGCCAGTGAGGAGGGGGAAGGTTTCAAAATTAGTTCATTTTTGGGGGTGGGAGGAGGGGTTGTCCTGTCACTTGCTGTGATGGAAAATCACTTTTCCTTCAAGTGGCTGGTGATTTGTGAGATCTGTTTTTGGACACAATGAACAGAACATCATCTTCACCTGCAGTACATCTTGCTGCAGCCTCCCAGCTTACTGTTCTATGTGTAGGCCTGCTTTAGTCCATACCGTTCCCATTTGTAATGTTTTAAAACACAAGGCAGCTGCTGCTGAGCAGAGCAAAAAACCTACTTCTTCCTATGACTGGGACATCAGTCAGGTTTTCCCACTCATTCTCTAAAAGCAGCCATTTCTAACTGCTACAGAATTGAGCTCCATCCCAGTATTTGACATGTGGATTATTCTCTGTACTCCCCCCCACCTCCCGTGTGGTTTTTCTTCTAGTTCTGGCCTGGTGTGATGGCTGAGCTGTCGGAGCTGAGGGAATTCTATGACCCAGACACAGTGGAGCTGATGAACTGGATTAAGTAAGAGGATTTTTACTTTATTTAAATTAGACGCTCTTTAGAGTTAGCTGATGTTCTTAGTGTTGCTGCTCTCTGGTTCCATCAGTGACCTATATTGACCAATTCCAGAAATCAGGCAACGTAACACGGAGAAGCTTTTGGCCTGTGGTTAGTGATTTTGTTGCAATCGCTGCGCACAATTCCTCTTGACTGCAGCAACTTCTTACAGTTTTTGGCTAGAAGGTTGGTGGCCAGCTTCATCATCATGGGCGGCTGGAATCTCCCAGGCAAGGTGCTTGGAGGCTTGAACTTACACACTCCACTGCATGGTAGCAGCTGTCTCAAGAACCTTCCCAGATGGGTCAAGCCCTGCTCATGTCTTGCCCGCCACAACTAAACAACAGTGTAGGCACCACTTCCAGTACAAAGAAAAGATATTACAGAGGATTTTCACAGGTGCTTAAGTGATGTGTCCTCATTTTCTGAAATGAGGCCTCTGGCCACTGTGTGCTGGGAGGAAGTACCTAACATGTTACTCAGCTTGGGTGGGCTGGGGAGCTGT